>NC_137912.1:16748430-16823430 GCF_963457725.1 Sprattus sprattus
TTGGCTAACCTTAATTACCTCAAACTGCTCTGTACCTTCTGCCTGCTCTCTCTGAGTGCTACCGTACTGCTAACCGCTAGCTTTGACACAGTATGTTACATTGTAGCGGTAGTAATTTCCACAGAGGTGATGTCCCAATCACAATATCTGGTCACACTTGTCCATGGTCCCCTATAGGCTATCTCCAGATGCTAAGATTATTAACAAACTATCTGTTGAAACTTGTTAACTGCAGTTTATGGTAAAGGTTAGGGTTAGGGGTTGGGTTTGGTCAAGGTGATGTTCAGTGAACAATTAGAAAGACTGAACTTGAATTTCAGCAAACCTGAAATCACTGTGGAAATAAATAAAATAAAAAAATGTAAGATCCTTCGTGTGACCCACAACGTCACCTGCGGCGTCCCTCAAGGCTCTGTGCTGGGCCCCACCCTCTTCTCCCTCTACTTGCTCCCCCTGGGTAATGTCATCAGCAAGCATGGGATTTCCTACCATTGCTATGCTGATGACACACAGCTCTACATAAGGACAACACCCACTTCTGCTGCACCTCTGCCAACATCCACTCTGACCACCTGCTTGGAGGAGATTGAGGCGTGGAGGAAGGTAAACTTCCTACAACTGAACAGTTCGAAAACAGAAGCCATACTAGTCGGCACACCACATCAGCTCCGCTCTTCCACCATCACTAGCATTACCTTCTCTGGCCAAAACATCTCTCTTTCCAAATCAGTTACCAACCTGGGTGTTAAAATGGATGCTGAATTGACCTATGACACCCACATCAAACACCTCTGCAAGGTTTCCATCACCTCAGGAACATTGCTAAACTCCGTCCATCACTCACCCTGGCAGATGCAGAGAAGCTTGTCCGCGCCTTTGTCTTCTCCAGACTGGACTACTGTAACGCACTCCTCATTGGGATCCCTGGCAAGAGCATACAGAGACTGCAATATATCCAGAACAGCGCTGCCAGGATCCTGATGAGGGTGCGTAAACACGACCACACCACCCCCCCCCCCCCCCCCCCCCCTGAAAGCACTTCACTGGCTCCCAGTCCCACTCAGAATAGAGTTCAAGGTCTCCCTCCTCACCCACAAATGCCTATACGGACAAGCTCCCCCCTACCTCAGGGAACTCCTCTCCCCCCAGACCTCCTCACGCTCCCTCCGTTCTGCATCCGCAAACACCCTCCAAGCCACCAGAACCAAGCTCTGCACCATGGGTGACCGGGCTTTCTCCTCTGCTGCCCCAAGGCTGTGGAATGCCCTCCCTAACCATCTCAGGGCCCCACAGTCTACTGACGTTTTTAAAAAAGGCCTCTTTCTTTCTTTCTTTTTTCAAAAGCTTTCTGCTAATTAATGTTCATTGTTGTTGTTTTATATGTATAAGTAGCACTTTGAGATTTGTTTATATGCAATACAAATAAAATGTATTATTATTATTATTATTATTATTATTATTATTATTATTATATGATACAGTAGTGTAATTCAATTCTGTGTTTTCTCCCAATAATGTCTCCCATTTATTATGTTTCTTGGCGCGGTACATTTGTTGTTGACTCGGATTTCCTTTCCAATTTTCTCTTTGACACAAAAGAGGAACGGTTGGACTTCAGAAGCTATGTTATCAGAGTATACATTTTCCCCTGATTAAGATTAAAATAATTTATATTAAATCAATATTGCGATAATTGGCACAGTTGTTTCTATTCGATGTTTGCTTTACATTCTATGGATGCACACTGTTGTGTCATGTTATGTTTATTCAGTTCAGCTGCAGAAATAACTAGCACAACACAACTCCCTTGGGTTTAATACCTAACATATTGCTAAAATATATACATTTCCCTATCTGATAATGATAAAATAATTTGTTCAAAAACAATGATGGTCTACACAATTTTAGTGCACAGCATTGCTGTTTCATATTTTCAGGAATAACTCTTCCAATTGCATTTGGTATTATGCACTGGGATTGTTATGTGGAGTTATTGCTTGTAGCACCTCCATCTTCAAGCACTCAGGGAGTATCACCAATGAAATATAACGCCCTCTCCTCACTTCTCACAACTGCAACTTGCACCATTATCTTGTGCTTCATTGGAAATCTCATCTAACTTATGTTGATCACATTAACAGTTCTGTGCTTGTACTGCAAGCTGCTGCTCTTGCTAGTCAATTTGCATGACAGCCTCTAGCAGATGCATACATATTCATTAAAAGTTAGCACTCAAGATCTGGAAGAAAAGTTATTTCTGTTTCTGTAGCTCAGTCTGCACTGCAGGTGTTTTACATGTTAAACACATAGAATAAATTCAGCTTGGAATGATCACTATATTGACAAAGGTTTGATCAACCCTGTAAAGTTTTATGAATTTATTTAGTTGATTCAAGTGTGATTCAAGTCATCATTGTTGAGCATTTACAGTAGCTAATGTTCTCCTTACTTTAAAAGAAAATCGTTTTTCACTGCATAACAGAATTTGATTGGATGGTGAGTGATAGGACCCCCTGTCTTGGTTGTGTGATTGAAGAATGCAACAACATCTGTACACCATCTTCAGCACTTGCGATATTTTTGACACTTTGTCAGAGTGCGTGCGATTCAAGACAGTTCCCACCTTCTCTCCTGTCTGCTCAGCTTCCACTCAGAAGAGACTGTGTCTCAGTGATTGAGCTGAGGCGCCTCAGGAGAGGGGATACAGTGGAGTCAGTGAAATATCTGCCAGTCTTGGCAGGAAAAGAGGTAGCAGTGAGATCACATTACCTCACAGAGTACATCACGATCAGCACGTTCCGCCATACGTGGAACTGACATCAGAGTCTAAAGAGCAGAAGAAGAAGAAGAATAGAAAAACAGAATGTTCTGGATATAGACACCATGACTTTGAAAAGGATTGCCCTTGTGAATGTCCACCGGGGCTTAACGCTCAAATCTGTTAAGAGTCTTTGTGACCACAGCTGGCCAAAACCACAATTGATATGCATAATGCATTCTGTTCAGTTTTTTTTTCTTGTCGTTTGCTTAGCGTGTCTGTGCCATTTCTCAGGTATTCACAGGGGGCATTTGGTCAGATTCTGTACCAGCTGTCCCTTACTCTAGGTGCCCAAATGCCCACTCGATCCGGTCTTACCTTGTGCCCTTTTCCAGTTGTGCCCAAATCTGTTCCCTCAGACAAGTCCATGTCAAGGTCATTCATTCACAGCCTTCTCACAGAACACCTCTCACAGATGTTGCTCAACAGCCAGTCCCCAGCAGTATGTAGTTGTGCCATATCTATATGTACGTATATGTTGGTTAAATAAAGTAATCTAGAATTGCGCTCTTTTATATACTTTTGGCTGTCAGGGTGTATTTGTGATTCAAGCACTGGCTTAGACTTCTCTATGATCCTAGAGTCATTATTGTTCTTCAAAAGAGTGTTGCTCTCATACCAAGTCAAATAAATGTTCCGCTGTGTATGACTGTTTGACTGTTGTGATGAAATATTTTAGTAAGGAAACCACAGAGTTATGACACAATCCTAAGCAATTATGAATAGTTGACAAACTTCTCAAGTTCTGCCTTTAGGCAGGTCCCACCTAATCAGAACAGCACAATAACTTTGCCCAGTGGAAGTGACGACATGGTAAAGCTACAGTTAAAACTGAGATCTTACTTTACTCTCCTGTTGCCTTTCTTATTGAGGTCTATGGCTGTTAAAGTAGTTGGTTTTGCATCATCTTTCCAAGCTCCGTATTAGTTCCCACCTCCTAATCACCCATCAATATCACCTGTGCCTTAGCCTTGTGCCTTGGTTAACTGTCTGACTGGTAAGTAATCATTTCAGCTAATTCCTTTAGTCAAGTGTTTAAATCGGATGTTGTTCGTTGTCACTGACTGCTCTTCATAGAACAAGAGCATTAGTGGGCACATTTGTCCACATACGTTATTCTACTTGCCATTTTTATTCCATATTATTCTACTTGATTATCTTCACCTCATACTATCAAAGAGGTAAACATTAGTTTTCTTATGTTGTGACTACTGTTTCAAACGCACGTGAATGGTAACTAAATAACCCATAGGATTCTCCTTAAGGCTTTTTTCACGGTGAAGTGGTGTTTAAATGGCTACAATAAGACAAGAAAGCTGAGTGTCGGTACCTTTACTCTTTGGCCTGCATTCCATTTATTGATCCTTGGGCTCAAACTTGGTCAAGGTTGTGGTTTCTGTGATGGGAGACCCATACAAATGTGAAAACAGGACAACGGTGACGAGGTCAGAGTGTGAGGTGTGTGTGTGTGTGTGTGCGTTTGGGGAGGGGGGGGGATTGTGGTGATCGTCAGTAAGGTGACACGCACCCCCTTACCGACCAGAGGCAATTTGACTGGGGGGAGGGGGGGGGGGGGGGAGTGATAGGGATCACATTGAGATGAACTTTGGATTTTAAAAGCTCATTCGTCAAAGCACAGTCCAAATCTCTCTATTCCTCTCAGTGGCCTGCGAGACTCTCCGCCTGTCTAAATGAGTGATGGCGGTCACAGGCTCTGGCTGGATAATGGAAGCATCGCATGGAGAGGAAACCCAGACTACCAAACCCATCTAACACCAGCCGACCCCATCATCTGTAGGTTAGTGGTGTTCTCAATCAGATGGATAGTCTGAGACAGAACAGGAGCACTCTATCACAATTAAGACTTCTTTGTGATTAGTAAGCTATTCTTCGTACAAATGACATCGCTATAAAGTGAATCCTTTCCTGGCAAAAAAAGAATTGTTCACAGATGAAAAGGTTAATCCTGACTGATTTTTAAAAAAAACTAAAAACATTACAAAGAGGAAAGTCAAAACAGGAAAAACCCTTCATGAATGTTCCAAAAATAAGATTTACTGTAGTAGTTTTTTAATGGGTTCCATGCATCATAATGGATCATGATGAAACCACACGGTTGTATGAGGTTTAGCAAAAATGTCCAGTATATTACTGTCGGTAGTCCCACAAAAGACTTCATTACCCACAATTCCCTTATCACCTAATTTGTTATCTGCATTTCATGAGACCGCAATTGGCTGAAAACAAGGTGGTAAAACCGTGACGCACCTTTTCCCTTATAAGCTGCGTTAAACATACATTCTATCTCTTTGCGAACTCTCTCTACTCTGGCGTTGGCCAGCTCACACCTCTCTATCTCTTGGCGTCGGCCAAAGAGCGTCTCCGTCCTTCCACCATCAACTGGTAAAGGCCTACTCTTTTGTTCTCAACAAAGACAATCTCTCGTTAGCCAAACACTGCCCGCTAACTGAGACAAAGTAAGTTTAGCAAAGCAGCTAACAATAAGACTATTATTGACTAATAATGCCAGCTAACTCTGCAACGGGAACAAAGCACAACAGTATTCGTGATACTGCAGCATTCCGAGCGATCAACTCCTCCGAACTGAACTGCAGTGAAACAAAGACTTCACAACAAGGATAACTTTCTCCATCTCCGGACAGCATCATCTCTTCTCTGCCTCCTCAGCGTCGGATACGCCAGCACAACACTTTTCCAAAGGACTGGTAAAATCATCGACTGGGCAGCTAGCTATCGTAGTTTATTCACAACCTGGCTAAGCATAGGACTGTTTACATGTGCCATTGTTCATGTATTGTATCTGTTTTGTTTACCAAACATAACTGTTATATACTTTCATTGTTAGTTGGTAGTTGGCTTCGCCACACCATCTAAGGGTTAACGTTATGATTGCTTCTCATATACATCGGGACTTGCATGCGTTACTAACCACTTCCCTCTTCTAACATGGCATCTTAAATCACATACGATTACAAATACATTGGCCTTCATATAGCCACACACGCGAAGCACAAAATTGAAATTCGCGGTGCATAGGCTCGTCCTCTTTCACCACACATTTATGTTCACGAACGTGCACACATGCACGCGGAACTGCGGTGGTCAGACAAAGGGACACACACAAACACACACACATACTTTCAGGCGCGCTCCTAAAAGCGCAACACCGAGTTACTAGCTCGAAAACACACACACTCCCTCTCTCCCTTACACATACATATACTCCTTCAATTCATTAGTTAGATACATTTAGCTAGATTACATATTGTGTGTTATTCTCTTATCATTGTGTAAATAAATACTTTGATTTATATACGCTGGTTTATTTAATGTTACACAAGAATGGACGTTGTCAACCTCTTCTATTCAGAACTCCAATGACCTTCAACCATACTATTAATAAGGTAACTTTGTTTGTAGTTATTCATTTAATTATTAATCAGAGTTCCAAATTGATAGTATAATATATTTTATGAGACTGATATATTTAATGAGACTGATTTGTGGATTATCAACTTAATTGATCTGCCTTTGTGTTGAATGGTTGATCCCTGTCCAATCGGGTGAGATTACCAACATATTGTTGCTGTTGCAAGGACAGCACCAGTGTGTCTGGGTGGCCCTCGTGAAGTCAATATCACAATTCATACACAATTGCACCCACATTCATTCGGCGCCTGCTCACTGGTTAAGATACCTACATAATCTGGTACTCCCATATGAGAATGGTACCCATTCCACCTACATTACAAAATAAAATGCTGAAACCAGTTTAACACAATGCAAAGCTCATATCGCTCTAGTTTGCTTCAAGATAATATCTTGCTGACTGTCATTCCTGCATATCTAATTTGCTTTGACGTGAGAAGATATCCACAGGGATAGGGCAAGTCTGTGGGATCAGTTTAGTGACAAAAAGATACAAATACCCAAGAAAGCAGAACGACCAACGATTTCCAAATATGCACACCATGTTATACAAATAAAAAACACACCACTCAATCAAACACAATGTGCTTTGCCATTATAAGACATGTCTGTCAAAAAATACAATGTGTTTTGCAAATGCTACTTCCAAACAAATAAAGGAAATATTTCACAAATTTATGAATGGAAGTAAGAATGGAAATAAATAAACCACAGTTTGCGTGTCTGTATAACTGGTTGTACAAAAACCAGCCAACATACCAAGTACTGTACACAGCAACCATGTAATTTGTGTATCAGGGTATTTTTGGCACCGTTTTCCCGCTTGTATGAGTTGCAAATGTAAAGGCACCAACATAGCAGGTGGCGCAACTGCCTTCCATTCACCTCATCAAATGGCTGGTGGATTTTGTGACTAGGCCACAAGAAAGCTGATTTGTCTTATTTTTATATTAGTCAGAAATAATCAATCTTTGTTATCAAGTATGATTGGAGATGGCTCGATCTTCCACATTGAGTAAAGCTATATTGCACTGATAGCAACACAGTTCAGAGATGTAGCTAACTATATTGATCGCTGTATTGCTATTTTTGTATTGCTAACGCTATAATGTTAGCTAGTTTGCCCAGGTTCGTACAGCACATCCGAATGCAGCATTTTCCTCTTAATTGTTCTATTTTTGATATCTGGATGCCCAATAAAGTTTCAGTTAGCAAAGCTCAGTCTCCGTATGCATTATTTATGTCTTTGCACTCTGAACAGTCTTCATGCCAGGACCTCCTGTTCCACTAAACCCCAAAGGGTTGCAGTGAAGCGATTATGTCACCTACGTACACAAACATTAGTGTAATATTTGTGAAACCTTAAAATGATTTCTGCTCAGTGTGGTGTGTGATGCGTGTTTGGGGATTCTGTTCTGAAGAGGTTGTCTTCGTCCTGATGACATTTCTCTCATTAACAAGCTCTCTCCAACCTTGAAAAGTAGGCTATGGTCCAGAATCCGGTTTGTGATGATAAAACCACCCCTGTCTGGCATTAACAAGAATGTCACTTAAATCAATACCTTTGCAATAATGTTTCCCCGTTGTAGACTAGAAGATAGACTATTTTGCATTAACAAAAGTTTTTAACTTAAGTAATTTAAACTGTACCTGATAAGATGATGATGATGATGCCATTATGTTCACAACCAATAGCATTGCATTAACATTTCCTGTGTGTTACAAAAAAACTATTTTTTTATGTAGGCTATAAAGTGCCTTTTTAAGGAGCCCAAGGCACTTAGTTTAAAGTTTCAAATATTGAGTGTCTGCAGGGACTGCGGTCATAGGAGGCAGGGGAGGCGATTTCATTTTGAAAAGTAAAAAAAATATATATATGTATATGTATATATATATATATATTATAAAATAAATATTCATATTTCTCTACTAATCTGTGGTATGGGTGTAATTTCTGCATGATTCCGATCATTTCGAGCATTTATATTATCAAAATCGCTGAATTTGCAAATTTCCGGTTCCGGAAAACAGGGACGTGCGGTGGACTGAGGCAGATGCATTGGTGTCTATGGGCAGCTGAGAAAGTGCCTCAGTAAGGATTGCGCAATCACTCCAAACTGCGTTTTACGCTTGCGTGTGCAAGCGTAGAACCTTTGAGTTGAGCTCAAAACGCATTGAAATTTTTTTTTACTGAGGCAGGCAGTACCACTGCCTCAGTGAAGGGGGCGAGCGAGAGCGCACTTGTCGGGTATTTTCTGGTTCTGAAGTTGGACCCCTTCTACCCTTCTATACACGTCTACTTGACCTTGATGTCGAAAATGGAAGATTGTATTGCTAAGCTGAAGCAGTTCTCAAAATTGGACTTTCAGTCCAAACGTGAAATGATTAATAATGGGAGACCAATACCGGAGCTAAAAGGTTTGCTTCAAACGACGGGACAGAAGGTATTGACATTTGCATTGGAGTGTTTTGACGTTTCTCAACGGGACTACATATTCATGCGAAACACGAACCTCGCTAAAGGCTGCTGGCGCAGGAAAAATGCCTTGAAGTTGTGAGCAGACTAGGTGCTATTCCTGAGCTAAACTACTGACTGCATTCGCTCAAGAAGAGGAGGGAAATCGCAGGAGAAGACAACGGATTTCCACTGAACTATATGGATAGTCGTGAGTGGATTGCGTTTGTTTCACCTCTAATTGACAGTTATTGACTCCAACGAAAGTGCACCGACTTATATTGGTCAGTAGAACATTTTGGTATTGTGTGCTATGTCTGCTGTGTTTAACTGTTTGCTTGTTAATATGTTGTGTAAATAAATATGTAATTGTTTTTGTCTAAACTGCGAATTCAAAACTCTGTCCAAGTCATTTAAATTAGCATCCCACAGCCGTAGTTATATTGTCCCTAGACAAAATGAAATGAGCCACATCATTGGTGGGAGGGCTACATACGCTCGCTTGATACTATTAATATCTTATTTGACAGGGTGTAAAAGTTCAATTAGCACACCGGTTGTACGTTTAGATGTAGGCCTATAGCCTTGTAAAAGTTAGGTTAACAAGTCAGTTGAGTATTGAGCAGCATAACTTCTTATAATAAAAAGAAATCGTTTAAAATTAATAGTTTTAGACAATAAAACATATTTTTTTTTTCAGTCCTGGTCAGATGGCAAATTTTAAACCATATGCATTTATACATGTATGATTTTTTTTTAAACAACTAGAGATCGGAATGACGTAATCACTTCCGGTTTCTGTGCCTCATCAGCTAGGAACCTCAGCGCACGTCACTGAGTGTCTCAGAGTTATTGGGGATCAATTAATGGGTGTCTGAATGGTCTTTTTAAAGTATGTCGGTCCCATGGATGTTGACACAGCAGGTTATGTAATCAAAATGGGTTTTGTTTAAGTACAACAGAGAAGGGCACACACAGAAAGCAAAAACAAAGTAATATTGAAGACCGTAGGGCCGTAGAAAGAAATAGACCTAGAGTAGGGCTATAACCTTACTTCACATGATATAATACATAGCATACCAAAGCTGAGCTCTGCAAACTTATTGTGCATCCAGATATCAGAAATAGAACAATAGAAGTTTGGATGAGTTGTACGAACCAGGTCAAAGTAGCTTACATTATTATAGGATTAGCAATATAGTTAGTTACATGTCCGCAATGTGAAGTTAACTGTACGATAGACCTTAACGTAATGTGGAAGACAGAGCTGTCTATAATAACAACTGATAATAAAGAAAAGAAAGCAACAGAATCAAAATAGTTTTAAACTAATAAAACAAGACGAATCAACTTTCTTGTTCTGTAGTCACACAACCTACCAGCTATTTCATGAACTGAATGGAAAGCTTATGTTTTGGAGCCTTTGCATTTGCAACTTGTGCAAGTGGGAAAAACGTGCCAAAGATCACCTAGTCCACAAATGTTGTGCACTTGTAAAACACATTATACAGACATACAAAACATGGTTTATTTATTTCAAATATTTTGTTTACATTGATGGAATCTGTCTTTTATTTGTTTGCGAGTATCATTTTTTATTTGGAAAACACATTGTATTTTTTGATAGATGTGTCATGCACTTGCAAAGCACATTGTTTGTATTTGTAAAACATGGTGTGCCTATTTGCAAATTATTGGACATTTATAAATCACATTCTGTTTGGTTGCAAATCGTAGGATATTTGTAAATCTTTATGTCACTAAATTGATCCCAAACAAGTCTTCAAGCTTCTCAGTTTGCTGTAGTAAATGGTCAAGCACTAATTTGCTGTTTCAGAATGACCTGAAATTAGTTTATCATCACAAAGCATGTATCGTCTCAAATGTCTGCCCCAAAGCCATTACAAGTTGCACCACGCTTTTAACGTCCATTAAATACTCAAGCTCATTTAATATTTACAGGGCCTGAATTCAAACTCTCTCTCTCTCTCTCTCTCTCTCTCTCTCTCTCTCTCTCTCTCTCTTGTAACATCTATGATAAGACGTCGAAAAGACTTTAGTCAGCTAAGGTCACTGATGGTGGTATAGTCCCTGGTGGTATAGACATCATATGTAATCTGGACTGCAGGAAACAAAGAAGGCCAAAGCATGTTTGTCTAACATGTTCCTTATTTGCCATCATCCAGCTAATTAGTCTGTATCAAACCATTTTCAAATTACAAAAATATTAAGGGAAATGTGATGAATTTGGAATGGTCTGTTTAATTGGGGTGAATCACAATTTGCAATGCACATGTGAAAAATAGAGAATCACTATTCATTTCACCTAATAATTATCTATTCAACTGGGCAACGACAGAAAAAAAACTTCTGGTATTGGAGTGGTCTTCAGCTAATTAAAAGGGAGAATGGATGATTTTTAGGAATAATTACCATCCCAATATAAGATCCAAATAAAAGGCGGTTTGTTGTCATCACAATCAACGTTTTTGATACATTTAACTTGTCTTCCTCAAACCCATGAAAGCTTTGATGAAATCTTTTAATGAGGAGCACTGTCAATTTAGCTCTGAACTCCAAATCGGTCTCCTTAGTAATCAAAGCATAGTAACAAAGCAAGATGATTTTGTTGTCTTGCAGGTGAGACTGACATTGTCGCATTCCCATATTAATGAGGCATCTGTTGTTCTCCTTTATATGTTGAACTGATGGATTATTTGTGAGCACTATTAAAACGCTCTGAGCATCTTTTTTTTTGTCACTCAATTTACATGATTAACGTGTCAAAAGTAACCTTGAAATATGGCTGACATTTTGCCGTACCTAGCAACGAGCTCTGGTAATGTCGTTGTCATTAATTCCTCATCAATATTAACCTTGGCCAATACTGAAAGGGTGTGCGTCAGCTTCAAAAGTCCTGGGTTTGTCCTCTGGCAAAGTGACTTCAGGTTGAGCCAATCTCATATTCAAGGACTCATTTGAAAGTTGAATGAAACAAATATTCTTAAATCAAAGGCAACAGGCCTGTGCTTCTGGCTGACTCTGCTGTTACAAAAACTCACGTTCCTCCCCAGGCTTCTTTCCTGGTCTTTGTCTTCCTCCTTGTATGTTTCTGTTCTATCCATGTGTTTGTGTCAAAGCAACACAAGGTTATATATATATACAGTATGTCTAAAATCGTTTTACATATGTTTCAGTTCTCTTTTCCAATGAAAACATCACAGACATCCCTACAAAAGAAAAGACTTAGACGTGAAATGTGCAATATGGCAGCAGCAAACTATGGCTCCTGGCCATCCTGTTTCTGGGAAACATGCCTGACCTTGTCACTAAAAAGCTTTTCATGTTTCCCCCACTCTGTTTGGCGCTATGACAGTCTAATGTGTCCCTAAGTTTGCACTACAGGATAGTATGTCCCTGAGAACGTGCCATCTTCCACCTCTCAAGTTCTTTCTGACACCTCAATGTTGTCCATGAGTGAGAGGGAGAAAAGTTGAGTGAATGACTAAAAGAGTGAAAGAGAAAAGGAACAAGGCTGGAGAATAAAGGAAGAGAGAACCGGGATAGACAGACATAGAGAGAGAGAGTAGGAAGAAGGGAGAAACAGAGCTTTGGGGCTTTAAGGATGAGACAGGGAAAGAGAGAGAGAGAGAGAGAATGAACCCGTAGAGAGAGAGAATTGGAGAACGAAAGAGAGATTGGGGGAGAGAGAGAGAGAGGGAAAGGGAGAAGACATGGGTGAAGTGATTAACTGGTGTGAGACTGGCTATCAAACAGGGAGACAATAATTACTCAGAGGGGGATTGTGTGTCTCCTTGGAGAAGGAGAGAGGGAAGAGAGAGAGGGAAAAGACGTGTGCCACAGAGGAACGCAGTGGAAGTGGCGTGTGTGTGTGTGTGTGACACAGAGATGGTGTGTGTGTGTGTGTGTGTGTGTGTGGTGGAGGGAGGGGGGGTGGGCTCCCATCCATTTCAGCCCAAGCCTTGTCCTTCTCCGAGGGAAATTGATCTGCTTTTCATCTGCCTTTAATGAAGTTGAAGGGGATATAAGTCACTGGGGTACTTCAATGTCATTGACTTGTCAGTGGCGCCAGCGTTTCCCTCAGCGAACGCTCTCTGTGACTGCCTGCCTGCCTGGACGACGCGCTCCAATATCCCTCAGAAAGAACAGTTGTGTTGTCTCAGACCCTCTGGTGTGCACGCCAGAGCCTTGCAGGATTACACTCCTCACAGCCTCTCTCTCTCTCTCTCTCTCTCTCTCTCTCACAGCCTCTCTTTCTCCCTGTATGTCTCTCTCCCCTCTCTCTTTCTCTCCCTCTCTGATCACTCACAGTCTCATGTGCCCATGGATTATTTTGGTCTCGTGGAGAGTTAAGAGGTGCGAGTTGTAATTAGTTTGTTAGAAGCAAATGTGAATATTGCGTGTGGTGAGAGTGCACATTTAATCCCCTTGCCATGTTTTTTTTTTCTTTTTTGGACAGTTGATGCTCCAGAATCCCGAATAGGACGGCTTATATTCAGAACGAGCACAGCATGACACAAGGGGAAGTCTAACCATGGACAACATACAGGACAAGAAAGCTGCATGGCAAAATTCTATAAAGATCTATTTCATATGCCAACTACAGTTCCAATTAAATTCACATTCCTGCATTTAATTAGAGGAAAATGAGCACACTACAGGTTAGCAGCGACACCTTAGTGGAGATTAATCATGCCACGCAGAAATAGCACGCCGCGATCATGTTTTCACAGATTGATGTTCATGCTATATTTAATCATTTCTGGTGTCAAAGGGGTCGGCCTTGTGCTCCCTCCTGACTCATTCCTCAAACAGATCTCATCGCAAATTGAGGATTCACTGATTAAATAACACATCCCACATAACCTTTTGTATGTGGATGGGAAGGGTGAATAAACTTTACCAGATTCATAAGGAGAGGTGGTATATTCATGCCATAAGTCTTGGCATTGAGGACTTTGAGGTATTCTGAAGTAATTATACCACAAGTTCCCTCTGCTCTGAGTTCTCATTGTGATATGCTTAGAGTCAGAAATAATACCTGCCATGCATTCTCTCACAGATTGATGTTCATGGTATATCAAATCATTTCTTGTAGGCGATGTAGTTTTCTCATAGTGCAGCGCTTGGCGATGAGAGGGCTTTGGTGGTATTCTGAAAAGCGAAGGCACACTTAGCTTCCCAGCTCGGTGAAATGGAGCATTTGGTTGGTACTTTGAGTCTCTCTGGGGATGCTGTGGAGAGCGTAATGTTATTCTGTCCTGTAGAGGTATCATGTTTGTGCCCCAACATAGAGCACAATGGTAACAGAGGAGAGAAAAAATTAAATGGAAAGAAGAAATAAAAAGTGAGAGAGAGAGAGAGCAGAAAAGTGTGTGTGTGAGAGAGAGAGCGTACTAGAGGGAAAGACATACATGTGTGTGTGTGTGTGTGTGTGTGTGAGGGTGTTTGTGTGTGTGTGTGTGTGTGTGTGTGTGTGTGAGGGAGAGAGCAAGAAAGAAAGAAAGAAAGAAAGAATCAAACAACATGCATTAAAACATCTCTCCTCTCCTCACATCACACAACCTTCCTCTTTGGCGGCCCCAGTAGGCTGTGAGTTGGACCTGAGGCGGTAAGGTGTGTTAACGAGGCTGCCAAACGTCGATCAACGGTCACCCTATATTTACCTCACTGTCATGTGTTTCTTCAAAGGTGCTTCTTCCAGCCCGCTGGTCCCAAGATGTCACTTGAAGAATCCAGAGGCTTTGGAAAAACAAGGCCTCAGAAAAGGAGTTTTGACACTGACCCTGTTCCAGTATCAGAGATGGCGGGGGATGTAGTATGTTCATATAATATGTATTTATAGACTATAATGTATAATTGTGCAGGGCAAACCAGTGCACTCTGCATTCTTCACAGCAAGGCCACAGTAGAACCGACCACTTGCTGTGTCTATGTATACCATCATGTAAGGCTTTGTTTCACTTTGAAGTACATGCATATGTAAATCATATCCAATATGCCCTGCCGCTTCTGAGATCATAGTAAGTGAATAGGATCCACATACTGTGGGAATTGGAAAAGGATTCTCTAGCTTTCATGCTTTCTTAAATAGGAGCCTCTATAACTCTCACCACGTTCGGAGCTTTCACATCCTGCAGGTTTTCTGTGCAGAACAGAACAGAACAGAACAGAACAGAACAGAACTTTAAAGGGTTGAGATTCTCTATTGATTTCAGCAACAACAGAGCTCGGCCCTGACGGAAGTTCCGGACCATGTGTGATGTACTACAGTACTAGTTCAAATAGGCTTTAAGTTTGTCTCATTCATTACATGGGGTTTTGCAAGTGAGGACTCTGGAACTTTCCTATAATGTAATAAGATGATTTGAAAAGAGATAAAAATACAGCCTGCAGTGAATACCTCCCACATCTTTTATTTTCATAAAAAACATATGAGTCTATCAACTTAGTAACTCTCAAAGTAAACTAATGAAAAACAAACTTGAAAACAAAATTTACATTTCAATCTCCCACACATTTCGCTGGAGTAATCCTTTCAAGCCAAATAACCTAATCGAAAAACCAGAGAACCATATTGACATTTCTATCTCAGTGGTCTTCCACATGTATACATATATATTGAGTGTCCAAAGTTAAACTTGCCAGTCCAGCTGAGTCCAGAGGCCATACTGGGACTGCAGTTTGGGTGAGACGACAAAGGCAGCTTCTTTAGCGCGGGTGCGCAGGGGCGAGCCTTGGAATCCCCGCTGCCGTTTGGATCCTGCCTGACCCCTCTCCCTCTGCGAACGCCGTGCCCGGGCATACCCTCCCGCCTGGCTCCACTGCCAGGGAAACCGCTGCTGGCAGGCCCAGGCAAGCAGTCAGGCAGGCAGGTGGGCAGGCAGACGCCATCTCTGGCTGCTCCCACTCGCCTTATTCGGGGGAGGGGGGTGGGGCTTCAGATTGGCAAACTGCTTGCTGGGATTAAGATGAAAGAGTTGTGTGAAGAGGGGTCTGGGCCGTGATCTCTGAGAGGCCATGCTGTCTGAGCTCCCTGCTAGCACAGAGCAGAGTTGTGAAATGATAACCACCGGGCACTTTTTTTTTTCTTCTAATAAAAGTTTAACCAAGAGTTGAGTGAAGATGTGTGAACTCTTGAGATGTTTCTTTTTGATTCTCTGGTCTGTACATGATCCAAGATCGCGAAATAACTTATTATGTGTGTTCTGGTGGTTGTATCGCAGAATCATAATTAAACACATTGGCTATTAACCTGCGGATTTCAAAACCCAAGCAGTCCAAATATGATTCTTTCATTTGGTTTCTATCATATTAACACAGAGAGTTTTTAGCAAACTAGATCCAGATAGCTGTTCTTACCACTGTTTCTTTTCATGACCCGGCTGTGTGACAGTATCACTTGAGTAGTCTGACTTAACCACACAAAGCTGATGTCTTCCCTTTTTTGGCCTCTCCCGTTGTTTTGGGAGGACTGTTCCACAATAACAATTGATCTGCAAACCAATTATTAGTACAACAAAGCATGCTCTAATCTTATCTTTCGGCAGAAACAACACTACAAACAAAACAATCAGATGTTCTTTTGAAGTTTGAGTTGGAATATAGTAATGTAACTTCTAAACACTGAAAAGTAATGATGGAGCAAACACTAAAACACTGAATTCTGGACTAATGGAAATTATTTGGTAAGGGGCCGTATTCACAAAGAATCTTAGGGCTAAAAGTGGCGAATTTAGGAGAAACTCCTAAAAATAATGGGCGTGTCAGTCTTAAATGTAGGACTCCTAATTTTTTTTACTAAGAGCAATTCACAAAATATTTTATCCCTAAAAGTAGCACCTAAGTCTAGGACAGCTTAAAACTCCTCATGAGGACTCCTAAATCACTAAGACCTATTCACAAAAAATCGTAAGATGGCTGCAGCCGACTTGGAATTGATAAAAGACATTGCTTAAACCGTGAAGGTATTAATATTGTCGTAGAATTAGCGCGGGATGCAATGACGCCTTTAAACAACAATGTGTCCCGAAGTGAAATGTTTTGAAACATAAAGATAGCCTATTTGGCTTCGCGGAAAACGCAAATGACGACACTGGGAATCATCAGTCAGCCGTTTAATTCATCAAACTATCAACGCACTGTAGACCCCACATCATCCAACAGTTTATCCAGTTGCTTTTGGACAATCGCCTATTACACAATATCAAAGTAAATTCCATGGCGATCGCAGGAATGTCCAGTGACGGGACACACATTACAATAATTCGTCCACCGTGGCCTGGATGTACCGATGACTCGTGCATTTCATCGGAGAGCGGTCGCAGGTTTTTGAGAACTTACCAGCTGGATGCCGCTGGGGTGACAGTGGCTATTGGTCCTGGGACCAGTAGGCTTTCGCCTACGGTTCACGTTCGTTTCGCTTTGATCAATTAAGATTGGAGGGCTTGAAGGGCCGTATGTGCTGATATTTGAAGTGGTCAAGGGCTGGAAACATAATAGCCCAACAGTTTGCTGGGTGCTTTAATTATTACTGCCTTGATTACATGCAATTGCCATATTATATATTGATCGCTTTCTAATTATCTTATCGTGCAAAGTGTCATTCCCGTTGGATGCACAAACTTGTCATCATACGTGTGCATTCTGCTAACTGCACTGTCCATAACTATTTAATATGACTAAATTTGAAGCCTAGGTTATTCTCTTATTTTCAGTTGATATAGTGGGATTGTTAGAGGGACGTCACAAATGAGTTTTTAATGAGAGAGCCTGTCAACAACCAATCACCGTCCTCACCCCTTCTAAACTCGTGCATGAGAATCAACGTCATCCATAGCAACGGAGTTTTTATCTTAAGTTTAGGAGTTGGTATTATCCTTAGTATGAGTAGGTCTCAGAGCCGTTGTGAATCACTTTTAAGAAATTACTCCTACGTAAAAGGTTTAAGCGCGAGTTAGGAGCACTCCTAGTGGTAAGATAAAAGGCTTTGTGAATACGGCCCCAGATGTTTGTTGCATTGCCTGACAGAGTAGTGCTGTGTAAATCTATTAAAAAAAAGAGCAAAAAAACTCCAGACACCTATTGGATATAATGAATGGTAGGTAAAGGCAGGAAAAGGGAACCAGCTTGACCTTTAACTTGACTAAACTGTAAATGTTTTTTTTTTTTTATTCTGTCACAAATTCTACTTGACTATTGTCCAAGTGCTCCTCAAAGATGAAAATGGTATGGTAGTATAGAAGTCCTCCTGTGTGTGTGCGTGTGTGTGCGTATGCATGTGCGTGTGCGTGTGCGTGTGCGTGTGCGTGTGTGTGTGTGTGTGTGTGTGCACCTCACCTTTCTCCTCTTTAAAAGCTTAACAAGCCATGCCTTCAGAAAGCTTCACTGTTTTCATGATGAGCGGCTATGCTGTCTTCTGCCTGAAAGGCCCGCCATGCTTAACATCTCAACCAATTACAGCATTTGAATAGCCTTTTATTTCCTCCCTCCAAAACACGTCTCAGCCTCAGGTTTTTAGAGAGCAAACACCATCAGGGGTTCCTCTGGGAGTGAAACAGAGTGTGAAGCATGAAACTGTGAACTTGAGAAAGCTTTTTTTTAAGTACATTTTTTAAAAGTTTTAATGGTGACTTTTGGTGATTTTTTGGGGAAACAAATGTACTAATTGAGACTAATTAAAAAGTATGAGACTAACCTTGAACAGATTCCACATATAACATATTACTGCATTCCAGCATAACATAATCATGGTCCTACCAGGAGTTGTGAGATTGAGAGAGAAAAAAAATCACACCTTAGGTGGACTTAATACGCTTGTAAGATGTGCCAGCTAGTTGGAAAAGAGTCCTAACATTAGCTAACTGTACCTTAAAAAGACAGTTTATGCTAAACAGCTCATCAGCAGTTTCACCAGAAGACAAAATGATGGCTCTCCTTTGTACAAGGCCTGTGTTTCTGGTACAGAGTTAAGTCTAATGTTCTAACTTCACACTTAAACTGCACTTTTTCTCATATGCAAGGATCCTGTCGACCATATGAATGTTTGATGAGAGCAAGTACATCGTCATTGTAACCTCTCTTGTTGTCTGAATGCATGGAATAACCTAGCATTACTGTAGTGCTTACAGAGACCCAGAGAATGTTATGAGAGTGATCAAACACTGTCATTTGTCAGACTTACTGTCAATCATTTTTACATAAACGCGCAAAGACTCTTTGATTCAAAATGATAAGGCAGTGATCCACAGCTTCAAACCCTGGACAAATGGGCAGGTGACCAATACAAAAATAGACTACGCCTACACTTATCCATGTATGTGCTTCATGCCAATAACCTTTGGCCAGTCAGTTTGGTTATGCCGGTGGTTACCTACCTTTTAATTGCTTGCTTGACAAAGAAAACTAAATTGTATCATTCCTTTCTTTGGATCAGTAAATGTAAGGCTCATGTCCATCCTTTTAATAATCAGGCTATCCATACCTTCTTTCATATAAACTAAGCAATAGGCCCTGACTATATTATTTAAGCATTATTTAAGCATAACCAGATAGATCAGTTACAGACTACTATACTGTAAGAGCATGGCACTTCATTTGATCAGTACTTGTTCTCATTCAGGGTCCTAGTTTTATTTTTTCAGGCCTCAACCCATCCCCTGGGGGCCCCGTACCAACCTTTGGGAGCCACCAGCCAATGCAATACTCAGCAACACAGGCAGGTAAACAATCACTACATGTAACAGACACAGGCAGTCTGAGTCCATGTGTGTGGTTTTGTGAAAGTTTTGTTAAGCGTTGCTTCATCTGCTGAAATGGACGAGCACCCATGGTCCACATACTACTGCAACTGACAGTAGCACCTGGAAACGTAATAGGGTGATGATAGAGTGAAATAGACTGAAATACAATTTCAGAGAGAGCAAAAGAGACGCTGTGGCATAGAGTTAAAGAAGAGAGAAAAGGGAAGAGAGGAAAATGGAATTTAATTATGGACAATATTCGTTCATATATATACATAGTATATACCGTAGTGTGTGTGTGTGTGTGTGTGTGTGTGTGTGTGTGTGTGTGTGTGTATGTGTGTGTGTGTGTGTCTCGATTGATGTCTACTGAGCGTGAACATTAGGAAATAAATTCAGGTATGTGTACTTCTGAGGGGACAGTGAGAATGTTTCTAAAGAGAACAGTGCCCCCTATCTGTAAATACTATTGTCTCCCCATCAAAGGAATTCCAATACAGAAGCTAGAATAATGAATGACACTGATGATTGTCTCACATAGGATGATGGGTATTTGTTTCAATGAATTGGCTTTTAATTGAATGTAATCTTGTGGATTTGCACAAGCATCAAGAACGTGATTAGAGCTTGTTTCATTAGTGGACTCCAGGCTGTGTGGCGTCTTCAAATCTAGGCCTAGATGAAGTCATTTCAATGAAATGCAATAAATCTGCATATTAATCTAATCTGAAACTACTTAAACTTTTACACTGCATGTTTTGGGTGTCTTCAGATATAAATCCAAACTGTTCTGTCCTAATTCACAAATATTTTTCACCTCTCACACAAAGGGCCATTTTCAATATTTGTCTTATTTCTACTTCTTCTGTGGTATTTGGCATTATGTGGTCCTATAAATGAAAAAGCCGAAATGTTGAACAAAAATGTAAATGTACTGTATAAAATTCCCAATATCAATCAAATTGTGCTACAGACAGCGCATGTTGTACTGTGAAGGATAGTTCCTACCGATCCTGGGTACAGCATGCAGCGCGTGCTGCGCTTGTCGCCAGCCAGTTGTGCACTGTTGTATTCTGCCACCCTTGCTATCCTCTTCTAATAAAATACACTTGCACCATGGCAGCCAACCATACCTAAACATTTACTCATCAAAACTAAACACAAACAAAACTCACATACACCTTGCTGGCCAGGCTCTTCTTTTCCTTCTGTATCATATATATATCATAGCTAATACCGATACTGATAAACTGGCCATGTTACCTACTATTAATTGTTTACCTAAATGTATCTCTGTTTCTCAAATAGATGTTTACCAACTAAATTTTCTCTCTCATAGCGTGACCTTTTACTCGCAAATGCCGAAGGCTGTGGAAACATTGTTCCTCATCACCATATCCATTAAGTTCATACACGCATATTAGGCAGCTGAGCTCTGCCCACTCACTTTGTCTCTTTCTTCCCCTCCTAGTCCAAACTTTCCGTTGTGGGGTGCTGCTGTAGTCTCTCCACCGGATCCACTTGGAGAAACCCTCACCCTTCATCTACCCATCCCAACACACTCTCATGCATTAATTCTACCCCGTTTTGATACATCTCCATCTCCTCCCTCCCCTCCTGCCACAAGCCCCCAGAAGGAAGCACAATGGGATTTAAGCCGACAATTTTATTGTTTTGGCGCTATATAAATACAATTGAATTGACTTAATCAACTCAGACTGCTAAATCCATTTTCATACACAGTTTTATGCAAGGATTTCCATTCAATTAACAACAAATTGTGTGACTTGTCAGGTGACAGTGCACGAAATTGAACTAAAACAGAAGGAATCTACCGCTGTTAAACAACACATAAAGACCTGACAGACCACTAAATCTCCATGATTCATATAACCCACTTCAACACACGAAGTGAACACTCAGGGAAGGACGCTGCGAGCAAGCTGCGAGCATGACAGGACAGGAAAGAGAAACAACACAACAAATAGCCACAAGACAATAGAGAAGCAGAATCTGAAATTTGAAAAGGCCTACTGCGCTGGCAGCTTTGTTCTCGCGCTGGATGCCATCAGGGGTATATGCAGATGTGCACTGGAATATTCCACCATCGCCTCGGGCCACGCACAACAGTTCTAAAGGCTTGCTGGTGTCGGAAACGGAACACGGGGGAGCTCTGTGGCACGAAAGAGTGAGATGAAGGTTAAATGGAAACGTTTCATAGCAAACAGTCGTGCCAGAGACACATGAGCGGAGGGGGAAAAAAGGTTAATACAAGTCTTGTTTGGGGCACCAGAGCAGCTTGTCTCTTTGGGCATGGTCATCAGAGGGTCTCTGCACACACGAGAAGCCTGAGGGCATCAAGCAGATGATTCTCTTTTGTAGTGTGACTAGTTTGCAAATGAACACTCCCCCGCTGTGGATGACGGGTCTAGTAGTGATCATCAGCGTATAAAACCAGGCCACAGTTGCTTTAAAATGAAATGAAATGGGGGGAAAAACAACAACATTTGTTTATGTGTTTTATTCAGTGATCACTTCATGTTAAATAGGTCTATACATACTGAAAATAGTATTGTGAACATGGACTTTATTGTCACTCTACGGAAGTGTCTAGTAAAAAAAAAACTATAATACTCCATTCATGGATATTCATCCTACATGCAACTAGAGATACAGATATTCCAAAGCTCAAAGCACAGTTAATCTCAATTTTGTCACAAATAACCATCCAAAGTAGGGTATTGGGTAGCTCAGGCACGTGCACAGACATTTTGGGGAGCAGGTGCTCAAATAAAAAAAGGGCACCCATCACCAAGATGATTTATGATATTAAAAATAATAATAATAATAAATAAATAAATAAAAAACACAGTAGGATATTTTCAACTTACATATTTATTTTAGTTAACAAACTAACTAAAATTATCAAATTGAATAAATAAATGAATAACAGGCAAAAGCAGACAAAACAAGGCCATATTGTATCAACCAAATAATATGTTAAATAATCAAAAAATATGGGTCTATTAACAATTTTATGAAATGATAGAAGCGAAAAATGCCTTATAAAAAACAACTTCCTAACCTCAACCGTTCGGTCATGCCGGTAAATATCAAACTTACAAGTGTTGTTTTTTCTTGTGTTTACTCAAACAGACAAAACAAAGAGATACATACCACATAAAACAAGGATAGCATGACACCAAGAGCTAGCATAGTTTAGCTGGTATTTTCTATAAACATAAATTCAACATACTTTCGAAATGGTCTAAACGGCAAATACAACAACACAAAGAAAAGGCCTGCCTGTATCTCTCTTCCTCTCTCTCTTCATTAAACATGACAAACGTCAGTAAACAGCTGGACAAGACTTTGAAATCATGGATTTCATGAGTTTTTTGTTTGTTTATCCAGTTGTGACGTAATGTTGTCAGCGGTGCTAATGTTGTGGTTAATTTATCACCAAGCAACGTCGGGGGATTGCACAAACACCGTCATTAGGCCTACTTGTTTGTCTGATGCTGCGGGTCAGAGAAGAAGTAGGCTGCACCCTTTTGGCCTGGTGCTCAGCACTGCATGAGCAAGTAGAGTAGTAGGAGGGAGGGGCACAGCGGGGCCTTGTGAGCGCCGCGGAGCATGTCGGGGCGAAATTCTTAGCCTACAAGAACTCAAATTAATGTCCCGTCAGATATCAAAACACATTTTGGGGGGAATTGATGACAGAGAGAGTCATTTTTATTCTTAAATACTGATGAATGAAGAAAAAAAATTAGGCTCCAGCAGAAGGGGCACTTTTCTCATCCAGGGCAAAAGGGCAGGTGCTTGAGTAGGATCTGTGCACCTGCCTTTAGCTTCATGTGATGTTGAAACAATCAGGTCCCCACTACTGATGTCAACATGTTACAAAAGTATCTGTAGCAAACTAATTCTAACCTTGCTAGTCAATTCAAACACAAAATACATATTTCTTATTTGAATTGCCCACTGTCCCATAACTCGGGGCTTGTAGTCATGTCCTTTTTCTGAATCATTTTGAGCGCATAAACTTCCCATGAAGCTCTACCCACTCTGACAAGCACCATGTCCTGCATTTCAATGAGGCCCTTGTGTCTCCTACAATCAATCACAACAGCGCTGAAGGGAAGGTGCTTCTCCGTGCCTCAGGCTGACCCGTAACTGCACTATTAAAATGTAGCCTCCAACCTCGCCTAAGGGGCTACGGTCGTTGTGTGTGTTGTCTGTATGCAGATGCTCGCTGACCCTGCATTTCAATCAGACGTGCCCCCTAGTGGTCAACAGTGGTGCAGTGCCTTGCATCCTCTTGAGTTGCTGACACACTTGCAGAATTTATACTGCAATGCATGGGAGCGTAGTTCGTGACCTTTAACATGATGTTTGTAAAGAGTTTTGAAGAGCTTGATGATAATGTTTAATGATGTGATGCATGTTAATCAGCAGAACATGAGCCCTCAAGGCAATTTCAATTCGGTACAAAAAGTTAAGGAAAGGATTTTACACAGAGAGAATGTGTACTTTGCACTTGAAATTCTCATTGTTTATATTCTGTAAAATTGGGGATCAAAATGTAGTTACCAGTTATTAACTGGTTCGTGTTGGCTGTGTGGAAGCATAGGGGTGCACACTCATCGCTGACACCAGGCCAAACATTTCACTGCACACTCATTCATTTGCCGTTGATGAAAATCTCAAATGTTGTTTGAAAACGTACTGTTAAGTTGCCTTTGCATATAACATGTGTGTGTAAGAATGAAACGGTGTACATACCATGTTTGATCAATGGACAATGTTGGATGATTGTCTTGCTGCTATTACATCTTCCTTGTTTTCTTAGGAAGTGTGCTGACAACTTTATGGTTTGGGCAGGTTCGCGAATAACATGGTTTCACTATAGTATAAGATTTCCAATGGTGAATCTGACCTATAACTATTGTTATCAATATTGTGAAGGCCTGATTGAGTTATAATTATTATTTGTACCATTTTAACATTGTATAATGTGTTTTGTTTCTGCCACATGACATCACCCCTGAGCTGTGACCCTGCTGTGAGGGTATGGGCCAATGATATGGGTGAGTTCAGTTACCTGTTCAAAGGGTAAGCTTGGTAGTAGTGAGGAAGCTTCTGTGCTGAGATCTTCTTTGATGACAGTTTGTTAGTGAGCTACGTATATCTATGCTCTTCTCTATTTTCCTCAGAATGCTGTCTCAGTGTAGGGTTATAGTGTACGACATGGTGCTATTGACTGTACATGTACAGTTTGTAAATATCTTTTTGTTTTCATTTATATTCTCAGTATTTTTGTTCATATTTTTCACTTCTTGGATTTTGCACGCATGGTGGAGGACAAATACATTTACAATTTCAGAGTCTTGTCTCCCTGCTACCCTTTGTGCCTACCCTAAAATACTCTTGCTACGGTTACCCCTTGACATTTTGTGTCAGTGGTGGGATGGCTTGCCGTGAGGTCATTGGAGGCGTGCCTGTAAAACGGTATGAGGGACCCCCAGGTAGGTTGACCCTTGAGTGAGGGGATCCCATATACTGCATGAAGCTATTGTGTGTTGGGCGCCCTTGGATGGGATAGGTATAGTTGGTGAATGGCGAGGAATGCCTGAAAGGCAAGGGTGCGCTTCCCAAAGTAATATAGTATCAAAGTAATATTCGCAAGCATCTTGTTAGCGATTAGCAATTCCTTTGTTGTGTTGCTCTAAGAAAGTCCTTAATGTGTTGTGATTATTAGACATATCTGACGGCATCCACAATAACATTTTAACAAAACAGGGAATTGTTTGGAGCACCTTTAACTATAGAGCACACCAGAGTAATTGCTAATTGCTAACGATATGCTAGCGCCTAAAAATTGCTAACTAACAGGTTACCGGCAGGAAGGTGTTGATACAACTACAGCTTAGTCTCTTAATATTGTGCCTAAAAGGTCACTACGTAACCCGGACACTTTTTGGCTATCAGTCAAATAGTCTCAGGAGTTGCCATTATGCCGTCTCCTGGACCCCTTTAGGTGCCCGGACACCATTTGCCATGACCAGCGTCGTAACAAAGTAACGACGGGCCCAGGTGCAAGATATTATGACGGCGGAAAAAAATATTTAAAAAAATCGTTAATCAAAGGTGTTTGTTATCGATATATATAGTGTTTAATTAATCAACCTTACATATTTCAGAAGCGATGGATGTGTACACAATGAACTAAGTCTTGTTTGACTACCAGCATTTCTTACCGTAAAAATTGTTAGAATGTAATAATAATAGCAACCACTATTTACCCAACTTGTAGACTAGTAATCCTGCCCTACCATAATGTATGTAGGCTATAACTTGTCTTGAAATGTATATCACAATAGCTGTAGGTTACCTGTTGCATGGTTGCTGACACACCACTGAGAGCAGAAGCAGCGATGCTAGACCCAGCTGAACTGCTGCACTGCTGACTCCGTGGGCTGACGACTAGTTGACGGGCTAGTTACAGTTTTTCACTACTGCTAAAACCCGTTTTTCAAAACAATAACGGCTTTCTCAAAACTGCACACAGACAACTGAAAACCTCACACACAAAATGCTAAACCTGACACTCCCTTTGCAAGATATGACTCTTTGCTATCAAATCTCTTAACTGTTCAAAAAATGGAACTTCATTTGGTACACGCAGCCATATTTTCAAAACACACACACATACATTCATTTAGTATAAGTCTTAAGTATTTCCAACTTGGGGCGAGCGATTGATACATGACGTGAAGGTTGTGCAGATTGTGCCGAATTTTCGATTTTTACTTCTTAACAATAGTGAAAAACTGTAAAAAGCCAAAATAATCTAATTTAGGCAGCTTTTCCGCCTTCTACTCCTGTTCTTTTTTTCTCTTGCCCTTTTCTACTTCCACTCTTGTGCTTAAAATGGCATTGGTATGAGTAAAGTTGTGCTGTGCTTAATGAACGAGGACTAGTTATCAGATCTTAGATTTGTTTTAACTGTAGCGTATTGTATTGTCACACATGGTCAAATAGAGACTTGACATTGGACAACAACATACATATTACCCAGCTCCTGGCCATGACAGCACCCTGTAGACCCCGGTTCAAATCCAGGCGGGGTAACTTTGCTCTCCCTTTGCTACAGAACATAATACCAAAAAACCTACAATAAATTGCTGAATATGCATGTTGTAAAATATGCATTGTCTGCTTATTCATGCCAGATAGACATTATCTGTGCACCACAAAACAAGTGGAATTAATTTTTTTCGAAGGCCTTTGATTAACTTCAACACTAGCATGTTTAATCATCATGGGTTTCTCAAAAATAAGAAACTCAAACGTATGCTTTTAACCATCATAATGTTAGCTAATGCCATCACTACTGTTACACTCACGCATACTGTTAAAGTGCTGTAAAACAACAGTATGACAATACATACCCTTCTGATAACCACACAGACACACTCTCCACCTGTACACAAACTGTGAAAATGCCCCAGTTCTGCAGCAGACAGGAAATAAAGAGTCAAGGAAGTACACAGGAAGTAGTTTAAAACAGCTGTGATTCTTTATTGAACTACTGTTATCTGCACTGATAAAACACTGGAATCAGTGGAAATACAAGGGAAGTCTGGATACCCGTCTGGCGTTTTCCCTCACCTAAGCCTAAATTCTGCAGAATCAACTAAGCGTCAACTAAGAACTGACACCTGTTACAAAGCAATGTATAGTATGTAAATATATATATATATATTGATATATTAGATTTATTGAACAAAATGAGCTCGCATTTGAATATATAATTCCATAGCATAACCTTATGAACATTCTGTGAGACACACAAGATCAAATGCAATCATTTAACGGAACAATAAATTCCTTCTCCTAGGAACCTAGTGATGGTACAACCATACTAGGTCAAAGACCTTCTCCTCAAGATTATTGGTAAGTGATTCTTTGCTGAGTATGCATGGGACTAGTACAATTACATGGATCACAATTACTAATTTGAGGTTAATACACTGCTTTTCTGTTTCTGGGGACAACAATGAGAAAGATCGCAGACATGTTGATTTCACATGAGACAGGACATTCAAAAGCTTGCTTCAGCACTTTCTCAATCACCCTTTTAGGGCAAAGGCAATGCTTACATTTATACTCTTTGCGCTTGTCTTGGCATGTTTTTAACATGTGCGTATGATGACAATGACTTGTAAACCTTAATGTGATTCAAAGAGGTAATTAGCAAAAATCACCTGGAATTTCAATATTCCTCTTTAAGAAAAGAAAAAAAAACATTACTTAGGGGAGGCAAGTAAACTCAAAAGCAGTAGTGATATTATACTTTTTGGGTTCAGTAAGGCACGGATGCATGCTAGCTCCATCACATATTGCTAGTCTTCTTGAAGTAGCAATATCATGTTCACAATTAGCCTCATACTCTTTTTCTCTAAAAGTGTTATGCGTGTCTTTATGCGTTATGTGTGGCTAGTTTCAATTCTCAATTACAGTGCATTAATGTAATAAACGGCCTCATTGGTGACAAATTGGGTCAAGATGACATAATAAGATGTTAGGTCTGCTGACATTCAAAAGAGCTTTTACTTTGACACCTGGTCTCTGGATTGGTGTACTGATGCAGCTGCTGCAGCTGGCCTGCTTTCATATTCACATTCATGGCACTTGGTCAAATTGCATTATCTTGAATTCAGTGGAGACGCTGACCAAAACCAACTGTTGACAACCACAGCCTCCCAGTGAGTAGTGAATTTAAAGCAAGGAAGCTGTGATTTAGTTGTGTTTTATTACATAATGGGTAATTGCATTTGCAGACAAAAACAGATCCCCACCGTCGTCAATCCTCAAAGTATTTCACTAAAGTCTAATTATATTAGTTATCAATTTTGGGCAAACTGTGAGGAAGTGTTCAGAAATGTCCTTTAGCATTTAATGTCATCAATTGTACAAACGCACACAGTATGCTGTACTGAATGAACGATACAATATGCAGTTAGGTGGCTAAAAGTGAACAGCATAACTTTACATGCCATAAAACTTAACTTATAACAAAACATTTCACAGTGCAACTGTATTACAATCTGAACTACTGCTTGAGAGAAACCATAGATCCTCAATTAGTCCTGCTATGAGTGCGTCTGACAAAGGTTAGTTAAAGTAAGTATAGTGGAGTATATAAGTAGATTACATTATATTCACATTAGAGGACAAATCTATGCAAACAAAACTACTTACATTGTATTACATCAGAGACCCACACAAACATCAGTGAGTATATGATTGACATAGAATTATTCAATTATTCCTGGGGTTAGAAAAAAAAGACAACTGATTAAATGCTTTTAAACAAAAGATTCATCATTGTTGTCATCTATTTGACCAAATACTTTGTTTGGAGTTAGAATAACAAATTCTCTCTATGAAGACAACAAAAGAGTGAAATAACCTGCAATAACCCTGTGTGTATAATTTATATATGTGTGTATATATGAAGAGAGAATGGAGAGAGAAAGAGAGAGAATATAGAAATCATTGAAATTCAATCAATATTTAATAAGGCTGTCGGTGCATAATTATGAGTTCAATTTGTACTAATTTCAGGTCTTTCAGAGTGTTGATAACAAGCAAAACTACAGCCTTTTGGTCCTTAGAAAAATACAAAACAGAACACACAAAAAGGAAAATAAAAGTTTGTTTTTGTATTTCAGAAAAGCGTATACAATTGTGGCACAAATGAAAACTTCACCACACAAAGAAGACTGCATTCCTTTGCTTCAAACCCCAGGGCAGTGACAGACAAATGAACGAAAGCGGTATCATTCTTAAATAGTTATTGTCAATAATATCAAAAGTACTGGTTTGCATCCCAGAATCCTTACAGGGATACCTATTACATAAACAAAAAAAAACGAAATAGGACAGACACACTTGGTGATTTTACTACTCAGAACAAAAAACAATTCTCAATAATAATAATGATAATAATAATTATATAGCAAAGGACAAAATAAATCTGACTTACAAAATCCACAGCTCTAGTATATTACAAATTCAAACAGTGATTTAATGATGCATTGGCTTTTCAGCTTTGCAAAGTTCCTATTGTCAAAGGGTGAAATACTCACAATTGCATTCCTCCTCTGAATAAAAGTAAAAATAAAACTATGTGAAAAGAGGAAAAAAAAGACAATGTTTAGAAAATGATACATGATTCAGATTCCTACTAAATCCTAAAGTATTGCATGCTATGAAGTTGTTGTATTGTCCCTCTCTGTGGTACACTACTGCCTATAGGGGGCAGTGTTACCTTCCAGAAAAACTGACATTCAATGATTTCATTCATTGTTCGTCTTCACCTACTCACAATACCCACAGTGTCATGACTGACAATTCATTTTATGGCCACACTACCAGTCAAAAGTTTGGAATCACCAGCCACAAAGTTGGAAAGTTTTGTTGCACATAAATAAACAGTAACACTTCAATGTTGTAATGTTACACATTAAAAATTACCTGGAAAAGAAACAACACTATTTTAACATCAAGTTCTATCCAGAACTCTATGTCATTTCAAGTGGGGATCACATCTAGGAGCAAGTACAGTACTTTAAACATAAAATACCATTAAGTGATTGTATTACCTATACGTTTATTAACGCTTGTGCAAAATATTGCGCAACTGGCCAGTTAATAAAACACAGAACCTTACAAACCACTGTGGTGTCATTTTCACACTGTAGTCATAAAAGCGACTGCAACCAGCTTTAGCATTATCATCACAGGAGATTCCAAACTGTTGAATAATAGTGTAAAAGTGTAACAATGTGAAGTAAAAAGTCAATGGTTTGGATGGCATCGTTAGAAGGAATAACATGGAATATTGCACAAAAATGTGGGAGTAATCATTTTAGTTCTATTATATGCATACGATTGTGTCTGATCCCCCTGTACTTGTGTCAATAATGCACGAAACATGGAAAGTTGGACTATTTCTTTTCAGCTAATCTTCAGCTTTGTTTCACCACACAAGTGTGACACAGTACATATTTCGTGAAGGTCACCTTTGTGAACGTATTTTTAAATTTCACTGTTGCATTATGTCTGTAGGTGCATTATAGGGTGATGACATTCAAGTATATTAAATCAAATTCAACCCAATCAGAGACACAAACAAAGCAATACCTAAATCAGACTGGCAAAAAGTCGTATTTAACACCATAATTGGTCAACCCCTCATTAAATATTTCCTCATGTGTTCAGCTGTACTGTATACTGTTTATCATATGCATACATAATATCATCTTATCTGTTTCAATTTACAATTAAGGCAATGAATCATTTTTGAAAGTTTTAACTCATGCAGCTTTACTCTCAAGAATGACCATTTACCATTGATCTGACATAAAATGTGTGTGTTAATTATGAACACGACTAGCACATAACATATCGCTCATAAAGCCTAAGGTGATGTTAACAAGCAATCACTAGTCTACGAATGCCTTAAATCATAGATCAGTGCCATCAAAGCATGTTATTTGGATGAATGAGAATTTGGTCAGGAACGCACCAAACTGCGTAAGGCCCACAGAAGGATACTATTGAAGACTTTTGCAGCCGTTTAAGCATTTACATTCAACCGCATTTGAAAATTGGATTGAATTGCATGTGTCTTTCATTTGAATCTACTGGCAGACTGAAACAGTGCAGCATACAAAAGGTGCAGCATGTGGGGTAGATTAGTCAAACATACACACACACACACTGGACTTTGTGTGCAAAGAAAGGGCAGAATATTACGATATATAACAAACAAGCCACTGAGCACATGTATTCTCTTTTTCCACATCTTTTCTTTTTTCTTTTCATCTTCCCATATTTTCCCTTCACTCAACTTATACTCTGACCTGAACACCAAACATGATGCATAGAGCCTATATTTTTTTCCTGCTGGTTTGCAAACCTGAAAGACCGTACTTATTTAAGGAGGAACTTAGGCCCTGCTTCGCAAGTTCTTAATGGTATTAGTGGTGTGCACTAATTTGAGGAGCTAGTAAGCCATATGAGATGAATGAGAGTGGGGTTGGTAGAGGATATCCCCCAGAACTGTTATTTCGCTGTAGGCACAGGGTTGCGCCAGGGTATCCCCAGCCATAAAATGCCTTTTGTCAAATCAGAAATGAATAAATTGCCACTAGTTCTCAATGCTATTAGTGGTGTGAGCTAGTTCAAGGAGCGACATCTACTCAGAAAATAGTTGACTTTGGGTCGGACCAGGTCTATATCTGGCTTGGATTAGAACCTGACCTGACCTGTTCCATCTGACCTCTGGGAATCATTCACATTCACACAATTTTATTCATGGCAAAAGAAATGTTGCAGAACTTCCCTAGTTCCACTCCTTTGCCATAAGTTCCTCCATTTCCTGAAATGTTCCAAAATGGTTCACATTTTTACCACTAACACAGTTTATAGCATACGTATATAACAGCATAGCTGACAGTTACATGTTGGCTTCCTTGTTGCTTTGGCAGTTTTACATTACGCAAGACCCTCCCACAACACATCATCTCCTAAACATAGTTCAGAGAGAGACATAGAGAGAGAGGTGTGTGTGTGTGTGTGTGTGTGTGTGTGTGTGTGTGTGTGTGTGTGTGGCTGGATGTGGTCTTCAAAAAATTAAAAATAAACAGAAACAGAACCCAGTCTAAATATTGGTCTCACGCTGCATGGCATCGTCCGGTTTCTCTAACGTCTGGGCGTTCCCGTCGACCCCCTTGCCATCTTGGTCGGGGTCCTCCGTCTCAGCCTGCTTGTACATCTCCGCTTGCTTGCGCTCCTTGTCCAGCAGGCGGTAGTTGATGAAGTTGCCAATGAATAGCCAGATGCTGGCGATAACCACCACCACGCCACAGCAGAAGTACATGTACTTGTAGTTCTTTGTGAGGTCCACCAGTTTTCCTGGAAGACAGTGAAACTGTTAAAGTGCCTTGATGATGACTGGCACACGTGGGGATTTGCTTACACTGTGATTGAAAATTAAAGTCCACTCTTCCTATGTTTGTAAAACATTTGACAAACTGTGTAAGTATTCACCAAATCTTTTAAATCTTACTAAATGTACGCCCGTTTGAGAATGTTAATTAGTTATAGATTGCTTAACAGGCAATCACTGTTACTTCACTTGATCAAGTACGCAAGCAATCTTGCAAAATACAAATAGCCGGCTAACTTGAATACAAGAATCTGCTTACCTGCAAGCGGTGGGCCAAGCAACACTGGGCCGCACTCCACGATGGTGGTGAGCCCAACGGCGCTTGAGAACCTTTCCGGCCCAACCAGGTCCATAAGCGTCTCAAATAGGACGGCGCTGACCATCCCAAAGGCGAAGCCGAAGAACACGGCGTACACCACCATGCCCGTGTAGGTCTCGACCTGCGTACACGCGAGGTGGCAGATGCCATTGTAAAGAACGGCAAAGCTGAAGAAGTACTGGATGCGTGGGCGCACCCAGCGCGAGTTGGCCAACAGGCCCATGGACGGTCGGGCGAACATGTCCACGAAGGCCAGGATGGAGAGAAGGAAAGCGGCGGAGTACTGGTCCACGCCATTGTCCTTGGCAAACGGCGACAGGAATACGATGGGTGCGAAGAACCCGAAGAACATGATGACGTTTCCCGACAGGTATATGAGGAAGCCGCGGTGCTTGAACAGCGTCAGGTCCAGGTACTTGTTCACCGTGGCACAGCAGCCCACCTTCTCTGTGGAGGTGGTGGCGGAAGTCAGTGCTGGCATCTCCTCGTCTTTCTTCTTGGCCTGGTTGATCGGAGGGTTCAGGGGCCTCATGAGGGCCCCGGCCACGCAGCAGTTGAGCAAGAGCCCTCCGAGGATGAGGAAGCTGCCGCGCCACCCGAAGGCGTTGATCAGGTACTGGTTGAGCGGCGCCAGGGTGCTGAGAAAGACGGGGCTGCCCGCCATGGCCATGCCGTTAGCGATGGGGCGCTTCTTGTAGAAGTACCTGCCAATCATCGTCAGAGCAGGTTGCAGGTTGAAGGCTAGGCCGAGACCTGGCCAGGAAGAGCAATGACACAGTGTTAATGAAAGAAAGGAAGAGAAGCAAACTAACTGCACATTATGTTGTATAAAATGTGAATGAAATTTTTAAGGCCAATGTAACTGAAATATAATAAAATATGACAAAATATGATTCATAGCAGGGCATAACAGACTAAGATAGCATATCTGGACACTTAAACTACAGTATAACACAGCCTTCATTTCAGCATTAAAAACATCTTAGCTTTTCCTCAATGGGTGAGTGTTTGTCCTTCTGCTCAAAGGAAGGCAACCCTAATCAAATTAATAGCTCAACAGGATTAGTACAGGCTCTCTCTCCGAACTTACCCCCCAGTACACCGATACAGAGATAGAGCTGGATGACATTGTTACAGAAGGACGCCAAAATCATAGCGAAGGAAGAGATCATGCCTCCCATGATCATGATGGGTCGGCAGCCATATTTGTTTACCAATATGCTGCTTATAGGGCCTGTGAAAGAGAAAAACACAACAGCAACAAGAGATTTATTCCAGTGTGGTGTTTGTGATAAGCAAGGCAAAAGTGTCTTGAGCCAGAGTGAGTTCGACTCAAAGCAGACTCTTAATGTCTTAAGCAGATTACCCCTCAAGTATCCCCTGGAAATAAAATAAATAACGCTTAAAATAAATAACGCTTAAACTAGCCACAGGGGCTAATTAGGCTGAAGTCAAAACCAACAACAAAGACAACACACACAGAATAGCAGCTAACATTTAAGGGGAGGAAGTTAAAAGCTGGATTTTGTAAAAGTTGATGGATACGTCTGGGGTTTGTACAATTCAGGGAAAAAAAACATTAGATGTATCACTTCTGTGATCTTCTGTATTGTATAAATGGGAGAACTGAACTCTTGAATTGTGGGGAAGATAAGCCTACTCAGGCTGTACAATTATATTTACCCCTTCTGATATGCCTACAGGACAGATTAAAATAGCATTATAACACATTGCACTACCTGAGAGTGTGGTTTTGTCCCTGTCCAATCATCTACAGTGCAACATCATGACCTAGAGCTACTTTTCAAAGTGACCTCTCCTTTGTCTTCACATATCACATAGCTGAGATTTAGATGTTGAAATAAATACCAGGGAAAAGTAAATACCCAAGGATGAGTTTTTTATTAGTGTCATATTTTAGTTTACGCAGCCCTTTAATGCCTTACAACCAACCACTGATTAATTTTGCCAGTCGAATCCTTCGTTGTATTTATACACAGTATAAATGAAGGAAACCAAAATAGTTTGCTGACATTTACACATCTACCACTGAGCATGTCACCTTTACATTAAGCCATCTGGATGGATACACTTATACAGACATGCGACTGACGTTGTTTGAAATACGACCACAGACTGATTGAATACAGCATCAACCAAGCCCAGTCCTGCCCTAGCGGTGACTTGCGATTGAGATTTTTGTCACGTCATCTAGCCATCCGTTTTTTTATATGGATGAGCAGCTGGTGTGTGTGACGTGCAATGCTGCACTGAGATGACACACTGCCGGTGAGCAACACAGAGCAACACAAAAACACACAACGGGCATCTGACTCAGGGACAGATCAATGTGGTGTGAATTCGCGTCTGATCATGGCCATATCTCTTCCAGTCATTTGCTCAATTCTGCTGTTACGAAATAAAACTATTACAGTTTTTATGTGACACTATGGGTGATTGAGCTTGCTCTTATTTAAATCTTCTCGAATTCTTGTACCTTAATTTACATCATACTAACAGCCATATCCACTGGTGTCCTAACCTGGGAAAATTGCCTTCTCAGAGGCTGTAGGATAAGGATCTCTATTTCAAAGAGACTGGGAAAGTCACAGTTATCCACCCTTTGGTGTTTGATATGTCACATTAATCCAAATGGCTTCCTGCCTAAACCTCACTAAGTAAGACCTGTTTCTAAATATAGCAGCCAACAGTAGGACATGTGATCCAGGACTGGGTGCATCGCCTGAGCTGTGACTGAGCATTGCAAACTGACATGCTGTAGCCATGGCGACAGGTTAAGACACTCTGTGCAGGACAACAATAGAAGCTTTTTCTCATCCACAATGGCATGGTGACACAGAACCCGGTCGTCTGACAACTCAAAATAAACTCTCTGGAGGTTTCATGGAGAGGAACAGAGGGGGGGGGGAGTTGACACTTTACTGAAGCAGAACCAGGAAGTCCAAAACCATCTACTGTCACACTGCCTGTGAGCCCAGAGATCCACTGACTGTGGAGAGATCTGCCTCTGATCTGGACCAGCACTGTTCCAGCATCAGCCGCTGAAGATTATGAGTCTGATAACCCCCTGCTATTGCCCTGGATGTGTGTCACATCCATGCAGTCCGACCAAATCCAACCACCTCCTCCTCAATCCTCAGTTATCAATTGCACCGCGAGTTTGATAGAATGAGCCCGGTCTGCTCATATACAAAACTTAACATTAACGTGGCGTTACCTTGTGGCCAGCACCATTGTAGTTACAAGCATTGACAACATGATGAGATTCTCTCGCCGTTATCCTCTCATCTTTGAAAAATGTAACTCATAAACACATTGTTTTAAAGCCTGTCGCAGTCATTAAAAGATGTGTCAATAAACGAACTTTTGCGCAAAATATGCAGTCCGACCAAATCCAACCACCTCCTCAATCCTCAGTTATTATTATCACAACACATTAAGATGGACTCCCTGAATGAGGCTCACAGGACTTACAGTAAAATGTGACCTCATGGATTTCTCTCTTTGCAAACATCTGCAATTGCCCTCATGTAATCTCTCTCTCTCTCTCTCTCTCTCTCTCACTCCACTCTGTGTGTGTGTGTGTACCACAGTGTGTGTGTGTGTGTGTGTGTGTGTGTGTCTGTGTGTGTGCTTGTATGTGTATCACAGTATGTGTGTGTGTGAGTGTGCTTGTATGTGTATCACAGTGTGTGTGTGTGTGTGTATCACATTGTTTGTGTGTGTGTGTGCGTGTCACATTAGTCCAATCAAAGATTCAGAAATGCACAAGGTAAACATGTAAAGTGCCTAGCTCCATTGTTGACATAATGATAATGACCATTGCGGTCAGTTAAATAAGCCATATGTCACTTCAGACAACTCATATCTAACTTTAAATACTTCTGCACTTGATTAGCACGTTACACTAAATGCGCACATTTTGCAATGCTTTGTTCCGAGCAAACACAATTACCCCTTAGATTTTTTTCACTTTTGATATGAGTCAGTTCTATCTAGCAACGAGTTAGAACACATTAACTTACACGTAAGGCATATAAAACACCTAACATAGCATAAACCCTTACATAAACCAAACTATTGGGATATATACTGTATATGAATGACAATCTTTTTTTTTCCGTGATGATGTGAAATTACATTAAATTATAGCAAGTTATTTAATTTCACTCGTGGAATGAGCCTGACTCATCTCATTCCATCTGAGTCCATTCTACACATTAGCCTGCAAGCAAATGTGAGACCAGGTGGACACACTTTAATCCAATTAAGTTGTAGTAGTCCAGACCCAGTGAACAGCGACTGGCAATCCTTTTAAAGCACGCTGAGGTCTTTTGAGTAAACACACTTGTTTACTTCCGTCATGTCCGAGCTGAGCTGCCAAAGCTCTGCACATATAGTAATAAATGCAACAGATGAATTGTCAGCTGTTTTGCTGTGTCGCTTTCCCTCGTTTATGACATTAGCGGAGATGCGGAGGAGAGGATGGCGTTTGTCCTCTCATTCGTTCTCTCTCCCCTCCCCCTCTACCTTACCCTCTCCTTCCCTACTCTGTTTTTCTCTCGCTACCACCCTCCCAAGGGAATGAAGGATGACTGACGTTTATCCCTGATCAGCAATGACGTGAATGCACAGTGGGAGAATGTGTAAGGAGAGAAGAAGACTCAACATAACACAACAGAACCTAACATATTAACAGGTCCGTCTGGAGACAAACATAGAGAAAAGGGGATGTGGGTGTGAGAGGGGATAATAACGGCATTACTGGAATTTGACATTTCTACACCAACCTGAATCACCTTGGGCGAGGCTTGATGGAAAGGTTTAAGCCTTTGTCTAAAAGTACAAGGAAATATGGAATTTGGTGCAGAATGGGGTGATTCTAACCCAAATAGTCATTAGGCGCTGCCAGGTTGACATTCAGTTTTGGTTGCACTTCTAGTTAACATGTTCAATCTAGTGATGTCTGTTTTAGGTCATGTCTGGCCCTGTGAAAAGCGAATGAGTGCCTAGTCAGCAGGTCAAGACTCAAAAGGGAAAACTCTAGATTTTTTAAGCTGGGCCCTATTTTCCCATCCTTTTGGGTCAAAAAAAAAGTTATCTAAATTGGTCCAGTATTGAGAACGTAAAACCATCAAACCGAAAATGGCTATACAAAGTAATACTATGGGGCGAGCTTCTGCCTCATAGTATACCGCTTTCTTCCACGACTGACAGGCTCATAATGTTTTTATAAGTGTCTGACTACATTGTAAGAATCCCTACAGAGATAGACCTGCATCTGTTTTCCTCAACTATATAGAAACGGTGGTCACACTGAGGTTACACTGAAACACTTAGTGAAAAAGCCTAGTAACATTTGGACATAAAATATTGTTTCAACTAAAACATAGCATGTTATTAGATGCAATGTGATAAAAACAGATGTGTTCCGATTGACAGGTGACTGAATTTCGAGGGATTTGCTTTCGGAGAACAACTAGACAATATCAACAAAAACAGTGAAAAACTCCAATAGGAATACTTGCTGTGCTGGTATTTATAATATTTTAACATCAAAATAAGGCATGATTTTGCAGTGTGTTCTTTCAATTTTTAGTGGGAATCAAAAAATATCAACAAAATTGGTGAAAAAAATCCCATATGAATACTTGCTGTGCTGGTATCAAAATAAGGGATGATTTGGCAATGTGTTCTTGTAATATGTGCTGGCAAAATACAAGTCTACCAGGAAAGTTGTGCCAAAATGTCAGCTCGACCATCACTGGTCAATTGACAAAATAAAAGACCAGTGTCACTCTAGAAGGGCCCCTCATGTGTATCTGAGTGCTGTTACATTTTCTCCACAGGGAGGAGCAACAGCTAAAATAAAACAAAATGTAATTAAAAAAATAAAAAGTGATTGTGGTAAAGTCAAATGTATAGTCTAAGCAACAACTGTACACATATTACTTAACTATAGCAACAGCTAAAATATACAGTACCTACAAATAAAATTATAAAATACTAATTTTAAAAAGTGATGTGCCTCAAGGCCATTGCTGTAAAGTCAATTTCATAGTCTAGGCAACAACTGTTGACTTCAAACATAACTTAAAAGCGACAAAATTCGTGTCTGTGAGGGTGTAACAGACCTTGTCACGTACATCTCAAATTTGGAAAGGGCGCAGACATGGAAAGTGTTTGTCGCTCTCTCTGATTTGATAAAGCGAGATTACAAAGTATACAAATAAAATCGTACTGTTCAGGATTGTTTCTGCCCAGCTTTTGTGGCCAACACAATTTGAACTAGTTAACCAAGTCATTAGTTAGTTGAGTCATTGAAATTACACATTCTGGTCTGAGCTCGTTTGTAACAGTAATCAGCCACAGACTATAAAAAGCCCAGAGGTGCTGTGCTGTCGCTAGACTCCCTTCAGTTTTGCAGAGCGACACACTAGCCTTAAAACACATCTTGTCGATTATTCTGCCCATTAGATGGTTTCCTAACAACGGTATTGATCCACAGGCAGTATTTCTTGGAGGGTGAAGTCACCTTATCTTGGCCTTATAAATTGTACTTTTGACTTAATTGCTTGAAAGCAATTGCAAGGACAAGCTTAAACGGTAAACATGCTTTTGGACAAAGTTCTAATATCAGAGTTCACCCTGAACTAATTTAATATATCATCATGGATCAGTTTTTTAAGAAATCAAATTAGATGTAGTTGCAATTTCTGAAAATGTCCTTGCACCTATACATCTCCTTTTCTTAGTTTTGGTCACATTTTGACCATCGTTTTCTCTGTCCAACCCCAAAAGGGGTGGCAATGCAGTAAAAATGCAGACATGAATCTGACCAGCTACCCACTACTAACAAATTGACTCTGTCTGTATTGACAAACAGCTCCTTTGAAGACTTTGTCCTGGCGCTTGACATTGATCTATAGTACTCCTAGCCATTTAAATCTTTGTCACACGGCTCTTCCTCTTCTAATAAACAGAGTGGTGTGCACATCCTGTTTGATGTTTTACTTTCACTGGTGCTTAAACATGTCAATCAAGTCCATCATAGCCACTCTGTCACTACCATGCTTCATCTACCCCCCACATACACACACTTCTCTCCTACCCCATTACCAGGTTAGCCTCAAGCAATGGGTTCCCCCTTTCGTGCTGATTTCTTCTCAGTTTCCTTATGTTTAAAGGGACTCCCTTGCCACTGCCGCCTATGTGTTTGCTCTGGGGAGCTCAGGCCTTGGGCTCTGTAAAGCGCTTTAAAAAATAAATAAAATGGAATTGAATTTTCACCATCCCTTACCTCCGGCATACATGACAGCCAGCATGATGGAGGAGATCCATGCCACCTGGCTGTAGGAGGCGTCAAAGATGTTCTGGATGTCCTTGAAGAAGACGGTGGTGGCCTTTGGGAAGGCGTAGGAGAAGCCAATGGAGATGAAGGATCCACACACCACGGCCCAACCCCACCCTCCGTCAGGCGGGGGCACCAGGGGTTTTGCAGGTGGTGGCATCTTTGGCCCTGCTCGCTCTGAGAGAGAGAGAGAAAGGGAGAGAGAAAGAAGGGGAAAAAAAGAAAGAAAGATGAGAATTAATTAAAATGAATGTCATAGGCATTGCAAAAGAAACTTGTAGAAGGGAGCACTAGGGGTAAGTAGATTAATACCTGTATTTTATTGTCTGGTAATTAATGCAGGTATGAATAAAATCATTATAATTAATTAATATTATATAACAAAATGATACATATTAATATTTTATATACACTTAACATAACATTGTTTTTTCTGCTCCATTAAGGCCACCCCTGGGCCCCAGGCCTAGCAGCCAAATTGCATGGGCTGCTTTGCTATTAAGTTCAATTTGGAGTGAGATTTTCCAAACACCAAGCGCCCTATGAACAAGTAATTATCATGACGTCAACCGCCAGTCATTACAGGATTTACAATAGGAAGCCCTGCAGTGATTCAGACAGGTGCCCTGTTCTCCCCAGTAACATTGTAGGGCTATTTGACCTATTTCCATCACCTTTACTTAACGAGAGTGTTGGGTTTTCAGTAGACTGAGCCAGAGTTAAGCCTGAATCAGTCACAGGACCTTAGCTTAGCAGTCACGTACAGAGGTCATTCATGTTTGCTCTCACAAAGGTCATTATTACTGATTGCTGTACATGTTTGCTCCATAGATACAGTTTGTGTACAGTGTTTGCACCCCATTGTTCCTTAAGAAGTACAGCATACCTGACAAGGCTGGCGAGAAATCTAAGACAGAGGAGTATATCTGACAGTATAGGCCAAATATATGACTGCCAAGCATATGACTTCGGCCAGATCTCAGATTTAGAGGTGTGTCTTCCATGAGCAGCTAGATCTCTGGCCAACTCTCCAACAGTTCACCTTGAGGCTTAGCTGCCTCGGGGGAGTGGAAATAAAGGCTGGACCTGCAGTGGGGGCCAACTCAGGAGCACTGTTTACAAACCAAACAGATATTTATCACGTGTGTGATTGTGTGTGTGTGTGTGTGTGTGTGTGTGTGTGTGTGTGTGTGAATGTGTATGTGTGGATGACGCAGAGCTGAGGGAAGAGGGCTGTGATCAGCATTGTACAATGTCAACACAACACACACAATGACATGATAACACAACACACACACGGACATTTTAACTTATTTTAATGCATACGTCCGAACTCGTACACCCTTGCACACAGACCCTTTGCACATACACGCAGACACAAAATTAATTCAGCTGATCCAAAAGCTTTCGAAGCTTTTTATAGATGAAGAAGTAGATAGCATGGATGACTACTGTAGCCTGTAGGCTAAGTGTGTGTGTGCAGATTAATGCGTGTTCGGAATTTTACGAGAACGGCAAATGTTTATCAACTTGGAAAACTGTAATAACCTAATAACACTTCAGTTCTTCTTCCCGTTGTGCTTTGTGCATATGAGAAGCCAATGAACCGTTTAAACATTATCATTACTCTGGTTTGAGACAGGATTTGTGTACTTCACATATCTGTGGACATTGTGCATGCTACTTGGCTGTAATTTAATCATCTCAATGATCGCACAACAAGCAATGACACAGCATTTTTGGGAACAAGGATAATGTTTCTTTCCCTGCAGAGCAGTCACGTTCCAGTGTGTCTGCGTGTGTGTGTGTGTGAGGGAGAGAGTGTGTGTGTGTCTGTCTGTGTCTGTGTGTGTGTGTTCACTCACCCAACCCCACCCTGCTCTCAGTATATATCAGGCTTCACCTCTACTGTCAGCCTGGAGAAACAGGTCACTTTCTCCGCAAACATCTCTCTCTCTCCCTCTCTCTCTCTCTCACACACACACACACACAACCAGAGATATGCAATGTCACTGAGAAAAAGCACGTCAGCAGCTATAACTAAAGGCCAGCACTGTTGATGATAACATCCCCAAATAAAATCACATCACTTAACTGAGCTAAATATGGCTGTTATAATTACTCAGGTACATTAGCGAGGGCCCTGGCAATGGCTCTCTGAATCTGCTCCGGCACAGCCAAGTGACATCAGCCAAAATACGACACAGGGTCACTAATACTACTACGTACCCTGGCTGTCAACCAGTTTGGCTGTCAACTGTGATTGGTTCAGCTGAGAGGGCACATGCTAGCACTGGGGCAGTTGCCATGAGAATACCAATCCAGGCTGAGTGGATGGTGATGAGAGTCATGGATGGAAAATGTAACACGTGGTGCTGTCACTCCTAACGTCAGATTGGGTTTTGATATATGTACTGTACATGTAAAGATGGTTCATTTCTATTGGGGAATCTCACTAGAAGTCTCACTGGAGTGATTTCTGTTTTGCTATATCCATGCCCCTTCCCTTCAAATTTGCTCAAATTCCTTTTAGTTTATTTTTGTATCTCAATACTGGCCATGAAAACCCAAACACAACGAACAAAGGTTTTAAAATGACATCTTCATTGTCTTTGAGTAATGTGACTTAAGCAGTAAAGTACACTTACTGAGGTCTACGGCACAGCGTCAGGAATCCTACTATGTGTTCTGGCTGTCAACGGCAATCGGTTACAATGAGAAGACACATGCCGGGCACTAGGGATGTTGCCATGAGAATACAAATCCAGGCTGAGTTGATGGTGATTGATGTCATGGAAGGGAAATTTGAACACATGGTATTGTTACCTCAAATGTGCACTTGGTTTTGTTGTTGTAGAGGATTGAAAACTTGCTGTGAAGCTCCCATCTCCATTGGTGATTTATTTTCTAATATTTCCAAGCCAACCACAGTTTTGAGATATCGTACAAGAACCCAACAAAAATGTTAGAACCCCAGCATGACATTGCCAAAAGACATCAGCAAACTAGCTGGCTTTTATCAGTTGTTAGTGTTTTCAAGACTGTCTGTCAGTCTGCTGGCTTTTAGCTAGTTAGCTCACGAGTTTAAGACAAACACAAAAAAATAATCTTTAAAAACAGAACAATGTTGAAATCGTCACCTCTTCGTGTTTCTGTATTGTTAACTAAATTGAATCTCTTGATGTTCTCACAGCCTTTATGAAACAGCCATATGGTGATATGCAGTAATCAGATTAGACCCTGACAGGCCATAACATGAGTGGGACACCAAATGTGTCAACGATGCACAGAGGGGTGTAAGGAACTGTAAGCTGCTTACACCCGGTGCTATGGTTATGAAGTCTGCCATGGCTTCCTAAGTTAGTGACAAACACACATCATCACCAGGGTTTCCCCCAGGATTTCCTGTAAGGTGCGGTGGCACCTCAGCGGGGGGTCTGGGGGCCACCCCCCCAGAAAATTTTGTATTTCTTAGACGCAATTTCCTGCATTTTAACCGAATTGTGGGCCCAGTTTCAGCTCAATACAGAACTGTACTTTTGTTTCTAAATACGGGACAATGTCATTATTTCAGGTCCTTAAAGGTGTACAAAGTATGGGTCCTCATGAGCTACCTATTTGGCAAAACATGATCGGTGTTATACAGCCACGGTTTAAACCTAGGCTTTTCAACCCATGTTGGGTCCCAACCTGAAGCCCTGTGTTTGCCAGGTTTTTTATTGTTGTTGGTTGGCTAGCTCTTCTCACTGTCTTCCCTCACATCTGACTCTCTTGGTTCTAGGCAGCATTCTCCAGCTCCACTACTACTACCTGCCTATATTTCATTTCAAAACATTACATGTTGAAATATGATGACAAAATATTACTGTTTACAGTAGCCTACTTCACATACATTGTGTGACTACTATGACTATTGTTACTGACTACTGATACTGTCATCATAAGAAGATTTAGCAAAAAGGGCGGGTGTTTATTTTGGGGATATTTACACTGCACGCATAGTAACCTGCTTGCTGAAGCCTAATGATGCTGTACAGCGCTTGCTACAACTACGTCATTAAGCAGGGTGCCGCAAAGTGGTCAACAAGTCAAACAAGAGAAGGCGGTGCTGAAAGGCAAAACACACACACACACACACGAACGCATGTCCAAGTGGGGTTATGAATTCACAGGATATCTCGAGGTTAATTTGAGAAATGGCTCTTTCCTTTTTTTAGTGAAGTATTTCAGCAAACTCATCTGAAAAAGAGGACAGAGTGAGACGATCTAAATGCATTAGAATTATTATCTTTGAAGAGGACGCGTTGACATTTTGGATTCGAAAACTCCGGCGGGAATTACTAGCTATTAGGCTACTTGTTTAACTGTTCTTGTATTTATTACGAACGAAATCGCTAAGTTGGTCGGCTTGTCCTTAGCCTAACTAATAGATCTATGAGCTCTGCGAAGGTGTCCGCCTATTTTAAAACCACGCAGGCCTCGGACTTGCTACCTTTAACAAACTTTGCTCTGTTGTCATCCGCTACAAGTGCAGGGCTCATTGAGGGACCACACACAGCTGTGCGTTTAGAAATGACCGTTACTGAAGCTTATTTACATTTAGCCTCCCGAAATAGACGCAATGTGAGAAACCAGCCGTCTACGTCTACAACATATTAGGCCTACGATGTAACCCCTGCACAATGTTCAACAACTTGTTCTCACATGTAAAATAAAATTAATTCAACGTCACGTACCTCTGATCCAGTTGTTCGGTTTCTAGTTTGAGGGCCAGTGTGTCAGAAACGAGAGAGGGGGCGGGGGGAGTATGTAAACCGGCTGTGGTAAGCCGTGGATGCCGTGGAACGCTGATCAAGTGCGGGAAAGGCAGACGAATCCTTTGATGTGGCAAATAACACACCAAAAAACAGGGCTCCGATTTTTTCCGATGCGTGGCGGGGAATGACGAAGGTGCGGCGGCCCGCCACGCTGAAATGAACGTAGCGGAAACCCTGATCACACTTAGCAATAATGAGCATACGAGTGAGATGAATATTTTGACTATGAGCCAAATATCAGTATGCAATGGGATGCAATGGGATGAATATAGCCACATGTGTAAATTCAATATACTACTAACCCTAACCCTAACCTTATAAAAATAAAATATACTGTATACATATTAATTAATTGAACACACACACACACACACACACACACACACGCACACAGTGCTGTCATATTATTATCAGGGAGCCTGCTTAGGGCCATGGTCCATTGATTTAACCTGAAAGCTGAATGTCTCCAACTTCAGCAACTAATGAAGACATGCATTACTACGAGGGGAGACAAGGTACAGTTGTAACATGGGCCCATTTGTAACATGCTTTATTTCTCAGATTGTGTCTTCATCATGTATTCCAGTGAAATATACACACATTATGTGTGATGGCATCAGCATGCTACGTTAAAAATGAAATCTTGTGTCTCAATCTCTGTCAAAGCTTAAAGACAGAAGTTGTTTGTGGGGCAAATTTGTAACTTTCAGGCAGATTTTTTCTTCACAATTGATGCATTGACTGGAAACAGTTAACTCGTGGTTGTGATCAGTTGCTTCCAATCTAGACGCTAGTATAATTATTAGCTGCATACAATGCATTACATTCCAATTATCTTAGAGTGGTTGGCTGGGAAAATTGTAATAGGCATTACATATGATCAGATGTAAGTGTAGCTAACAAGCTAACAAGTGAAATTGATTACCCAAAGCAAAAAGTGCTACAACTGTACCTGGTCTCCCCTACAACTAAAGCATACACAAATCTCCCACCATTTAGTATGACAGGACATATTCACATACTTCAGGCACTGAAAATAGTAGTTCAGAGGTGGACTGAGGTGGAAGTAAAAAAAAATAAAAAATTACACAATTCAACTACTCCTCTCTCAGGCACACTGCAATCAAGAGAGACTTGTTGCCATGGCCAAGAAAGCCTCTATTTATGGTTATGTTGGTTGACCACACACCAAAGACGATTAACCGCCCTCACCAGAGGGGTGTGTCAGCATTAGGCCAATCACAAGGCAGAGCATTTGTCTGCCCTTGACTACAGTTGCTCAGTAAGATACTGCAACACAGTGCATGATGCTCAAGTGACTTGGAAAGTCATACGATAGTGTTACCAATGACCTAGGTAGATACGCACACATACTCAAAAACATACACACACATACCAAATAAGGGCCTTTTGGAGTTTGTATGCAGCACAATTAGGACATGTATGTGTGTGAGTGTGTTTCTGTGTATGCGCGTGTGTGTTGCTGTGTATGTGTGTGTCTGTGTGCACCTATGTAAAAGTGTGTGTCTTAACGTTTGTGTGCACTTCTTGGTTTCACTCTTGTGCAGTTTGTTGCTAATCTTCCCTCAAGGTCACTCAAGAAGGATTGCTTGGACGTGTGCCTAGAGCCAGCCTTGGAACAGCTAATCATGAATTTTTAATTAGTGCACTCTGCATTTACACCCAGGCCACCTGTGCTGTACTAGTATTCTTACTAGTATTCTAGAATTAGAACTATATGTTGCACTCTTTTTTCATTGTGTGTTCAGGTCCTATAATGTTGGCTCCGCTCCAACATTATTTTCTATGTATTTTTGGTCTCGTAAATGGCTAGGTTTTTTAGCCTTTTACTCAGTCCAGCCAAAGGTCAACACAGCCTAGGTCACCTCAGTCCTGAGGCTGTGTAATTTGCTAAATACTGGTGGGTAACATATAGTTGTCCGACCTGACCTTACGCCAGGAAGTAGGTTTATCTTTGCAGTGAAAGAAGCAAGTCACCTTATATCCATGTTTTACTACCTCTTACAGGATACCATACAGTGCTTCTCAGGCAGCGCCCAATGACTTTGCGGTGGCAGTGGGTGGTACTTCTGAGTAACTTGTAAAAAGTAAAATGTCTCTACCAACTGTTGCCAAATGCCTAAAAAAAAGCTTCACCCACACGACACATTCAGTTTGACATTAAGACATTAAGGGCCTCATACTAACATTGCGACCGCAGCGCAATCAGCGCCTTTGCCAACCCGCAAACGCAAACAGTGCACCGTATTTGGCATCAGCGCCTAACCCCGCCCCACACAAGCAACTGCAAACTGTTAAGATGGTTCCCTAAGCTAGAGATAGCTAGGATAGTTAATAGCCAGGTTAACTGCTCCATAGCATCCCGTTAAATAGTCTGATAGGAATACAAGACACCCCTTACTTTAAAACGGCGTATTCCAACACTGGAAACCATGCTTTTTAAAAACGCTCCCCTAGGCGAATACATTTGAAAACTGGAGTTGTAGCGTGGACAGGGGAAACTGAAGTTTCCAGACGTTTGGTTGACATGGCACTGGGGGTAGCATGCGCTCCAGAGGCTATAACGTCGAAATAAACATGGAAGGTGAAATGAATTTGCTGCTCTGTTTCTACAATTTACTTAGTGAACTTTAAGTACAAGTACTTTTCCTGAATAGATACGCGTATATTATATATGCCTATATTAAATGATATATCAAAAATAAACATTAAAAAAAAAATACATATCTAATTTCTCCTAGGCACATAGTTTTCATTTAGCAGCTGATATGTAATGCTGAAACCTCTCGTTTTGTTACTAATACATAATAAAGCTAAATTTATGGTACTCTGAGCCCTCTTTTGGAACCCTCTCTGAGCATCTCAGAGAAGCTCCCGTACGGGAAGTTAGAAAAATTAGTAGGTTCACAGAGAGCGGTTAAAAATCGGAGGCGTTCTTCCGTGAATCGGAGTAGCATAAGTTTCGCTTTAGGCGCACTTAACGCATCTCCTCCCATCTCTTTGCGACGATCACCCACTTTCCCTCATACTCTCCCAGCAGCTGTAATCTAAAGTGCGCCGGCTTTGCAAAATAGTTTTTTTGTTTTTACCCACTATTTTGCGCCTGAAATGGGCGAAATCCTGTTAGTAAATGAGGCCCTACGTTTTTCACACAGGTTTACATGGACATCCAGTTTACCTACAATTATTTTTACATTACATTGCACATATTACTACATCTTAACTGGAAGAACAAGGTGCTAACACCAGTACCATGGACAGGACATTCACAGGGAGCGCACATGCTGATACAACATATTCCATGAATTCTAAGTGGCTTTGGATGAAGGTATCCGATGCATTAATTCATGTAATGTAATGTGATGTGATGTGATGAACAGTTATCCATTTTTGAGATGAATGGACAGACGCAATAGTTTGGAGACTTAAGGTACAAAACTGCAGTGCTAGTCGGTCTTTACCTGCACTAGCCAGTCTTTGCTTGCGCTTGCTTTAAGCATCTGTGCTACAGGAGACTAGTGTGATTCTAGTGTGAGTAACTTAAGAAGGGAGAGAAGGGGGTCACTGCCATGGTGACACAGGATACAGAGACAGCAACAGCAAACCTTCAGCCAGTAAATAAGTAAGGGATAATGTATAGAACGCAGGTCATTGTCGGGAAAATAAGCCCCGACAGGGCGAACAGCACCCCGACGCGAAGCGAAGGGGTGTTGATTCACCGTGAAGGGGCTTATTTTCCCGACAATGACCGGCGTTCTATACATTATCCCGCTTATTATACGGCTAAAACTAAAAAAATTACTTTACACAGTGTGTCTTTTACAATGTATTTGTTTTTGTTACTATAGCCTACGTAGTGAGGTTAAAAAGCAGAGAAATAGTTCGCCAAAGACGTTGAACTTCAAAGACAGTTGAACATTCTGTAGAACACAGCTGCTCAACCGTCCGCTGAAACTCCCTTGATAAGTTACCGTACTACTTGCGGAGTGCTACGAAAGATGTGAATCAGAGGCAAAAAGGCCACTTTCCTTGACAGCGGTCATTAACTGCATAGCAACGGTCAGTTATCGGAAAATAGTTGACCGCAGAACGTTGGGAAGCCCCATTCAAGTGAATGGAGCATTCTACAGCATTAAGAAGAGCCGTGTAATAAGCTAGATTCACTGAATGAGGCTCATAAAAACACAATCAGCAAGGGCAAAAAATTGTGAAGTCTATGAAATCCACAAACATTTCAGATTAAAAAAGGCTTACATGTGTGAGGTGTGATCTAAAGTGTGATCGCATAATGATGGAACCTGACTGAAACTTGAAACTATGCAATACTCTCTCTTAGCTCTGGGCGATTCTCTGGGGTGACTCCACTTACGACACACTCTAGATAAGTACACCCATGATTCATTATGGAACTTAGGTGTGATCAATGAACAGCATTGATCAATTTGACCACAAATCATATTGTGGATGTGAGAAATCAGTCAAATATATCTATAGTACTAACCAAATCCAGTCGGAAATTGCATCTGCCACTTAAACAGGCATTCTGGAGCTTTGGTCTGTTATTGGTCAAATACTAGTGAGCCTCCAAACCGGTCCTAACACCACCAATAGCCCAGCTGTCAGTGATAAAAGCATCATGCAGTGATGGCTTTTCTTAAATTTTAGAAACATTTGATGGTGCTCCGACCTGAGCTACAAAGCTAAATAAGGCATAGCCTGGACAGGTAGTGGGAATGGCAGGTGTGTTTATATCTCCTCAACATGACCATATTCCATCACAATTACAGACGTGGACAAAATTGTTGGTACCCTTCCTTTAAAAGAAAGAAAACCCCACAATGGTCACTGAAATAACTTGAAATTGACAAAATTAATAATAAATAAAAATGTACTGAAAATTAACTAATCAAAATTAGACATTGTAACTGTACCTCTCAATGAGACCATTGCACCTGTCAACGGTTATTTTGGCCCACTCCTTGTGAGCAAACTGCTCCAGCTGTCTAAGGTTTGAAGGGTGCCTTCTCCAGACTGCATGTTTCAGCTCCTTCTACAGATGCTCAATATGATTTAATTCAGGGCTCATAGAAGGCCACTTAAGGATAGTCCAATGTTTTGCTCTTAGCCATTCTTGGGGGCTTTAGCTGTTTTGGTTCATTATCCTGTTGAAGGACCCATGACCTGCGACTGAGACCAAGCTTTCTGGCACTGGCAGCACATTTCCCTCCAAAATGCCTTGATAATCTTAAGATTTCATTGTACCCGGCACAGATTCAAAACACCCTGTGCCAGATGCAGCAAAGCAGCCCCAAAACATAACCAAGCCTCTTCCATGTTTCACAGTAGGTACAGTGTTCTTTTCTTAATTTTGCTTAACTTTTGCGTCACTGAACATAGAGCTGATGTGACTTGCCAAAAAGCTCCAGTTTTATCTAATTTGTCTAGACACCCCTAAGTTGTGTAGTATTCCAGTGGGCTGATCACATTCACTGTCCATACTTCATGTCTCTCTGAGAAGGCTTGAAATAAACAACCAGTATGCCGCTTGACTTCCCCAAAGAGAGGACGGAAGAACAAGCTATTTCAACTACCATAAGACTTACTTTATCACCTGAGTAACATCCCTGTAGAGTGAGCTCTACAGTGTGTGTACTCAACCAAGACAACAACAAAGTAAGCCTTTACACAAAGCACTTTTACAATTACTGTAAACACTGTAATAGCTCTCAGCTTTCTACACTCGTGTGTGATTTGCACACGGAACAAGGTTTTCTTGGCAGCCCAGCTTGGACATGTGAGAGTCAGAGGTATGCAGTGGTGCACCTGATGTGGTGTTTACCCAGGCTGATTCTGTGTCGTCATGGTTGGGACAGTGCCCAGTGGACCAGAGCTTTGACTAAAGTCACAGCGAGGACCTTGGGCAAGGCAAGTTTATGAAAAGCACAATTCATACGCAAGGTATATTTAATAATAGAGCACAATTTTTATACACAATGGTTTACAAATGTGCAGATTAATAAGTAAGGGATAATGTATAGTCCAACAGTATCGGAAAATAAATCCTGACGGGACGTACAGGACCCCAGCGCACAGCGGAGAAATAAAATATTTTTAAAAGAAGCTGAAAGAGCATTACTACCAATAAATAAAGGAATTTAAATTGTCAATAAATAGAGTGCATTTGAACAGTGCAGGTAAGACTCTCTGACAGCGCGAAGGAGAAAGGGAAGGTCATCACATGGCAGTCAGTGAATGAGCCACTGAAAAAAAGAAAGAAAGAAAGAAAAGAAGGAAATGCAATACCCCAGACTTTTAGACAAAGCCATAGCATGCTATTCTCCTCTTCTTAGGGCTGAGCCCACCTTTATTTCATTAGGGCCTCAATGTTCACAAATAATATGCAAATCTGTTTTCATGTATATTCTTTCTGTCTTCTCAGCACAGAAACACATTCTCCAAAGCTGTCTGTACTGTTTACCAAAATAAAGACAACTTTTAGAGTTGACTTATAGAGTCAAACCAAGGACACTTCCTTCACTTCCTCCACACTTTCACACGTTGCAACTCCTGTGGTTTATCTGAAAACGTGGCAGTTGGCTGTGCAAACAGTGGCAGGAGTTGTGCGGAGAGAAACTAAGAAAATTATCATTTAACATGCCCTGAGGTCGGCTCCAATCCTAGACCAGACGTGGACACCACAACCCCAGCCAGGTCTTTAAAGCCTGTAAAAGCCAGAGGAAAAGCCTCTGGATATCTGTGCAGGATATTTCTTTGTACATGTTTATTCTAGAGAAAACGCTTTACTGTTATTTATTCAACAGTGTAGGGCTGGGCGATATGGAAAAAAACATATATCACGATATGGATTATTTTATATCACGATAGCGATATATATCACGATATGCCCTCTTGCTTTACTGGATAGGGGTGTACTTAAAAGTGTGATCCATCACGACCTGTACCACAATTACGCAGATTGTACTGAACGTTTCCATTGAATCTTTAAATAGTAAGATTAAAACAAAGTGCATGACATTTAGTCCAGTGCTTGTGACTTTTAGTGGTTCTTTAATGTAGGCCTACTTTCAGAAGATAAATCAAGTTTAATTTAATTAAAAAACTTTCTTTTCAATGTTTGTTCATATGCTATAGCAATAATGATGAGAAAAACATTTTCTTATATGGCCACGTATAAAAATAAGAAAACTAAGAAGTTGGCCATTACACATACGCCCCATTGACCGCTTCAGCCCGTTGGTGCAACAGTGAAGATGGTCCTGTAAACAAACGCAAGTAAACGATGGAGCTGCGTTTTATCTGGATAAAAAGCATATTAGCGTTTATATTTCCCAACCAATTTCATTTTTATCTTCAATGGTTTATGATCTACGTGGAGTACCAAAAAAAAACCTCCATGCTACTTAGAAGATAGTTAAGCTATAAACGCCAAAGACATATACACATATGCTATGTCTATGATAATCGCTGCTAGATGCTCACTGTTCTTGTGCTCCCACAGCTCCTTCACTTTTGAAATACTGAAAAGAAATCTAAACTAACGAAATAGTGCATCTTAAACTACAACTATTTGACCATCATTGAGAAAAATGGAACAGAATCTGCTAATAAATGGCTACACTTATATTATACTCGTATTATACGGCTCTCCAAAATGTTCAAAAAAGTTCCGTTGATTTGAATGGGCCACCCCAGCATTTGCACGTCTGTAATGTCTTGATTTTCACTGCTGCAATAAAGTAATGACGCTGTCATTAGCAATGGGTGTCGATGCCCTATTGTATAACAGCGGCTGTGGTAACAGTTACACCTTCCTGCAGCGCGTCCATTATTCATTTTTTTTAAACCAGAATTAAATTTCGTGGGCTCTCACCGTCAATCATGTCGCAAGCGTATGATGCAAAGCAGCGTAATGTAAAGCGGTGTCGTGTCGCAAAACCACGTTCTCTAAAATGTATCTTAATATTCTTTTTTTACATTTGTATAAACTTAGAGTTTGCATAATAAGAAAAGCAAAATGTTATATTAGGATGTGAAATTATATTAAAATGTATATTAGCTGTAATAGTGAAAAACTAAGTTTATCACGATAGAAACGATAGAGGAGAAAGGTCACGATAGACACGTTTCTATCGTCCTCACGATATATATCGTCATATCGCCCAGCCCTACAACAGTGGATAACTAAGTTGAATTAAATTTAAATTAGCATAGATCACAGTTTTTGTCAAAGCACTACAAAATACCAATAGGATCCCAGAAGAGGACAGCAAAGTAAGTAAAGCATTTAACAATGTCAAACGGCACTTTTCTCAGGCTACCCTTAGGCTTTACTGAATTTGAAATTCTGGTTTGACTTAGCTGTGGCCTTATATTAGCCACATGCTCAAGGAATGTGCAGAGGTCAAAGGGTGAATCATCAGACTGTGATTTAAGGAGAAAGTTGTAAACGTCCCCCACACGGCTCTGCCTCCCCTGCAGGTCTTTTAATATAGGTAGCTTTGAGCTCTGCGCGCCCTAATTCTTCAAACCAAACTTCTGCATGCTGACCAACATTAAAGAAAAAGGTAATTTGTAGCAGATTTAAATGTGTTTGCGTAGCTCAGAAAGTACAGCAAGCTGAAACTGGTGGCAAGATTACAGGCATGGACCAGTGTGTCCAGAATGATTTGCCGTGGGTTTGGCCCTGATCTGACCCTAATCTGGCCCTGTTCTGGCCCACAGTTTGTATTGACTGCCCTGCCAAATGGTTGGGCTAAGAGCACAATGATATGTTGATATTAGGAGTGAGTCTATGATGGGAAGCCAGTAGGTGATGCCTTGATGCATTTCTGAAATGCTTCTCTGGTCTCGTTCAGATGTCTCCAAACTCTGAACTTTTGTCTCTTCATGCAACAGTCCCACCTGAGACTGAAAGATTGTACTGAACCTAACTGTTTTTTTTTCTCCAGCTGAGCCAACTTTGCTTAGTCAATTACCATCTCAGTATACAAAATCATCACTATGTTCTATGGGTCTGTTGTATCTTTTCACTTAATTTACACATAGGACATGTAAATGGATGATTTCAGTCCATATGACATTGAACTTTTAGCTCTTTTTCTCTGACATGGTTTTAAATCTTCAATTCCATTACATTCGTAAGGGTTGTTTTTGTGATCATATTTTGAGCCATGTGGAGAAGTATTCCCCATTCCTTTGGGGATTGAAGTATAACATTACTTGGATAAAAAAAACATTTTGTACCTATCACACAAAGGCAGTCAAAGACCATTAATTGTGGCTTGTGCTTATTTCAGTGCCATGAATTTGCAGTGTATGGACAGGGCAGACAAAACACATTTAAAGCAGACATTTAATCCAAGCAAGTGGATTAGGTCATTTGTTAAGGTGGGTGATCAAAGGCCACGTTTCTTCAAACAGGTTCAAACACTTTCAAAGTGACCACTGACGCCATGGTGTCCAGAAGAAAAAGAAAAAGGAAACATATTAGTCTACATCTTCAGAAGCTGGACTATAAAGTTCTGTAAATATGGGCCACTATCAGAGAGAAACAGGAGCTGTCTAAAGTTCCAGGTGGCCTTTGAAGACGAGAGTTTTAGCATAAAGCACAGCGAACAGGAACTTCTGGCTCTAACGTTTCCCCATAGATGAATGGCTCTTAAGGAACAATAGATCCATTGAGGTTTGGGGTAGATATCCCTTTTGCTTTTCAGAAGCTAGATGAGAAAGGTCTTTCCTCCACCAAAATAATCAGTGGGAGCTTGGTACACCCCCTCACCCACCCCTCACGAAATTCGGTTAATATTTGAATTGTGCAGATCATTCAAGACAATGTCAGAAAAAAATTGTTTGTTTTTGGCCGTGTAGCCTTTCCATACTCCAAAGGGTCTATGATAAAGTACTGAAACTCCCTTTTTACTGTAATAAATGAAGGTGCTATAAAGAGACACAAAGCAGATCAGACACCATGATTTGTATTCCAATGTGCTGGGCTATGTGATATCCTACAATAGAATTTACCTTTCAAAAGGCAGAATTTTCTGTCTTTAATACTGCTGTTTCAAAGTATGACAGAGGAGCAGGAACCGGTAGTACAATCTTGACACACACTGAAAATAAACAAAGACCAACCCATTGGCTCTAACTAGATCACATTTGAATATATTACCCTTGTGGTGAGGTAGTGTGTCTATGTTGCTCCCTCCATTCTCATTTATGACAGCTCCACCACTACTACTTTTCCCATCTCTTCAAAAGCCAAATAATCAAACTGATGTGACCCTAATAATGTTCTTTCCTGTCACCCTGCTCGCTTTCTAACAGGAACCAAACTAATGTTTTTCTGTCACAAAGCAACACCTCTGACCCAGTTAAAACATGTGAAGTGTTTCACCAATGCAAACTGCTGTGAATAGTTAGGCATTGTGTCTATTTACTTTCTACTCACCTTTCAAACTTGAGAGACGCCCACTGTAAAAGCAAGAGGTCTCTGCGAAATGCAATAAACAGCCGCTACCATGCCTGCTTGGTAAAGCAGTAAAGAAGTAACCTGAGATAGTAAGGAAAACAATAGATTAAACCGGGATGGAACGGTTATTTTTACAACTAGGATACCTGTTGCGTCTTCCATAGGGAACCATTTCACACTCAGCGTGACGGACCAGAAAGAAACACCAAAACCTACGTAGTGGGATAACTGGAAAAAGAAAAATTCTCTTTCTCTGACCTTCTACCCGACTGAATGATCGTACTTCGTGGAATACACCTGTTGTGTGGTGAGGGTACTCAAAACTGTAAGCAGAGATCCTATCACAAAAGAGGGCGAAGAACAGCAGAGCCACATAGAACATGTGTCTGGAGACACACAGAGAACAGGAGAGTGTGAGAGCTACATCTGCTCTACTGACCAAATGTGAACTTTTCAGCCACGGCTTCTTTTAAATACATTTAACAGGGGGGTTTTACTCACCACAGATTATGGTCTGAGCTCTTTCCACTTCCCTGTTTACCAAAGCATGGTGTGACGGCAACACCACTCACTCAACTTCGACTCCAGGAAGGACCACTGAGTAAAGTTGCCGTTGGGATCTGTTTAACAACACTAAGGCAATCACGACAGTGTTTTCAAGATGTAAAATACATAAACCATTTAAAAAGCTGAAAACACCTGCAAGTTTGCAATGAAAGTTAAATTAAAGTGCCTTCACTTGTAGTCAGTGAAGCTGAGCTGTGACCTAATGTAAACACACATCCATACAGTAACTTGAAGCAGATTAGTTTAGGAAGGAAAGTAACCTTGCCAACAGTAATGCTTGGTGACTACTGAGCTGACAAAGAGTACTGCAGACGGAGTCACTACTTCCTCGTCCACCACATCCACAATGGCAGTGTTTACAAACGTCTAAAGCTTGCCAATAAAGTAAAAAAAAAAAAAAAAAAAAAAAAACACCTACAATATATAGGTGGACTGTATATTCACAGCATGATGTTTTAAGTACTGAAATGCATTTATAAAATCCTGAACTCGCACTTGATCAAGTAAGCATTAACATACATATGGAAAATCCCACAAATGGCCATACATTAAATTGACCATCTTGAATGGCCTACAGCATCTATGATGAAATGTATCATCAATATCGTCTGCCAATATCCAATTGACCTTCAAAGCCTTTACTTAAATCTAAATGGGGCACCAGATGTCTAAGTAGCAATGTGGAAATATCCTGTCCTTTACTCCAAGGATGTCATATCTGAGAGTAGGCCTACTTGGAATACCAGCCTCCCAAAACAAGAGGTCTACTTTGTGCCCTATAGCCGAGGACACTTTAGGCGGACCGCATTCCGTGTCCGGACCCAGACGCCATCCTAACGGGAACCAGACCTATAACCGATAAATTACTGATAATTATTACATTTTGACTGGGCGTTTCTATTTAACCCGGCACTGGTTTTGCGGCCCAGGAAACTCACAGAACAATTGAGTTCGTTGTAAATAATCTCACGTGATGCTACTCAGCCTATCAAATCTGTGCATTCCGATAAGCATTGCGACTCTAGTGCATGAGTGAGGTAGCTGAAACCTTACTTGAGGGAAATATCTATGTCAGCATCCTCAGCCACAAAGAAAACACAAATATTAACTTGGGGTGTGCTAGCACAGCTGGATGAAGAAATTCATAAGGCACCATGTGTAGGCTTAGCTGTAGATGAGTCCACTGATGTGTATGACAATTCTCAGCTGTTGTTTATGTAAGGTTTTTCAAGAAGAAGAAGGAGTTATGTGAAGACTTGTTACGTGTTAGACCCCTTCAGACCATTACAAGAGGAGAGGACATCGTGGCCACAAAGGAGATGTTAAAGGTACATTAAGGATTAATAGCTATTCGCTAAAGGTATGCTAGCAGCTAAAACTAACGAAATCTCTTGAAATGTGCTGACTTTGACATTATGACAAACTAATTACTCAACGACTGTCCTTACACAGTCAAACATCAATCATGTGCAACACAAGACTAAGCAAGACGGCAAATAAGCTACTTACTAGATCGGCAGAAGGTAATCAAAGTCAGGTCGGCGGGCATCGGCAGGCAAAACTACAGAAGGCAGTTATGTCTATCGACCCTGCTATGCCATTGGCACGGACGCAATTCTCCATATTAAAAGTCATTGTAGCGCCCCAATTTTTTTAAGCTGTTATTTTAAGGTTAAACTGCTTATCCTAACCCTAATCCTGAAGCATAATTGTTGCATATTGTGCCTTTAATAGAGCCGAAACAAGTGGTTTCGATAACCACAGATGGAGCCCCTGAATTGTAGCCTACTTTCTTTATTTGATTTGACAGTCATTTGTTGACTACATACAGACGTTGATACATACTGGGTTACTTTATGATATGACACTGAATCATAACGTTAGACATTATGATGTTCCGGACCTATGCTTGAGACAATTTACTCTAACTGGACCTCGTAGAATACCCCTGCCCTTTAGGGCTGTTTCACTCACGTAGCTGATTTAATCCACCGGTGTGGCGAACGCAAACAGAGTGAGCGAGTTTCACATATGGATCTCTTTCGCTAGGAAACAAGCAAGCACACAGCTCAGAGAACACACAGCAGGAAGAACAATGAATCTGCGCCAACTTTCTATAACTGTCTCATCTCTTTATATGAGAGGCACTTGATGATCACGCCTCCAACACTTCCACTAGCAATTATGTCAGTTGCCCATCCTTTTTATTCCATTAAATAGTTCGACACACCATGAGAGAGCACTTGTGGTAGGGTGTCTGGAGAAAAGGGTTGTGTCTTTCCCCTGAGCTGGTGTTAGTAGATACTATATTCTCTGTTGAATCAAGCGGACCAAACGATAGCGTATGCAAAATTACATGTAAAATGCACAGGGCAGCAGTATATTGATTAATGTAGGCCAGTGATGTTGACAAACAGGTTAAATCAGCAGAGGCATAAAGCTCTGGTGTGGTCTCATAATTAATTTAGTGCCCCAAGCGTTCACGCAGCCTATTTTGGTTTGTGATGTCTCTTCTCCCCTCTTCACTTAATTCACCATCGAGGTGATTGCATTGATTAAATGCAAACCCACTCTCAAACATCCTAAATAGGAATTAACAATCTGTTACTTAAAATCGAACGCAGTCATTGTCTTTTGCAGATTACACTGTTAAAACACAGTGGTCTTTAGTCGTGTCATGTGACGTGTGTAGGCGAACAGTTGTATCAACCTGCGAGGGATGAAACAGTCTATGGCTTGAGCCAAACCTGCTTAAGGAAGGAAAAAGGGTCCCGATCAAATCCTCAGATAATAATAGAAAGATATTTGCGACACTGCCTAAACAGTTGCCATTGGTTTGTTTTGCTTTCTATATCCTCCACGTAAGTAGTAAAGCTTGGGATGAGTGGACGACTCACCGCAACTCGACACAATGATGCAATACGCCCGCGTGCCCGGTCATCTTTTAGATACCCCACTCAAGTGTTGCCGGCCACTGCACTAACAAACCGGATAGAACCAGTCATTAGGCATTTGATCATCAATATGTACAAACGGAATAAGAAAAATACCTCTCGACACTATAGTCTGCTAGCATCCGATCATATAAGGGGCATGGTTGGCATGTTGCCGAGGATACTAAAAACAATTCCACATGGGACGTCCTGTGATGCCAAGGACAATATGTTTTACATTGCAGCAAGTGAACGCATAGTGATATTTTATTTATCGTATTATTATTAACATATTGCGCATGGTTTTTCAAGTGGTGTTCACAAACCCATGTTGAACTTGTCGTATTAAGAAGCACAGCGCATCATCGGGGACACTAGACACTGATCCCTTGTAAAGTAACTTAAGACACCTGATGGAGAAACAGCCTACCATCGTTATCACATCGCATCATCCGAGATCTGTCAGTGAAACTGTAATTACCTTATAGAAGTCTCCAAACGTAGTCCTGGAATGCTGACCTTGTCAGTGTTGTAAGAGGACAGATCTGTGCACAGTTTGAATTCGTCGCTTACTAAACTGTAAAATGACGTAGCTCAAAAGGGCGGTCTATTTAGAGAACCAGCGGGCCGCGTAGGGATGACAGCGAAGGGACCACAGGTCGACTACGCCGGCACACAAAGGACCCGGCATCCACCGCTTGGATCCGCCGGACTGCGCTCCAATTGCAGCGAAGCATATGGGTGGGAGGCATAGAAGGGGCGTAAAAATATTTCGGTTGTAGTTCTTGCCTCCTATGGATCTGCCGGGAATCCTAACCACGTTCTCTCGTGTGGGATGCACGCATCTCAGAGCGCATCATCACTCTGAAAACGAGGCAGGCATAGAACTAGGTCATCGCGTTTCATCCAGAGGGATTAATCCAGGGTCATCTAAAACCCTATAATTACGCAGCGTGAATAGGCGCGCTCACTGACACTTCCAACATGCGTGTGATCACAATCGAGAGAAAACATTTAATGTGGATATAAAGGGGCAACCTTGTAGGGTATTCCTTTGATAATGTAACTTTGATTAATAATCCATATTGTTCAGTCAATCTAAACACGATTTGCGAGGCGAGGCTAAACCAGAGGATGTCCAAAGGATGCCATCGGGCTTCTGCAAATTTATTTCCGTTGCTCTGGCGCGATGGCTCAATTCTGAAATTATCCACTAGATGGCATTAAGATTGACACCGTCCCTGACAAAGGACGACTGCTCCTAAATCACACCACTACACTCCTACCATCTGTAGCGAAGAGAGAGCACTCACTCTCGCAGCATACTCAACCGTGACAGCCCTTTCCACAGTGCTGTAAGCATGTGTGTGCCACAACCCAGTGTTTATGTTATTTATCTAATGTATGTTTGCTGTCCACAGAGAGACTAGAACAAGTAATCAGTAGAGTCTATGAGATTGGGACATACTGATGTATGTGTTCGGTATGGATGTTAACGTATGTATTTATACATTGCAAATCCTTGGTATGGAGAAGATGTTCTGTCATATACTGACAAGGACAGAGCCAGACATCAGTCACCTTAATAAGCAGTGGTCAGACATCAGACAACAACAGAGATTGTTGTCACACCCTTAACTGAGATCTCAGGCTACGTCTACACTGAGCCTAGATTGCCTGAATCCGGAAACATTTCTGGATCCGGTACCTTTTTTTATCACGCCCTCACAAAGCCGTGTCAAGAAAAATCTGCATCCACACGTAACGCTGGAGCGGAGGGGAATGGTTGATAACGCTGTAAAGACAGAAGTCGAGATCCAACTAGCAATCTTCCGATCGCTGAACGACTTCTCTACCACCTAAAAATCTATTTTACCACCACGCTCATATAGGCTATTGCTGAAACTTGCTGGCACAAAAACCGGTATTGAACAATGAACTGATGCAAATTAAAGTGTGGCTTGTTAATGTCATCCCTTTGTTAACCAGCTTCTTAACAACGTCAGTCTAGTTTATCTTGTTGCTGTAACGAAGTGACGCAGCGCTCAGGCTGAGGTTGCGAGGCGTTCACGTGGGGCAATTACGTCATCGGGTTAAAACGTTTGTGGATCTGGCATTTACATGAACACGGACCCACTTGCAATTTCGAATCTACCCACTTTGGTGACCGGATTTAAAAGGTTGCGGATTCAGTGACCCAATCCGCTCGGTTTGTGTAAACGAAAGGCCGACAACATTTCTCATAGGTATTGCAGTCAGAGTGCATACTCAACTGCAGTAACACCATCTTTTTCTCCAGTATGAACAATATACGGAAAGTACCAGAAGCTATAGCATTGTACTGCCAGTAACCAAACTGCCCTCTCCGTATGCTATGCACAATGCTTGTGATATGCTATACAGCAGCGTAGAAACATTAACTGGCATGGCATCCTGGATTTTTGGGCCACTGTCACATGCCACGAGAAGAAGTTATTAGTGGCATGGATCTGTAAATATGTGGTTCGTTGCCTAGTACCTAGTAGAAACAAGTAAGAGAAACAAGAAAGGAGTCGAGTTCATTTGACATAAGAAAAAATACCCACAATCACACCTGAAATGTATCAATTCCCTGCATAACATCAAAATCAAATTTGCTGTCACAACAGCAAGGTGTGCAGTGATGTACAGCTAAGCCCTGCTGTAGTTGTGTGGTCCCTCCCAGAGCTAAACCATACGTCTCTCAGTTAAACAGGGGGAAACAGACAGCATGTGAACAGTAGTGGGATATAAACAGCTGGGGTTTGATGTTGGGGATTGATGTTGGGTGTCCACTGAAGTTTCCTGGAGACAACTTATCTGACGTACAGGTCTTGGCTGTGTGCACTGGGAGTCATTGTGATCTTTCTGTTCTTTATAGTTTATTTTTGCCTTTTCAAGCCTTTTACTGATAGGACAGTGAAGATTAAAGAGGACGTGAGTGGGAAAGAGAGATGAGGAGTGGTTGTGAACCTGGGTCTACTGCTGTGCTGCGGCTCCCCTGTGATCTATCAGCAGAAATCTTATTCAATTCAATTCAATTCAATTTTATTTATGGCAAAACAATCAAATTGTCTCAAGGTGCTAGCACAAAGGCACAACAGGAAGAAAAGGGAGGGGTTTTAGAAGGGAAGGGAGGAGAAGGGGAGGGGAGAGATTCAGAAATAATGGCATATTAACTCATACGTGCAGGCACGTGCACAGATAGACTCCAAGTTGTGCTCAAGCACCTGCCCTTTTGCCCTGGATGAGAAAAGAGCCCCTTCTGCTGGAGCCCACTTTTTTCTTCATTCATCAATATTTAAGAATAAAAAATACTCTCTGTCGGTAATTCCCCCAAAATGTGTTTTGTTATCTGATTGGGCATTTATTTGAGTTCTTGAGAGAATTTCGCCCCGACATGCTCCGCGCCGTTCAAAAGCCCCGCCATGCCCCTCCCTCCTCCTCCTCCACTTAGTGCTGCAGTTCTGACCGCCAGGCCAAAAAGCTGCAGCCTACTTCTCTGACCCGCAGCATCAGACAAACAGGTAATGACGTTGTTTATGCAATCCCCCAACGTTGTTTTGTGATAAATCAACCACAACATTAGCGCCTCTGAAAACATAACGTCGCGACTGCTCCGACGTTTCCAAACAAACAAAAAAACTCACGAAATCAGTGATTTCAAGCCTTGTCCAGCTGTTTACTGACATTTGTCACGTTGAATGAAGATAGAGAGGGAGAGAGATACAGGCAGGCAGACAGACAGACAGACAGACAGCCAGGCAGGCAGGCAGAGAATTTAAAGGCAGTTTTACTGTTCTACAAATTAGACAAGTTCACTAGTTTTGTTTAATTTAAAATCGTTATTATTGAAATGAAAGGTCTTAAGTTTAGCTACGTGCATGACCGTCTGGTGAGGTATATTGTGGTATACTATTAGTGTAATGCTGCTTATGCTTCAACTGTCAGAAAACAGTAAAAAAAAAAAAAATGGTGTGTTCTGTGTTGTCAGCTTTACAGAGATTATGATAGTCGCTCTTGTCTTGATTATTATGCACAACATTGATTTATCTCCTTTACAAAATTTGCAGCAAAATGCCAAGAAAAGAGAGACTCCAAAAGCAGAAGCACAGGGTACTGCAGCAAGCAGCTCAGAGTAGCAGCTCTCTTGTATCTTGGATCAGGCCATCAACTAGTTAAACAAATGAGGGAGAATCAGTAACCCTACCTTGTCCAGAGGAACCCATGATAATTTTAGTTAGTTTGTTTACAAAACAAAGATAAATGTATAAGTTGAAAATATCCGGCTGTTAAAACTTTAATGTATTTATTATTTTTAATTTCATAAATCATTTTGGCCCTTTTTTTTGGTTTGAGCACCTGCCCCCCAAAATGTCTTTGCACGTGCCTGCATACGTGTATCAGGATAAGCATGCTAGCATACATGTGGTAAATGTACATGATACATACACACAGAAGGTGGTTAATACATGATACACACAATTGATAGTGGATAAGATAGGGAGAGAGCATTTAAGTATTGTAGAACAGCTCAGTGGGCATGCAGTGTGCTCGTAAGGTTACTATTACAAGGGTAATTAGAGCAATGTAACAGAAAACTATGTCAAGTGTGGCAATTATTTACATTACGGGTAAATAGAATTTCATGGCTGTGATGTATCATGAGCATGTCCAATTGATGCCTTACAGTGTGGTGGGGATGGGTAGGTGTAGGCAGAGGGCTTCTGCAAGTAGATCAGGTGGCGATTCTGTAGCAGCATCCCACAGTGTGGACAGTCTGTGCTAGGAGGGGAAGAAAATAGACAGTGAGTGGGCAGAGCTTGGCAGCCATAGGGTTCAAATACACATACGCGTTTTTTTAAAACGGGACGCGAGCAAATGCATTGATTCCTATGGTACGGCGCGCTTTCCGTGTGCGCCCCTTCTCCACCACGCGTTGCGTCTTTGTAGCATTTTTTAGGTGCGCTTAAAAGTTGAACTATTCTCAACTTTCCAGCGCAAGGCAGGGAAGCGCACCGCTCATCAATGTCACACTCGGCCCAGGAAGCCAATCAGATCTAGCAACAGGCGGGCTTAACTACTTTATCACTTATTTCCTGTTTTGATGCTGGAAGATGTGGTATGATTAAGTAATATAGCACGAGTGGGAGTGGGATTATCCCTTATTATCCCTCCCTTGCACAGACGACAGTGCCAAACGACGCTCACTAGACTAGCGCAGCATCTTGGTGTAGTCTTTTTATTTATTTTATGACATTAAGATGCCTCATAGAATCATGACTATTAATGTGAATGTAATTGTTAATGATACCAATATTCTGATATTTATTATTATTATAATTATTTAAATTATGTAGTATGTTATTAAAGTCTGTAGAGTTGATGTGAACCCAATCACCAACGATTCCTCACAAAATCAGCATTAACACAGAGAGTTTTCATTTGCGGGCCATCTTGTATTTTTTTAAGGATTCGCTTTCGAGGAAACTCTGGCCGATTTACGACTGCAATTTTGTGTTCTGAGGCTTAATGTCTTCGTAGCTATCGGCACTATCGGGCAAATGCCACCCTTTAAGAGAGAGAACATTTGGTCAGTAAACATTAATTTGATAAACAGATAAAGAGACACATTTAGGTAAACAATTAAAAGTAGGTGATATGACCAAATGTCAACTCACTGCTGCAGTCATCCAGCCTTAAGCAAAGCACTCGAAAACTAGAAAGAAAATGGTACTCTACAAATCTTAAGGTATTTCACCTGGCAGGTTTCTCTTTTACACCATTTCTAGAATAACAAAAAAAAAACACAATGTAATCAAACATTCTGTTCCCATAACCTGTAGGAGTAAGGATTTTATGACCCTTTTCAATAACAACATTTCGACAATAAGAGAAAATGTCTTAATATAAATCATCAACGTGCCTACTAAACCCCATCCCTACAAAATGTGTCTTTCCTTTCTGACTATTTAGTTTATTCATTTCCACAATGAGCCATCCAATCACACCAGAGTAAGTCATGGGGTTCCCCAAGGCTCTGTGCTTGGACCTTTGCTCTTCTCTTTATACATGCTCCTTTAGATGTTATAAGGAAGCATGGCATTCAGTTCCATTTCCATGAATGATGACACCTAACTAACCTATCTATGAAACCTGACAAAATTGACCAACTTCCTTAGATAGAAGCAGAAAAAAGGAGAAAGCATGGATGACTAACAATTTCCTGCTCCTTAATTCAGATTTGCAGACCATCAACAATTTAGAATTACATCATCCAGCCATCAACCCACACTCGGCATCTCATAAACATACAACACTAGCATCAAAGACATCATTTTAGTTGTTTCATCTGCGCGACATTGCCAAAATCAGAAAAGTCCTATCCCTCCAAGATGCAGACAAACTAACGCATACTTTTATTACGTTGCAATTAAGACTACTGCAATGCGTGAAGCAACAACTCAATAAAGAGCCACCTACAGACCCTTAAATAGAATGCTGCCACTTGCACACTCACTAGAACTGAAAAATATGAACATACCACACCTGTACCGGCACTGGCTCCCCGTCAAAAGTAGAATTGACTTTTGACAGCTTGGCTCCAGATTACCTCGAGGAATTAGTGGTCTTTTACTTTCCACCAAGTCTGCTTCGTTCCCAGAGTGCAGGTCTTCTATTCCAAGAGTATCCAAAAGCACAATAGGAGGCCTTCTGATATGGAGCCCTCCTCCTGTGGGATAATCTTCCTTACTCCATCCAAGAAGCAGACACCCTATCCATCTTTAAATCAAGACTAAATACATTCTTCTTGAGTGCATCCCATAGTCATGCACAATGCATTAAAACCTGGCACCTGTCACCTGTCGAAACAAAGCAAGGTAAAATGTTTTATATATTCTGTATTGTTGATTGCGGTGTATGTTGTCACCATTGCCATTGTTATAGTAAAATGTACATCTAGTACAGTAATAGAACATATTAGAGTGAGATATTGTAGATACGGATATTTTTATAAGCATGTAATGGTCCTGAGCCACTATTGCATTGCCATATCATTCCTTTCAAGCTACATATTACAGCTGTTTTTCAGGTTACATCTTTGCTTCCTATGAGATATATGTTGTTTCATCTCAACAGCATTTCATTGACAGACCTTGAGTTGTAGCTGTCAGAAAGAGATCTATGTTGCAATTAGATGATTGGAGTCTCTGCCGACTGAGGTACCCTCAATGGTTATTGATTTAATTCTCCCATATGTTGAGTGTACCCTTGTTAGTCATTCAATCTACAGGCCATGCATAACATTTTACATGGAGAGGTGTCATACTCACCCTCTCAACCACTTGAGCTTTTAGACATTGATCCAGGAAGATCCAACATGTATGTCTGAGCTACGGTAAAAAAGCTATATCTATAAATATCCAGCCACTTTAACTGGAGGTAAACTGGAGATGTAAAGGTAAGAACCTCAGTTGCCTAACATATAACAAAGCACCATTAATGACGCTTTAAGAAATAATGGAAATTCATACCGTATCAAAACTCACGCCAAAGCAGGATGTTTCCATATACAACATGCAAGGAGGGGGGAAAACCCTTTCTTCTATTGTATGCCCAACAATCACAACCTCCACACAAAAAAGAGGGGTGAGGTTTGAGGAAGTATGGAGCTCCAACAAGTAAACATCTCACACAAAAACAACACTGCCCTCTTATGAAGTTCTCAACACAGTGGAACATATAGGTTTTCATGTGGAAGCCAAACAAAACAAGCGCATTGGTGGGTGTAGGTGTAAAACAATACCTTCTAACAAACCACTGTGCAGATCTGACAAACATCTAAGCTCTTAGGGGTGTTAACTGAACTATAGTAATGTGGGTCAAGCAGGCCCGCCATGTGTCTTGCTCGGGCCCAGGGGCTAGGTGATCACCAAGACACCTCCCTGCCCCCCGCACAGATTGCTGACTGGCTCCCCAACCCCCAACCCTCCTGCGCACACAATTTACGCTCCATTTAGGCGCAGCATAACAGCTCTCCTCTCCAGCACACTATCGTACACATTCGCATGACCCCTCCTGGGCCTTGGCGTGCCTGGGTAAAGACAAAAATACAACAAATTAAATGTGAATTGAAATTGTATCTGTGCTGGTTTCAGTCCTTGTGAGATTATGGGCAACCTGCTAAGTACCTTTGTGTCTTCTCAATAACTATACATTAGAGGCTGAGATACATTTAGGTTAACTAAGGATACACCAGTTACGTTCGTCTGTGCAGATTTTCTCCTTCTAATCTAGCAGAAGCCTTTTGATTGATGTATTGCTGTTAAATATTGCATTTCTGTTTTTAGACATATTCTGAGATAGCAGAGCTTTATCATGGCCTGGCACCTAAAGAAAGGAACCCCTGAAGATTAGATCTATACATTATATAATAGATATATTATGAAATAACTCCCAACGATCAACGTATCTACTTGAACTTAAACTTTGAAAAGACTGAACTTTTGACCAGCATATTCAGTTAGTTGAAAAGCCTGTAAACCATCAAGCTTTTTGAGGCCATTTTGACTATAATGCATCAACCATGTACATTGCTGTACACATTATTCAATTGTAAGGTAAGGGACAACCTATGAGGTGGCACCATCATCTTTTACTGTAATAGATGCCTGGATTGACTGGTCTGATTTCTTTATGATTAATGCTCGCCAGCAGGTGGCGCCATAGACACACAAAGAACTGGTCAAAAGAAAATGAATTATTAGTTGTTGTCTAGCCTAGTAGTCTAGCCTATGCACTTCTGGTTGTTGATATTGTTGTTTATGAGATGTTGTACTGAGTTTTCATAGTGAAAGAACACTTTATCTCTCATAGAAATTTTAATGGCCACGTGAAACCAAAATTGCAACTTGGGATGATGGCATATTGGACACGCCAACAGTGGCGCTTCTACGACCGCTGCCCACACTCTGTAAATGCCAATACTAGACCCTGTCTGAGCCAGAGGCATCCTTCCTTGGCATGGCTGCCTTCACAAATACAGAAAACAACCCACGTGGCTAGTGTATTGCCTATATTATTGTCCAAATGCATGAGATCTATGAGATGTGATTTACACGTCCAGGGTTTGGCTCATGGCTTTCACAGAATCCTGACATCCTGTTCACAGAATACATCATAGCACTATAAGTCGTCGCTGTCAGCTGTATGACATGATTTATAGATCTAACAGTGCGAACTATTTCGGTTGACTTGCCAGGACAATTTGACTCAATGTGCAACACATAGTTTGCCACCTGGGGTCAGTGTTAAATAGCAACAAGATCATCTACACTAAATGAACAAAGAAATACTGAAAGACATTGCCCATCATATAGCTTAACAAAAACCATACACAAGATACTTCACAGGATAAAGTAGCTACCTGTTGAGGATCATGTTTCACTAACTGTAATATAAGATCGTACAGCCTACTCTTATGGCATACAGTGCTTCTTTCAGTTCTAATAAGTTTTGAAAGATTCATGGCGACTCTCATTCCAAACCTCTTACTCAAATATATCTCCCACGGACATGCCTCTATGTTTCTCTCTTGTAAGGAGCCAAAATGTTTGCTGCTTTTCAGCGACTCTGCAGAATACGGGACCACATAGTCGACCACACACCACTAAATGGGATAACTGCATCAGTGTGCTGAGAATGCCTTGGCAAAATATTAATGTGTTTACATCCAGACCACTCCATAACTTCACTGAAAAACATTCAGTTTTTGTTTTTAAAGCACTCCTCCACTACACACAGTTACAAATGAGTGAATGTGAAACCTGCTGTGAAATAGCTCCACACTTGTGCGTTTTTCAAATAATCCAACCCGACGGCTTTCACTTTTAAGGGATCTTAAATCTTGACTCAAACCAAAACCTAGACTACATTTACAACACCTCTCAGAGTAGACATGTGATTCATGTGTCACTTAACTCCAGTCAGAATTGGCCACATGTATTGGCCCTGTATTTTACTTTATTACTTAATTATTAATTAATTAAATAATTATGCAATTATTTATTTCATAGCTTTCACAGTGACTGTAAATAAATCTACCTCAATTTAGTTTTGAGTATTTTGCTGTAGTGTAGAGACTGGGGCTGCACACACACTCAGCAATATAAAAGCCTGAGGAAATGGAACACTGCACACTGGCATATATTGCTCGGCTCAGTTATTGCCTATAGGGGGCACTAAAGAGCTTGTACTTTGCAGAACAAACAGTCTGGTATCACTTACAGCCACAATCAGCCACAGAAGTTTTGTGAGAAAGATACCATAATAGGTGACATAGGTGATGTGATAGGAATAGATAGTGTAGTAGACCACATTTTCAGATGATATAAAAAGGTGGGTGCAAAACCCCAACTTGAATATCTCTCCTATTTGTGTGCCTGTGTGTGTATCTGTTTGGTGTGTGTGTGTGTGTGTGTGTTTGTGTGTGTGTGTGTGCGTCAAGTGTGCGTGCGTGCGTGTGTGCGTGCATGTGTGCGTGCGTGCGTGCATGCGTGCATGCGTGCATTCATCCGGCGTGTGTGTGTGTGTGTGTGTGTGTGTGTGTGTGTGTGTGTGTTCCTAAACAATGCTATTTTCAAATTTCTCCTCTATGGACAGATTACAGGTTAGGCAGACCCTCATGGCAACTGAAATCATCAATTGGGTTTATAATCCGAAAGCTAAATTCAAGTTTCACATCTATCTTTCCAAGAAACCTGTTGTCTTGTACTGTGTCCCTAACCATTTCAATACTTATACAGAGGGTTCACTGGTCAAAACTGTACAGTCTGGAAAATAGTTTTAGGTGGTTGTGTGCCTCTTTAGGGTTTGTGAGAGTACCCATGCTTGAAGACAGAACATGAGCTGTCTTGCAATTTTCTGCTTACAGAGAGTTTGCCATGATTGAAAATGGTGTTCTATAGTTTGGGCATATATGATGCGACGGTGTATGTGTGGACAAGTTCTTAAATGTAGCTGACAAGATTGGCAAGGAACACTAAAATACACTAAACACACTTACAAGAGAGCACACACACGCACACACACAGACACGTATGCACAATTTCACCACCTCCCTCCGAGACAAGGTGGGTGGGAGAAGAGACATCGAGCAGCTGTGTTTTTACACAGCCCCACAACCAGCACCTCCACCAAATAAAAACACAGACACACACACCTACCTACACACGCACGCACACACACATGAACGTCATTAGCACTCAACACATCTTTCCCTACCTTTTTGCTGTTCCACAAATGCATAGAACTAGTTACAGGTATGCTGTGTGTGTGTGTGTGTGTGTGTGTGTGTGTGTGTGTGTGTGTGTGTGTGTGTGTGTGTGTGTGTGTGTGTGTGTGTGTGTGTGTGTGTGTGTGAAGGTTGGGTAGCCCACACAGAATAAACCACAGAATAAACACCACCACCTCACAGAATCGGGATGCGGGGGATGGTGTTTTCTGAGGAGGGGGGGATTATGGAGGTGGGGAAGGAGGCCTCATAATCAGCTCTCTGTTGGGGGTGAACCCCCACCCCTAACCCCTAAACCCCAACCCCCACCTCTGGATCCACAGTAAAGTGAGAGCCCCTGGAGTGCATCCCTACCCAGCCAGGTGGGGAGAGAGGTAAAGGGATTGGGGGAAGGGTCCCCTTTGTTATTTACTTGTAAACTTTTTTGTAACTATGTATTCCTACATCCATTGTGTTACAAAATCAGTGGAAAACCTACTGCTGTGTGCCAGTGTTGGCTGGAGATTTGATTTGGTTTTTAAAAGTTCTATGATTTTTTTGCATCTTGCATTAAATATCGAAAAAGGAACTTTTCCTGACCATATTTCACCACTAAGGATTATATTGACTACAAATACTACATCTTCCATTTCCTCTCCATTTCCAGCCTTTAAGACTGACTATTGTATCTCCTACCATGGAATTGTTTGTCACCTTGTTACTATGTAGTGACAGATAAGGACAGAACCTGTTGTGAGTTAATTAAGCAATATAGCACGAGTGGGAGTGGGGTAGGTAAGGGATAATCCCACGGGTGGTGTTCGGCCGTAGCCACCGAGGCCGCCAGGCCGAGTGGCGTAGGCAACAACACCCGTGGGATTATCCCTTACCTACCCCACTCCCACGAGTGCTATATTGCTTTTATAAAACAATTCTACAGTCAACAAATGAACATTTCAACACAAAGTTATTGATTAAAAATGTTTTTTTTTCGCCATTGTTTCTCCGCAACAAAAAATAGTTCCATTGTCAACGTCTTCGTTTGGAATTTTAAAAACTTTGAATTAACGGTTATCATCAATGCGAATGTTTCAGCGCAGAGTGATTTATTTTTAGCTGTGAAAAGTCCCGTAACTGTAGGTATGTTGATGAATAACCTATAGCATGGAACGTCTCTCGTCCAATCAGAAACAGCTAAATTACGCGCTAGAACCCAATTGTTTTATAATGTTTTATATCTCTCCTAGCTGGAGAATGACTCTAGATTACAGCCTGGGTTGTCTGCTATGGACCCAACCACTGATGATATGGTTTTAGTCTCCCGAAATATGTAGAACTGGACCATGGAGGTATTGTACCTGGAGAGAGATAGAGATTACTACTATCATTCATTTCAATAACCAGTGATCTGCTACTTCAGCCCAGCAAGTGCGAAAATGACAGCCGCCATCTTGCTTCATGGTACTTTTGGCACCAAAAGTACAAAGATTAAATCGCCTGAGCTGCAAATGCCACAGGATCAGTGACCATAACAGCCAAACCCCTACATTGATCAGCCACACTTGATTGAAGGGTAAAAAACAGCCAATGGGACACAAACCTCTTGGCACCAAACTGGCTGATGCCAACTGGCTGGAGCTAACCTTCTTTAGGCTGACCCTGTGATTTGGAGCCAGGTCTGTTCTAGAGCCAGCTGTTGTTTGGTTGGTTCATCCATCACTCACCTGTCAGGTCCCCCATGAGGTGTTCTGAGGTTAACAGCACAAGCCCCTTCCCCCCAACCTCCCTTTTCCAAACAACCCAAGAATCCAACACCCAACACAACCCAAGAGGACAAATATTTCCTGTTTTCAGCCACTTGGGTCATGCAACACATGCTGATTACTCATCTGGAGGTTAATTTGAGTGTGTAATGTTTAACCGGGCCCGTGTGTAGGACCTCTGACTACATTTTTGACTTTCATATTAAGTCACAAGAGAGATATCAATGACATAATCCTTATATAAGTCCAAAATAATGATCTCAAGGGATCACTGGTTCAAACAGGCTGTGCTTTCATCTGTGAGGTAGCTCTCTAACAATAGGCCAGCCATTGTTCAAAGCACTTGAGATATAAATTGAAATTGAACTGAGAATTCATTGTTCTGTCTTCACCATGTCTTAGATTTCATTGTGTAAAAAGCAAAGGTAGAGAGCAAGGTAAATAGATGGAGCTGTGTCTGTGGCCAAACTAAACCACAGATTGTCAGGGAGAAGAGAAAGAGATCTCTTCTTAATCTCTCTAAGACCATTCTCTTATTTCAAAGTTGAAGAGGGATTTTCCTTGCCATTCTTATGTCGGACGGTGCCTTTCTAGGGAACAATTCAAATAACTCCCTGTTGGCTTTGCCTCTGACTGATAGGTGGATAATCTGCGCAAACTGTTTTAACAGCTGGTGATTCCTTATCATTGGTTCAGACTCCATTGCTAATTTCCCTTGGTGGGGAGAGGGCAGTCTGTGGGTCACTGAGTCAGTTTGTTGGTGGGGGCAGTGACAGGGTGGGAGTTGTTTTCTTTACTCGACAGAGATGCATCCTGACAGAGGTGTTATTCTTCAACCCCCTCACCCATGACACAAAGTGTCTGACAACCAAACCGTGAGGTGATCTGTTGGATATAACCACTATTAGCACAGTTAAACCAAAACGTTTATAAAATAAAAACAGAACAGAGAGTAAACCTCAACACAGGAACTGCCCAACTGATGATAAGATTATTCATACGAGGTATTATTATCAGGTCCTGTTTTTTTAGTGAATACAATGTGCCCTTTCTCTTTAGAGGAAATATTTCTTCTTCTTCTTCTTCTTCTTCTTCTTCTTCTTCTTCTTCTTCTTCTTCTTCTTCTTCTTCTTCTTCTTCTTCTTCTTCTTCTTCTTCTTCTTCTTCTTCTTCTTCTTCTTCTTCCAAATGGTTGATCCATGGTTCTGTCCAGTGTTTGTCCCCTGACAGCACATTTCAACATAGTCCATTTCAGGAGGAGCTGAGAGCTACTGTTGATAGGGGCAGTTAGTCTCTCCAGTGTCTTATGGTGGTGGGGGTAAAACGAAACTGTAGAGTCCTTCAACACAAAAGGGGGCTGTGTAGAATGCAGCCACTGTTGACACTGGGCAGCCATTAGTGTCGCAAAGCTTTCTGGGAATATGGAGCGGAAAAGGGAGTGGAGGTGGACGGATGTTGACGGATGCTTGGTTGGGCTTGTCTAATGAGAAAAAGATGGAGGCAAAGGGGGATTTTGAGTCATGGTGACAACTGCCGTGTGCACAGGCACGTTTTTCTTCTTTCGCTTTTTCTATTTCTACACTTCTGGATTTGAGATGTGAGCTTTGTGAGCTTTTGGGCAAATGAGCTTTGTGAGGGCATCAGCATCAGAATCAAAGGTGTTGACTGACTCTGGTCAGTTGTGGCTTTCAGGAAAGGACAATATACAGTTTCTATACATACATTATACAAACAGTATAGGACATTAAAAGACATGTCATAGATTGGAGGAAAGAAAAAAGAAAGTGTGTGTGTGTGTGTGTGTGTGTGGAGGGGGGGGGGGGTCTTCTAGCAGCAACACACTGTCATTACAAATAAACCGTCAATAAAACAGTAAAGTAGTGCTTGCCCATAAAGTCATTGTGTAGCTGCCTGCGAGCTGAACATACCTAGTAAAGCAGAGTTTGAAGCAAAATGGCTATCATGTTGTTAATGTCATGCATTCATAAAACATTACATCTTCGGTACGTTTAATAGCGGTGATTATAGGCCCACTCTGACATCTCCTTGGCTCTTCAGGTTTTGTGGTCACTGTGAGGACCAGGTTCAAAACTGTGGGGGCTGTGAGGAGCGGGATTCATTAAGGATAATTACACACTTAATAGATGCATAAGGGGGCATTGAGATGGATGAACTGTCTAAAGTGTGTGTGTGTGTGTGTGTGAGTGTGTGAGAGAGAGAGAGTGTGTGTGTGTGTTTCAGACACAGCGGTTTCATGACTGACTGTAGATCTTTTTCCCTTTTAATTCTTGCTTTCGACTCCTCAAAAATGGTGAGGTACTGTTACTTCTCAATAATTTCTTAGTCATAAAACCTTCACAGTTTTTGTCCTCTCTGGCTTGTCTAGTGGCCCACCGCCACCGCCTTGCATTAAATCTGACGGCTCTCTGAAGGGGCGCAGCCACTGGATGGTCTGAGGCATCCCTGAATGTCAGCTGAGGTAATGGCATACAGATGGATCTGTGCAGACGGACCGGCTCTCTCTCAGTCTCTCTTTTTCTTTCTTTGTCACTTTCTCTGGCTCTCTCGCTCACCCTCTCTTTTCTTTAGGTCATTCTCTCTCTGTCTCTCTCTGTCTCTCTCTGTCTCTCTCTGTCTCTCTCTCTCTCTCTCTGTCTGTTCTTCACATTCGTCTCCAAAGTTCTGATGCGTCACACTCTTCTCTCCACTGACGTCATTGGTCTCTTTTTAACAGAGCTGGAGAGCCTGTGTGTGTGTGTGTGTGTGTGTGTGTGTGTGTGTGTGTGTGTGTGTGTGTGTGTGTGTGTGTGTGTGTGTGTGTGTGTGTGTGTGTGTGTGTGTGTGTGTGTGTGTGTGTGTGTGTGTGTGTGTGTGTGTGTGTGTGTGTGTGTGTGTGTGTGTCAGAGTGTGTGCCAGAGT
>NC_137912.1:16828430-17000930 GCF_963457725.1 Sprattus sprattus
CTGGGAGCAGCATTTTACTGTAGGCTCATAGTGAAGGCAGCAATATGTTAGACTTGCATCACTTCAACTTGCGTCCGCTTACTTTTATGAATTTTCTTTTGTCTCCTGCCATGTCATAGCCATGGACTCTTTAACAAAGAACATGAGGTGAAAGTCCACCTCCTCAAGTTGCCATTGCCAGTAAGTGAAGGAAATCTCTGTTTGCAAGCTCTTGGCTTACATGTGCGCTACGCCTAAAGTTGAAGATGGAAGGACTGGAAAATTGCCTTTGGGTTTTCCAGGAGAGCTTGGAGAAGAGCATTCACAGACACAAGGAAACAATCTACTTTCTTTAGTCTTTGTCCTTAACTATTGCCCAGCACACACCTAACACATTCTCTCTATTGTTTGGCATAGGCCAACCTCAGCCTTCAGGTCATATAATGTTATTTGTCTCACAGTTCTGTCATATATACTTATGACTCACAAAGTGTAGGTTCTTTGCCATATATTGTGTTGCTTGATTAACAAACTAAATGGCAGCACCTTTACAGTTTTAATAATAACCAAATCAGTTTTTAAAACCCCCACTATATCCCAAATAAGATCTCTATATGAATGCAATATTCTTGAGATCTGTTGGGGAACTGGACACTATTTCACATAACAGCCAACTTAGCTAGTCTCCATAGGCCATATGCCCGTTGAGTGAACAACTATTTGCAAGGATTTGGAGTAAGGGCAATGCTTGACTAAAAAAAAGTATGTACAACATCAATCATGCATATTTTATATCATTCTGTGCCTTACATAACTCCTTTTTGACATAGTGGTTTGTTTGGTTCATTCTAAGGTCCCTTTGCATATATTGTCTTGCACTAATCAATAAATGATGATTGTCAATGGATTTCGAATAAAATAAAGAGGTTTTATTCTTTCTCTTATGCAAAAGTTTATTTTCAGGCTTTTCTAGACTTCATTGATGGCACATTGGCGTGCAAGCAGGAAATGAGTTGGTGATATAGATAGGGAATGGGGAGGAGCAATATCCACAGGCAAGACTCAAATCTGAGTCATCACAGGCTCTCAGGCCCATGTGTGTGGTGCGGGACACCAACAAGGCCATTTCATTGTGGCTCCCTCGCAAACATCTAAGTATTTATGGTAATTTTTCAATTTTACTGTCATCCGTCCATTTCCTCTGGCTATATCCCCCTCCTCTGATTTATCTCTGTGTGGCTGCATCTCCATTGGCTGGGATCTGCTCCAGTTAGACCCTAGCCCTCTAGGGCGGAAAGTGACTGGACTTGTCAGTTTGACCAGATCATCAGTAGAGCTCTCACATGATATGCCTCACTACCAGGACACCTGGACGAGTGCAAAAACCAAAGAGCATTGGGATGAGGTCATAATTGCCAAGGAGGAATAAATAGACTTATGTGGTCAGATGTGATCAAAGGACATTTTGTTCCCCTTTTTATGCAGACCAAATGCGACCATTAACAGGAAATAATTACGGCTCTATTGTTTACGTGTGGATTCATCGGCATCATAGAGGTGATGACAGGCTGAGAGAGAGAGAGAGCGAGAGGATTAGTTAACTGTGGTGTTGCCTTTAACAGTAAAGGGTGTGAAAGCTGGGTCACAACTAGTCTTCACTTTCAAAGCAATCATCTTGTCTTTCTAATGCTAACAGGGTTCCTCTCTCACCCATCTCCACCCTATGGGAGTGGGAAGTCTGCTGCCATTTAAATGTGTTAGGCTGACAATCAAAGAAAAGTTCAACAAATAGTCAATTGCCCAGAGATGGTCTAAGTGATATAACCATTATATTGTCAATTATAGCCATCTAATTATGACAGATATATTCTAGGGTATTAATCATGAAGTTATATATTAACATCCCTTTTAATCTACCATCGAATGCTTTTGTTCGAATTGTGATCCATTGTGTAGGGTATTAAATCACTGCAAATTCCTGTAATCCTGAAGCCAGGTCTAATAAACATATTTCCGAAGACCTCAATTCGCAACACACACACACATGCATTGGAAGTTGTGAAATGTAGTGTGTGTTGGTGTGTTTTGTATAATTACAATACAAAAAGCCTATACTTTTGCAGTAAAAGTTACATTCTCATTCATTATAAAGCAACCAATGGTGTCTACGAATCCGAAAAAAAACTGGATTTTAAATCAGTTTCTAGTATTTGTCTTTCAACGAATTGATTACGCACCAATACCCCTAAATTAATCGAAATATTGTCACATCCAAAAACAGTTTCGTTGTTACCTACCTAATACGAATTGATAATGGCAGAAATAAGTTACTACTGGATTCATAATGTTATCTCTACATTTGTTATGAATGTAGCCATCGTTTGACTGTCCAGAAATGGTCTACTACGTTTCCCACAATCCTTTTGCCAGACCTTTACGTCCACAAAGTGTTTGCGCATTGCCCTAACAACCAATGGGATCGCTCGCCACGGGAGTCTGGCATGTGCCTCTACAACGAAGTAAAAAAAAGTGTAGTCTGAAACTTTTGTCGAAGGCATGGAGGAGGTTTCACGGAAAGTTTAGGCTCCACACTCTTTAGTTATACACGGAGGAAAACAACCAAAGAACGCAGAGATTTGTAAATCTTTTTCGAGACGAGGTTCTTACTTTGCGACCCTGGAGTTCGATTCTTTTCCGGATTTATCGTAGTCGCTTGGAGTTCGTGTTTTTGGGAACGGAGTGGGAATTTTACCGTGTCGAAAATGTCCTCTCCAACGCGGCCACTGAGGGCTGCGAAGTATGCAGTTGTTTGCCTCTTACTATGGCGAGTGGAACTAATACTTGGAAATGGAGAAAAATCACAGTCGTGTCCTTCTCCTTGCACGTGTATAGATACTTTATTGGACTGCAGTCGACACAAGTTGGGAAAAATTCCCGATAATCTGCCGTTGTGGATCGAACAGTTGTAAGTATTTCAAAAATCGTAAGCTGTTTTTATCTTTACAGATAGGGTTTGTAAACGTATCGGCCTGTTATACCCTTTGTCGATTTTCTATCGTGGAATATGATATTGGATACTGTTGGGTGGTGTTTTCGTGAATATGAAGAAATTGATCTTAGCCTACTTCATTGCTATAACGAATCTCTCTTTTGGATGTACGCTACTTGTACGTAAGGGTGAGATGATATTTAAATGGTTTCAATACAGTGTTGCTCATAGAGTTGAAGCTATTCTGCGCTCCAAATACGGGCCCCGTTGAACATTGTTTCCATTTTTATTACTTAGACTTTTGCATTGGTAAAGCTGGTCTTTATAGGATATCGGTAACTTCCTAGTGCATTAAAAACACCATACTGTAACTTAAGAAACTCAAGCTAGCTTGCTAGCCTGTTCAGGTAGGTCTTCATGATCAGACAACTGTTTGGAATTTTGACCTTTGTGAAGTCTAGTGATTCATTGTAGCGTTTGTACTAGTTACACATTTATGGTGACAAAATTGAGACATTGTAACATTTGTGTTGCGGAATAGCGCCAAATGTAAATGGCAGTATTTACATGACTTGTGGGGGTAGCTGACACCCGCAAAGAACTGCAGGGTGCTTGCCCACACTGAATAGGGCTTCTCCTTGCGGGGAGCTGTCGTAAAAAAGAAGGCCATGGGTTTGCATTTCAATCCATCTTTTGTTATTAGAAAAGCCTTAACAGCCGCAAGTCATTTTTATAGTATTACAAAATAGTAGAAGTATCCATAAAGATCTTTTGACTTGATTACTGAGTCAGAGGTTGACTTCTGACGTCTTCCTAAATCAGTTTTCCGAAAGGGTCAGATTTTCGTGATTGGGCACAGATTTATTTTAAACAGCTCTTTGCTGTTTACTAGTTTTTATCTAGGTTAATATTGAACATGCATTTTAACTTTTAATGACCTGAATATGCCATTATTTAAAATCATTCATAATCATCTATTGTTTAGTCCCAAAGTGCTAAAAGAGGATACGGTTGACATTATTGTTCGTCGAATAATACTTCCCTGGCTTAAGGTGGAACAGGAAATTGATATTAAGACTTCATTAATATTAAGTAATTGATATTAAAGGCCTATTTGATGTTCAGTGCAAACAATTTGAAAAACCATATAGTGATTATTTTACATTATGTAGGCTACATTGAGTACAGTTTCCCCCAGAAAATAAATTAGTTTGATAAAAAGCTTATTAATAATGAAATGCATTAATTTATCCATTCATCTAGGATAACCGGTTGAGGCTACAGCCAGTGTTTTGAGGTGTTTGTGTGTGTGTGAATAAGGGCTTTATTTGTTAGTGAGACTTTTAATGCATTGGTGGGTTGTATTCCCTAGGCCATTAATATGTTCCACTATGTTGTTTTGTTGCTTTTTCTACCATGTGGAAAGACCTGGCAGAGTTTCCCTTTCTCGCCATCTTATTTTCTTTATCTTATTTTTTCTCTTCTCTCTCTCTCTTTCTCTCCCTTTCTATCTGTCTTTCTCTCCCTCTCTCTTTCTTTCTCTCACACACACACACACACACTTTCTCTCCATGTCTGCCGCTCACACACATATAAACTGCCCCCCCTCCACACACACACAGAATTCCAGGCTAGGGAGGAATAAATTCTTGGCGCTGTGGCCTGCTAATTTACGAGCCTTTCTCGGGCACATCTTAGAGCGGTGAGCACGGCTGGCCCTTTTGTTTGGCACGTCCCCCAATACTTCTGCTGAACTTGCAGCTGCGCACTCCAGCCATGGGAATGATTAAGGAGCCGATGGTGGGGTTCGCATGTGCAACTCACTCACTTACTCAAGAGAGAAGAAAGGAGGGATGGAGGGGGGTAGAGGAGAGTGAGAAAGTAAAGGGTTGGGGTGGTGGGGATCGAGGAGAGAGTGGGAGGGGGTTTTGAGGGGGGGGGTTCTCACTTGTAGCTGTGAGCAGCTCTGTGTGTGTTATTGCGTGCATTCATATTTGTGTGTAAGAGAGAAATCGAGCGGGGGGGGGGGGGGGAGATCTCATATTGAAATACGTTTTTCTTTTTCCTTCGAGCTTCAAAAGGAGACGTTGGCGTATACAATTTTGAAACCTCCACAGACATGGCCATGTCCCACACTCTTACTGTAGTGCTTCCTGTGGAGGATAGGTGACAGTATTTCAAAATCTTTTTACATGTAATCGGTCCAGTGCCTAGGTGTCCAAAGTTACATCCAGAGTCTCAGTGGGCCTACGACTGAAATGCTAGAACTGGGTCACTTTGTATATAATGCCAAATAGTGTCAAACTACTAAAGGCCTCAGCACTGCTTGTTGGCAGGTCATAAATGTCTTCACTTGATATTACACACTCGCACAAACACACACACACCATCACCCTCTCCTACATAATCTGTTGGCCCAAGTGTGTCATACATACCCCACTTGAGAGAACAGACATGCATAATCTTATCGCTACAAAGACGACAGATAGGTTGGGGTTCCCTCAAGCCTGTGTGTGTGTGTGTGTGTGTGTGTGTGTGTGTGTGTGTGTGTGTGTGTGTGTGTGTGTGTGTGGGTGGGGGGGGGGGGGGTGCGCTTTTCTGTCTGTGTGTGAGAGAGACAGCCACATAGAGCGACTTAGGTCAGCTAGCCAAGCGGGCCCAGGAGAGTGATCACTGCTCTCTCTCTGTCTGTCTGTGTGTGTGTGTGTGTGTTTATCTGATGAAACGCGTGTCGGGAACCTCAGGAGGAAGTGGTGGTGTTTAGAAGAGCTCTGCCTTATCGCTCCTCTTTGCGCAGCACTCCACACCGCTCTCAGCCCAGAAATGGCGCTGAGATGTCAGATACACACACACACACAAAACTCTCAAACAAACACACCCAAACAACTCTCACACGCACACACAAACATCTCGCACACACATACGCACACACAAACATCTCTCACACACACAAACATACTGCAAGTATGGGCACCTTTAGCAGTAGTTGTCTGAAAAAGTTAGACTATCACTGCCATACTGAATTTAATGAATGAAATCAATACATTAAAGGTGTATGCAACAAAATCATGCTTTTAATACGTATTTTAATAATTTCCCCTTCCATTTATATTCAGATACCCCTTAAATGTCACTATGTTGAAGACATCTAACATCTATGTAATGTTTTTTAGCATATGATTACAATCCTGTTTACATGCTAATATGTTATGTTCATACATAGCACATGTAAAAACACATAGCACATGTTAAACACATCTTGAAGTATGCTTCGAGCATCTGAGTACTTACATCACATATGTAGAAGTGCACCCAAGATTTTTAGTAGACCTGTACGGTCGTCTTCTGAGAGTTGGTTTATTGTGTCAGGTTTGGGACCCCCTGCTTGGCTGTGCACTAAATCAGGCGTCATGCCTTGCTGGTTCTAAGACTTGCTCTGAGCAGTGAAAGTGAGTGTGTGTGTGTGTGTGTATGTGTGTGTGCGCGTGTGCGCGTGCACTGCTTCACTCCCTGGGCCTCCTGAGTGCTTACAGTACTGAGGGGGTCTGGGGAAATGGGCCCAGTAAAAAATAAAATAAAAGACTGTCTGGTGTCAAAGAACAAAACCCGGCGCTTGCAACAGAACAGGGAGAGGAGAGGAGGGCAGGCCAGGCACGGCACAACAGAAGTGATTGCACCAGAAAGGAGAAGAGAGAAAGGGAGGGGGAATCAAAGGCTTAGTACTCATGCTCGCTCCCACATTGTGAATAGATTACAAGTCATTACTTTTTTTTTTGCTCCCTCCCTCACACACACACACATGCAGACACTCACATAAACTCACACTCTCTCCTTCCCTCCTTCTTTTTCGCTCTCGCTCGATCTCTGCCCTCCCTCTCTTCTCTTTCCAGTCTGTAATGGCTTCCAGATGGGGCACTGGGCCTAGCTTGAGTGTCTGGCACCACGGTGTGATGGCGACCGGCTGTGTCAGTAACTCCACACTGTTAAAGAGGCCAGGGCAGTCTCTCTCTCTCTCTCTCTCTCTCTCTCTCTCTCTCTCTCTCTCTCTCTCTCTCTCTCTCTCTCTCTCTCTCCTTGTTGTCCCCCCCTCTCTACCTCTGTCGGTTTCTCTGTGTCAATGTGTTTTTGGCCTATTCTTAACCCAACTCCCTGGTCTTTTACTATGAAGTAGTAAGGAAAAACACAAGGCACAATAAGACTTGAGCCAGCACTCATCCCCTCCACCCCCAGCCCACTCCACTTATCTGGTGGCCTGCTTAATATCCACATTTCACCAGGAGATTGCCTGTGTGGCGTTACTGCCTTGTGCTGTGGTGGTAGGGAGTAGGTGTGTGCGCACGCAATTTTGAATTTGTTTTGTTAGTGTTTTTTTTGTGGTTTTGTTTGATTTTGAACAATTCTGAGTTTGGGATCATGGCAAAGTAGATTTTCCTGAAGAATCATAAACCACTGACCACAAAGAGTTTTTGTTTGACTGATTAGCCAACACACACACACACACACACACACACACACACACACACACACACACACAGCCGCTCTCATACTCACACATGCCTGTCTTTGCAGGGACCTGAGCCATAACAAACTGCAGTCACTTGACGGTTCTTTGTTTGGGAAACTACAGCACCTAAGTGAAATGTAAGTATGCTGCCCCCACCCCACCCCCCAAAACCCTTACTTCCTAAAACAAACGGCTCCTTCAGCACCTCCTCTGCCATGTTCTGGTGAGACTCTCCTGTGACAGTCTTCCAACGTGTGCCCCTTCTTTCTGTCTCTGCAGAAAGTTAAACAACAACGAGCTGGAAGCCATTCCTGATCTGGGTCCTGTGGCAGGCAACATCACCGCTCTGTTTCTGTGAGTACTGTCTCTGGCTGGGTTCCGTGATTGTTTTGCTGTTGTGTGTTTATTGCAGTGTTAGTCTTAGTGTTTGATTCTGTGTTGTGTGTTCATCTGTGTCATTGTTTGGGTCTGTGCTTTTTTCGCTGTTGTGTGTTTATCGCTGTTAGTGTTTGAGTCTGTGCTTGTTTCACTGTTTTGTGTTCATCTCAGTTATTGTTTGATTCTGTGCTTGTTTCACTGTTGTGTTTATTACGGTGTTTGTGTTTGATTCTGTGTTGTCCTTTCCTTCTTGGCTGCTTCTCTTTCTTCAAAGAGCATTTGTATGTGTTCTACACCCCTGTCATTTGTAAATGTGAGTGGTATTTGTTTGGTACTGCATTGCTGGAGCCTTTGATTAGCCTTGAATACCAGCACACACCGGGAAGGTGTTTGTGTATTTCTGTATTTTTTCATCGGCATGTGTGTTTTTGCATCTTTCTTCTGACGGCAACAGCATTTTAGTTGTTATTTGTGTGTTTTGTAGCGTTTGTAATGTACTCCCTCCCCGTTTCTCTGCATGTCGTCCATGTTTGCTCCGTCTCTGCTGCTACTCCACACACCAGGGAGCTGCACCACACCAGTCAGGGCCGCAGCGAGAGTTTTCTGCCTGTAATTAAGATTCCTTCAGCGGCCACCGGTGTAGTCGTGCTCTCGAACCTGAGAACTCTCTCTCTCTCTCTCTCTCTCGCTCTCTCTCTCTTCTCTCTTTCTGGCTCATTTGTTCGTTTGTTCATTCGCTCACCAAGGTCCCGAAGCCCCATCATGCTAGTCTCCAAGCGGCCCTCACCCAGACCAGTTGTTTGAAGCAGTGTGTCCCTCTATGGTCGGGATCCTCTGCCGGAAATAGTTCCATGCGGCCGTAGAACCTTCTGGAAAGAACCACAACAGTGCAGGATTAAGCTGCCCCTACTTGCTCGTTGGCTTTTTTGATGGTTTTCACATCAAATTCAGTATGTACGATTCTTCGGCGTGATCTCTTGGCAGGGTCTCTCTATATTTAATGTTTCTTTTTTGTGTCTGGATGATGGATGTCCAGTGGCTTAGGTTTTGCTTGTGAATGATGTGCTGTGTTGGTTTCCGTGTAGTCCTGGTTTTATTGGTCCATTCGAATGTCAGGTTGAGGTTTATGTGTCTCCGAACATAAAGCAGAACTCACAGAAAAATGGTTTTCAGACAAGTATAGAGACATGCGGGGCCTAAGCCTGTCAGATTGATCGTCTTTCCTCATAAAATTGAAAATAAAGTTTAAATACATAATTATTACTATAGTGTCAATTGTGTTTATGTGGATGGAAGTCCATTACACCATTTCATTTCAACAAAGGTCTTTACTAATATATTTGAATTATAAATGTTAATATCTAGATTCAAACCTATATTCTATCTATATTCCAGGTGTGTTGTTGATTAGTAATAGTGAAAATATTTTCACACTGCAGATGGTGGTTAGAGTTTGTCATATTTCAATACTTGTGAGCCCTCACCACCCTTTCCAGACACATGAAATCACACCTCACCTGTACATATTGAAGGATCAAGTGGTTTCCATCTTTAAGTTCGTACATCTGCCCCACATGTGGGAGCACTGGATGCGTTTGTCCACAAAGGAACATGATTTAAGGTGAAAACTAAAACAGGGTTTATCTCCTCCTTTACCTGCGGCCTCCTCAGCCAAACAAGCCAGGACAAGAAGATTCAGGCTCCATTCAATTCAGGCTCCATTCAGGAGGTGTTCAGGTGTCGTGTGTGTGTGTGTGTTCACACTTTGAGGCGTGGCCACAACCCACAGGTGTGAATGAAAGAACGCTCTCGCCCGTCAGTGGTTGAAGTGCTTCCGCAGGCCTGTCGTTTTTTTATAAATATATATATATATATACACATACATACATATATACATGCGTATCATCCAGAATATTAAATCAAGAAAACCTCTGAGATTTTCCCTTTTACACTCCTTTTAGTGTTTGACTTTCAAGGAAACGCACCCCCTACATGGCTGATAGTGCCTAAACAACTCTGCTTTTAAATGTTTTATTTTTAATTTTTATCATAATCTCTAATAATCTTACTAGTGTGTTATTAGCAGAACCATGTATTATTCAGTGGCTCCAACGCCATTGTTTCTTTGCTCTTTGACCTCCTCCATTACATGCCGTCATTCATAGCATGTTTTAATCCAATGCAGCTGGCATTAAATCACCAGCCTTCATTTATAATAAGGATGGGTTTCTAATGGATGTGCTTTCTCATCAGCACTAGATGAACTGTCTGGTTAAAAAATGAGAGCTTCTTACATTGGCATTGCTCTCATATGGAAACTATTAGACTGGCAATTGCTTGCAGCAGAATCTGTAGGCGAAATAGAGGCCCTATCGAATGAAAAGATAAATCTGAGATTCCTTCATGGTGGTGTCAGCGCTTTAGCGGTCAGTTCTGTTGTCAGGCCACGGCTGTGGGCTTAGCTCTTGCATCATGGGAGGAAGACCGTTCTAGGAGCATCTTGCACTTACAAGACTCTTGTTTCCGGATCGGTCAATGTTTGACGAAGGCTTCCAAAGAGCCTTGGGTGTCTTGGAGGAGTCTCGGTGCTCTGTCCCCAGAAGAACTCGCTGGTGGTCGGGTTGGTTTTTGTCTTTTTAGTCAAGGGTTAGCGGTGGGGATGGAACAGGGCTTAGTGCTGCAGGCAAACGGGGTAAAAATGTACGCTGTCACTTTCGATCAGCAGCACCCGCTCTGCTTTCCCCACCTCCAAAGGACCTATTTTGGGGCGGAGACTGGGGGATTGGTGACAGGAGTTTGTGTGTGTGTGTGTGTGTGGGAAAGGTGGGGAGTGGGTTGTTTTTGTGTTATTAAAATGCCAAATGGCAAACCACATGGTTGTCTCTCTCTCTCTCTCTCTCTCGCTCTGTTGGCGAGGCGCTGATGGAGAATGCGCCTGAGTAAGTGTGGTATTTTCTATTGGACGGCAAACAGAGATTTCGGGGGGCCGTCAGATGACTGCCTGCTCCATGCCGTGGCGCCTCTAACACAAGCCCAGGCTGCCTGCCTGTGTCTGGGGGAAGAGAAGGATCGGGGGGGAATACCAAGGCGCCTTGATGAGAGAGAAAAGGAGGGGGGAAAAAGTGTGTCAGAACTAATTTGTGTAAGGCTGGGGTACTGGGGTGGCATCCAGTGGGATGAATTTATCACTCTCTGTTCAGCTCAGTCAACTCCTCAATGCTGTTAATCCCTCAATTTGTATTTTTTTATTTAATTTTAAGTTTTACTCTATCAAATGCAGACTGCTTTAAAGATATGAGATGGGAAATTGAGACTGCAGATTTGTTTTGGCTCGTTCTCTTTTGAACTGCTTGCTGGCGAGGAGCAGTTCTGGAATGTGCGTGGTGTAGGTTTTTTCTTCCACATTTTGTGAGGCAAGCCCTACATTTTGGTCAGTGAGAAACATATGAGAATGTGTATGGAAAAGATCACTCTGGCATCTGTCTCCTACTCCTCTCTCTCTCTCACACACACACACACACACACACACACACACAGAGGCACAAACACACGATAAGAGATTGAGAAGGTATCGCTCTTTATAATCAAAGCAGTCCCTAGTTCCTTTCGTTTTTTTAGTGCAATCCAAATTAGCCCTGCAATCAAAGAACAATTTGCCAACAAACAACCCTCCCAGCACAGGTTGAGAGGGAAAGAAAGAAAGAAAGATAGAGAGAGAGAGAGAGAGAGATTACACTAAGAGAAAGAAAGACTGGTGACTGTGCTGGTGCTGTAAAAAGCAGAGGTCCCTTTAATGGTTAAACCCCCATAAATTCCTGGGAAATTGTTCAATTAATTAAAATGATCATGACTCAATTACTCCCAGCTGCTGCACGAGAGCCGTTTGTTTTTCCTGTAGACTCCAGGGTCAGAGAAGTCCGCGAGAGCTGCCACTATGTCTGCCTGACTGTTTGAATAAGAACTAAGTGGCATTTGATACTCTGCTGCTCTTTTTTTCTCCCCTTTTTCTCTCTTTAGTCTCGCTCTCTTTTTCTTTCTTGGCCTCCTCTCTCGCTCTCTCTCTCACACACACACACACTGTCTGTCTGTCTGTCTGTCTTAACCTCTTCTCCATCTCAGTCTCTCACTTTCCTTTTTACTTTCTCTCTGGTGGTCTCACTATTCTCTCTCCCTCTCAATTTCTCTATTTTTTTTCCGTCTTTCTGCTTTGTCTGTACCCCCCCCCCCCCCCCCAGCCAAGGAGAAAGAGGAGGACTGAGAGGGGGAGAGAGAGAGAGTTTTGGAGTGTGTTCTCTCTCGATGGGGGAAAAACTTTTCGACTCTACAAGATGTCAGAGGAGGCTTGGGGAAGGCTCCATTGTAGTTGCCATCTTATTAATCTCGTGCAGAAGTGATCATTACCACATGGGGAAAATATGGCAAAATGGAATTTCTGCTTGTGTGAAAGTAATGATTTTCAGACCTGTTTGTGTGTGGAGTGGTGAGGCTTTTTTCAGCCACTCCCTCTGCCAAGTTTTCTTGTGGGTGTGTGTTTTCTATAATAGTTGAAAGCAGAGTGTACAGCATTGCCATCAGTGGGCACTACAGTTACACACACACACACACACACACACACGCACATATATGTACGTACACACACACACACACACACACACACACACACACACACTGGTTTGCGGATCAGCTCCTCTAGAAGTGTCTGGAAGTAGAAACCTTTTCCCAGCATGCCAGAGCACTGCATCCAAAGACACATGAAAACGTCTCTGGGTTCCCCTAGTCAGAGTGTGTAGGTTGTGATGGAGTCGAAATTAATATTCAGACAACCAAGAGAAGTTTTTGTTAGTTTGTCTGTCAGTTTGTGTGTGTTTTTGGTTATGGATTCGTTGCCGTGCGTGTTGTTGGATTCCTGAGATTATGCCAAACCCCTCCATTTTAAAGGCAGTCGTGAAGTAGATATTTGAGAATTTCCATTCTATCCACTCCCGTCAGCTTTGTTTCAAAGCTCTGTATCAATTCACCCCGCGGAAGCCCAGTACACTCTAACCCTGTGGCAAAGGTCAAACTTGAAATAAAACTAGTCAAGTTCATGGGTGTAGTAGAATGCTCCAAATGTAAGTATGCCATACATGTTAGTATGGTATACTATATACTATTTGATGAAATGCTAGTTTTGTCCCAAGCCAGGAAGCAGTTGAGCAATAGCAATAGTTATAGTAATAGTAAGGCTTCTGTGTGGGTAGAAATGTGACCTAGAAAGCAGTGATCAGCTTTTAGCTCAGAGAAATTGTTGTAGCTCAGAGAATTGGTGATTAGTGTCGTTCCTTATGTGGGATACCCAGTCAATAAAGACTCAAATGAAATTCACTCAACTGTTTCACCTCTCACCAAGATATAGTATTCAGCGGTTTTAATGTGTATCAATATCTAAGAGGGGGAATGTAAATTTTTTTTTATTCAGTTATTTATGTGCTATTGATTATGTCAATCAGTTCTATGTATGATATGATAATGGTGCAATAGTGGTAAATAGTCCAGTGCTTCGTTTTTAAGACAGCCTGTCTAAGGCTAGACAGTGGTTTGTTTTCAGATGTTATGATACTCTAGCATGGGCTAGCTGTTTGTGTATATGTGTGTTTTAGTAGGCATGTGAAAGGTTGCAGAGGCCTGGGCTTGAAGAATGACAGGCCGTTCCTGAGCCCATTTAAGTAATGGCACGTAATGGCCTTATTTGCAGAAAACTGGTGAAACAAATTGAAATTTGTGTGGCGTCGGACGCACAATGGCAGCGTTGTTTTGGCCCCCGCCTGGCCTTGGCTGTGGAGCTGCAGATGGAGAGATAAGAGTCCGGGAGCAGGCAGAAGTGAGGTGCTCTGGAGATGATCGCAATAGATCTCGTGTGTGTGTGTGTGTGTGTGTCTGTCTTTATGTTTGTGTGTGAGAGAGCAAGAGGGAAGCCTTGAAACAACTCAAGAGGCATTTGTTCTTGAGAATGTGCTTGGAAAGAGAGAGGGAGACGGGCAGGCACAGAGACAGATGTGTTTTTGATTGAGGTTTGAGTGGAACTACCAGTTGATTTATCACTTTTACTCTGGAATCTCCTGGCCTCTGGGGTCCTCAGGTTAGGCATCCTCAGAGGATGCCTGTTGTATTTCCGTACAGGTCGGGCCTACAATAGCCGTGCAAGGTTTTTTGGGACAGAATTTGTCCAGACGGAGAGACAAGCTTTTGTTTATTTCTGATTTACAGGTCTCAACTCTCTGCTTTACTCTATGTGACCGCAATATCCCTATGGTGTGTGGGTTTCTAGATTTCATTTATTAGTTTGCCACCCTCTAGGCCTTAAGACAACTTGAAGGCCTGGATCTACAAAACTCTCTCCTTTGCTTTCTCTGTCTGTCTGTCTGTCTGTCTCTCTGTCTGTTTGTCTCTGTCTTTGTGTGTGAGAGATTGTTTCGGTTGTTCCTGCAAGATGTGTTTGTGCATGAGCAGCATCTGATTCAGAAACTGAGGTCTGAGGTGATGAGTTCAACATTGTGAATGTTATAGACAGACAAAATGGGTTGGAATTGGAGACATACGGAGAGGAAAAGTGTGTGTGTGTGTGTGTGTGTGTGTGTGTGTGTGAGTGCAAGAGAGTGAGTGTAACAGTAATTGTCAAGGGAAGAGAGATTTAGAGACAGAATGGGTGTGAATGAGGGATAGAGTGTGTGTGTGTGTGTGTGTGTGTGTGTGTGTTTCTTGGGTGAAAGAGGAGCCGCAGGTGGAGCACAGTTCCTTTTGTGTGCGGGCCAGAGGCCGCCGGTGCGTGCTAAGCCCTTTGCAAATCTGCACACAAAAGGCCGGCTTGTTGCGACCCTGTCTTCTGGGGGACGGCTCTGCCATGGCCGCCGCCGGGCTGTCGACATTCCCAGTCATCTCTGAAGACTCTCTCCCTTTATTTCCTGCAGCGTGGCCATAGACTCATGCAAATGGTGTTGAGGCTTTACACAGACGTCCTCGGAGAGAGTGGAGGAATGCGGGGTGTTTTGCTGTTCAGTGTTGCGTTCCCGGAGATGTGTTGTAGGACGTTCTATGCTGGCGTAGGTCACACTGATGCTCGGGTTCTCTGGCTGATGAGGTGCCAGGGGTGAAGGGTACACCTGCGATGGTAGGACTGGCATGTCCCATAAACCCTCCAACAACCAGAACCCCAGCTCCAGACTGTTGACCAGGTGAAGGAGAACTTGAGTCATGGTTCTCTGGAAGTTCCTCGGAGAGCTGAGAACTGCAACATAACTGATTCAATTGATGTTTTACGAAAATATTCTGAGAGAATATACGGAAAACCTCTTAGGTGTTCTTAAGTGGGCCAGAGGCAGGGGCGGAGTGGCCATCGGGAGGACCGGGATTTTTCCCGGTGGGCCGGTCGGCCAATGAACTTGCGTGAAGCAGCCTGCAGGCCGGCCTTCGCAAACGTGTTAAATTCATGAGCGGCCCATTCAGTCAGCATGTACTTGAAGTCTTGGTTGCGTGAAAAGCTCCAAGTTCTCCGAGAGTTGTAGGAGAGAGCGGTCCAACCAATATTTATACCACTTTTTGTCTCTCTATATCTCACTCATGGTGGGTGTTAAACTCACTCATTAATCCAGCCTATTGTTTTTGTTTAGCCTCCTATATTGATGTAATTCTTTTTATTCAGACGCTACATTACTTTCATGACCACAAATATAAATTGGCCAGCGATTTAATTCGTTTTTTTTGCTCATAAATTAACGTACAATGGTCGCAAAGCCTCATGGGAAATGCGTATCGTTCTGCCTTTATCAATTGAACGTAGGGAGATAAATTAGCGGCTATCAGGGAGAGAGAGCAGGTGAAGTGGACCTGATGGAGGGACATACGAGAAAGGAGAAAGGAGGTGCCGAAAAGGGCAGACTGAAAAAGAGCCGGATGCTGGAGGAAAGTGCATTAAAATGTACAAGAATTACGGATTTATTCAGGCGCGCTGGAACCTCTTTCATGCCGGGGGTGCTGTGACGTCCCCCCCCCCCCCCCCCCCCCCCCCCACTATAAAGTTGTCGTCGTCCCCCCCCCCCCCCCCCCCCCAACAATAATTGTAAACACAAATAAATCATTTTGAATAATATAGTAATATGAAATAAAAGCCCGCCAACACAAGCGGTGCTAATTATAAGCATAAAACAATGTGTTTTTTAAGTGTTGAAAAATCATGATCCCCTATTCCTCAAAGTGTTTTGGTTCACATGCTATTTCCAACGGGAGGGGCTACCAATTCTGGCCCGCCAGCGCTTTTTTGGGAAAAAGGAAGTTTCTTGATGATGTAGCAATCTGTGTTCGAAAGAAAAAGGGAGTTTCTTTTGTGGTTGATGCAGCAATCTGTCTTTATTCCAGTAAAGTGCGCAATCTTTTTTCCAGTAAAGTGAGCAATATTTATTCACGTAAAGTGCAGTAACGAAGCACGTTAAACATACCCCGGATTCAGCGTGCAGCTTGCAGATCTGAATAGGTCCAGACGACAACTTTTTCACTACTCTTTACTTCATTACTCTTTGAAATGTTACCATACATTGTCCCCCCCTACAAAAATGGGATCATCACTTACAAGTATTGCCTATCGCCAATGAGAATCTAAACATGTAAACAGATCCAAAAAAATAAATGATCAACAACAACAAAACATACAACACGATCGATTATGTGGCATGTTCCAGATCTCGGCATAAATTATAAACGTCATTAACATTCACAACTCCTGTGAATCCACAATAAAGAATTCGAAAGTTTGGTCTTATTTTTTGGCTTATTGCTAGTCATTGCGACAGTAATGCGTGGGTGGAAAGTAGAAGAAGGTGCTGCAGCATCTCCATCTTCTAATTAGTCGCATTTTTGCCAAAATACGTTTTTCTTCATCAGTTACAGTACCAACTTCAGCACACACACGTGAACCTCATATAGCAAGATCTCCATGTATGCCTGTGATAACTAAAAACTAGCAAACCCATTTGTTTAACATTTATTTTCTTCCCCAACGCAAAAATATGTATTAAACCGTTTAAATATATATTTAATACATAATAATGAGTAAGAGCTTATTTATTTTTCCGGGCCTGGAGCTATAGGGGGAGCTACAGCGCCCTCAGCACCCCCCTTCCCGCGCCACTGGATTTATTCAACCAGCCGTCAACTAGATGCGAGTGAGTTGACAGGACACATTGTTGCGAATTAGCATAACATTTGAGCCAATACTGGACGCGATTTGTTCCGTATTTCCATAAATGTACATATACAAATACACATGACTGTCACCCACACATCACATCAACACTAAATATAACAAAAATTGTTTGTGAAGTTGATATATGGGAGGTGGAGGGGATGGGTTGGGGCAGTTTTGGGCACTTTGTGGGCCGGTGGTGGGCCAGTGCAGTCAGAATAGTCCCGGTGGATTTTTGTGTCCCACTCCGCCCCTGGCCAGAGGGACAAGTCAGACACTTCCATCTGTCCATCCACTCTGCTTTGGGCGCTACAGTTGAATAACCAAAGGCAATAAGAGAAAAAAAAATGTAATTCTGTTTTCTTCAGAAGTGTCAAGACTCTTCTGGAAGGACACTTTTTTGATTCCTCCTGAGTTTACCACTGATTAATGTTCAGTTTGATCCGGTTACATCAAAGAGCCGTGCATGAGATATTTCTCCAGCTCTTACTGTGCTCTTACGGTGGAGGTCAAATCCATCTATGTGATTGCAGTGAGTGTTGAAGTGAGACCCCCAATCCAGCAAGCACGACGGAATTCCTTTTTTTCCCCTCCACTCTCCCTCACACACACTCTCGTTCTCACTCGCTCACAAACACTCTCTCTCTTTCTCTCTGTCTCTTTCTCTCTCTCTCTCTCTCTCTCTCTCTCTCTCGCTCCGTCCCTCATTTCTCAAACTCTCTCTCACTCTCTCCCTCTCACTCTCTCTCCCTCTCCCTCCTACTCTCCCTCTCCATACACAAAGCGCACACTGTACAGGGCCCTGTTTATAACCGAGGCCATCCCCGCACTGCAATTTGGGAGGCGTGCAACTCAGGAAATTGCCGGCCCCTGCCGTGGCATGCTTTCGCTCAGGGGATGCCATTCATCAGACGAATAATTGGCAGTTTTTTTTTTTTTTTTAAATACCTTGTTAGTAAGTACCTTATAAACAAAATAACATGGAGCTTAAGCCCCCACGGCTGGTTTTGACCCCCAGCCATAAGACGCACTGTCATGGGTTTTGCGAAAAAAGTTGTACGCAAAGACGGCCATCGGGACAGAGAAATTAATGCATTCTTGGTGAATGATCAGTATGTCAGAAGAGACTCTGTAGTCACATCAACCATGGAAGTACTGGTGATCTGAAATCTTCAGGATTTCAGGCTGTGGGCTCTGTAAAGTGCTTTGAGACAATGGCTGTTTCTAATGGCGCTATATATATATGAAATTGAATTGAATAACTCTCACATAGGCAGTCAGAGGGACACACCAGGGTGTAAAGTGTTCCATGTCTTGATACCATTTATTTTTCCTGTCATGCTTCCTTTTCCTTCTGAATCCACCTCTTTCGTGACGATCTTCACCGTGTTGTTTGTGTCTGCGTGTGTGTGGGTGAAATGTGAGCTCGTTGACCCGTGTTATTAAAATATCCCCCCCTCGTTTGGACGTAATTAATTGAGCTGCCGGCGTCTGTGTTTTCAGAGCAAACAACAAGATCAGCAGGCTGTCACCGGAGCACCTGAAGCGCATGGTGGCCCTGGAGACGCTGGACGTCAGCAACAACAACCTGGCTGAGCTGCGCACCGGTTCGCTTCCCCCCCTGCCTCTCAAGAACCTGTAAGTCCCCCACCCCACCCCACCCACCCACCCGTCAGAACGACCGTTTGGGCCTTTAAAGGGCCGCTCTTTCCCCAAACCTACTCTATACTATACAGGGCCTCTCCTCTCAAAGGCATCACAAAATGCAGAAAATCATAACTTTATAAAATAATCTCTTTTCCTTTTTGTTATGACTACTTAAACACTCTGTTTTTCTCTTCTTCCCTTTGATTGTCTCAGTACTTTAATGCTGCTGGGATAAATAAACAGCACAGATTAATTTCTTTGGTCTTAAGTATTTGTAACTTTGCACTTCAGCTAGCTTTTTTTTAAATAAAATGTCGTCCTGAAACTGTTCCCAGGATCCTGAACAACAACAGGATATCTGTGCTTGAGCTGGGCTGCTTCGGAAACCTGTCCGCAACACTCCAAGTTCTCCGTCTCAATCGGAACCGGATCTCCAACATCCCTGCCAAGCTCTTCCAGCTCCCCAACCTGCAGCATCTGTAAGTCCTCCCTTCTTACTGGTCCCCCTGATCTCATTGGCTGAAACTCATGCTCATTAGACCTCACTGACTCCTGATTGGCTGTGCTCTGCCTTACAGGGATCTGAGCCGGAACCGGGTGCGACGCATCGAGGGCCTGACGTTCCACGGTCTGATCGGGCTACGGTCGCTTCGCATGCAGCGGAACGGCATCACCCGCCTCATGGACGGAGCCTTCTGGGGCCTCAGCAACATGGAAGTCTTGTAAGTCCTCTTTTACTCTCACTGATAGCCATTTATTTTAGCACTATGAAGTAGCCACAACCATCCAAGCCAGTAGTAGTAAGTAAGTAGTAGTTTCTTCCCTATTTGAAATGTTTGAATCTAGACATTGAATCCAAGAGAGTGGGAGGATAAAAGGCATAGTAACTTAGCTGTTTGATATTGTCAGCAGGTGTGTGTTACCCTTCATGTGCTTTTTTTATATTACCGTGTGTGTGTGTACACATATTTATGCTGCTTTGTTTGTATGTTTGTTTGTGTGTGTGTGTGTGTGTGTGTGTGTGTGTGTGTGTGTGTGTGTGTGTGGTTTCTCACATGTGCCTTATGCTCTAATGTGTGTGTACGTGTGAATTTCAGGCAGCTGGAGTTCAACAACCTGACGGAGGTGAGCAAGGGCTGGCTGTACGGGCTCCTCACGCTGCAGCAGCTGCACCTGGCCCACAACACCATCAGCCGGATCCGCCTCGACGCCTGGGAGTTCTGCCAGAGGCTCAGCGAGCTGTGAGTTGGGCCTTTATTCACATTTTCTTTTTCTTTTCTTGTGCTTTTTCTTCTTGTTCTTTTTCTTCTCCACTCGTTTCTTGCTTTGTCAGTCTGAGTTGTTCTTTCCCTCTCCCTCTCCCTCTCCCTCTCCCTCTCCCTCTCTCGGGCACCCCCCATGCCATTCTGCTGCCTAAAACATGAGTGAGCCAACAACTTGCCCTCTCCCTTACTCCCCCCAAACCCAATCCCCTCCCCCTCTCCCAACACGTCACACCCACAAGAAAGTGGGTAAGAGGGCGGTCCATAACCTCAGTGTGATGGAACATGAGCAGCAGTGAGAAATATGTCACCCCCCCTCTTGCACCTCTTTATGTGTGGTTATTGTTTACAGCTAGCAGCCTGTGTTGGCCAATTTGCTGTAGAGGGGTCAGGAGTGTTTTTCTGCCTCTTTGTTGTGTGTGTGCACTCTTCTCGTTAGTTCAGAGAAGTGTCTGTGTCTTTTTCTGCATGTTATCCCTGCAAGCTTCTGAATCACTCCAGTCTGGGAGATCAGCACTCTTAGTGTGAAGTTGCCTCTTGACTTTTTTTCTTTTTTAAATTGAATTCATTTTAGTTTTATTTCTTTTTATATTCTGAATCTCACTGCATGAGCAACCCTACTCAGGAATGTAGTTTCCCTTAGAAAATGAATGGGAAATGTAATGGGTACATTGGGCTCCATTTTGTCATTGAGCAGGGGACCTGCTGCGTGCGAGAGAAAGCATTCCAATAATGTTTTTGGGAAATGCACTCCAAGCCCGTAGCACACCTTTAGGAATTATGTATTGCCGTACCAGGGGAGGCTAGTTTATGTTTTTAGTGGTTTTAAAGTGTGCTGCAACTTTAATGCATTTCACTGCGTACTTATCTTTCTGATGTCAGTCTCAAAGTTACCAAGTATTTGAGAGAGCAAATATACTTATTAAGACATATTTTTGCATTTTGAACAGTTAGAGTGGGAGGGCTTTTCTTTTAAATTTCCTTCACTCGAATATGTTTTTTTCGTAACTGCTCACTGCCAATAATTAGACACCATAGCCTAACCCATTCAGAAGTTGGCCTGCCCTATTGCAGGCGCACACACACACAAAAAAATATGCTGTGCATTTTTGCAGTCTGTCTCAATCTGTGGTTATAATGTTGTGTTGGGTCTCCATGCCAGTGAAGACTTTAGCCTTAAAAAAATGGAAAGGGGTGGGGAAACAGACTGTGGTTTAGGTTGGCACCCTGTCTCTCTCCCCTGACCCAACATGCTTCTCTTCTTCCTGCGTCTCAGGGACCTGAGCTCCAACCACCTGACCAGACTGGAGGAGTCCAGCTTTGCGGGCCTCAGCGAACTCGACCAGCTCCACATCGGCAACAACCAAGTCAGCTTTGTCGCCGACGGCGCCTTCCGCGGTCTCTCGCGGCTACAGACCCTGTGAGTAAAGAAGAAAAAGAGAGAAAGAAATACACCACTTTGACGGTTCAAGGTTTTTCTCTCTCGCAGCTCAAAGGTTTTTCTTTTTACTCCCAAAGCAAGTTGGGTTGGGGCAGGGGTAGGGGGATGAAATTTCCGCACCAGAGCAGAGGATTTGGGTCTGGGGTGAGGTGTTTTCGCCCAGTAGACTCCCGCCCCCCATCTCTTACCTCCACCCCCTCTCCTTGCCCGGGCTGGTGGAAATGTCCCTCTGGTGTTTGTTTTGGTACGTGAGACCAGAGCGCATTGTGGCATTCTCTGTGGATGTTGAGGAAGAGAAAAAATCCCCAAACCTCAACGAGTCTGCTCAAAGAAAAACTAAATGCACACTCGTGCACATACACACTATTTCTCTTTCTATGTCAGAAAACTACTTCTCTCCCCCTTCTCCCGAAGGCTACAAACCATCTCCCTCCATTTTGCCTTAAACAGAACCAAATGGTAGCCATACATGAGGGGTCAGTACAGGGCAGTTGTTCAGACGGGTGAGGGGGGGGGGGGGGGGGGGGGAGTTACAGAGGCTGGGGTGAGGGGGGGTCACAAACCCCAACACCCCCAGCTACGAAAAGACCCAATCATTTGTAACCAGCCATGCAAAGGGGGAAACTAGCTGTTGGAAATAATTATTTAACAAAAGAGTGGGGGGAGTGTGTGTGTGTGTGTGTGTGTGTGTGAGTGTGTGTGTTTAGGGGGGTCACAACTGGAAGGTGGGTGTTGGGGTCGTCTGGTTGGCTCCTGTTACACCAGGTTCAGAAAGTTAAATTCTTGTCGTGAGTTTGCCCCACCCTTGCTGAGGGCCCACTGATTTTGCCCGTTTGTTTCACATCTGGGTTGTACCAATTAGCTTCTCTGTGTGGTTGACTGAGAGGACTAACCGTCTTTACCTCTGCTGACGGAGTCTGGTGTGGAACTAGCAAGATTTAAAGGATTGTGTATTAATCCAAATTGTGTATTAATCAAATTATTATCTGACATAATCTTAAAATGAACATTTTAAAGTTGTGCGGGTTGCCTTAAAGTTGGCTACTGATGACTTGGGCTACAACTACAAATATTTTAAATTCAGTAATGTAAGTTTTTTTTCTTTAAGAGAACCATGATTTTGTCAGTGTAACAGGAAGTACTTATGGCTTTGGGAACAGCTTGAAACGTATTTTACACGCAAGGTCTGAGTATTCCTTTGAGAGGGCAAAGCAATTGTGTGGCTCTTGAAAGACCCACAAAAAGTACTCTGAGACTTCCGCCTGGCAAAATAGGGCCCCTACTTGGAATTCCCATTTAACTCTGCGACTCTCTTCACACGAGCCCAGGGCCGTTGAAGGCTTGTGAATGCAGCCGGCTCGAGGTTTGGGGTGTGGATTTTAACAGTGTGGTTTCGCTTTGATCTCTCACAGGGATTTGAAAAACAATGAAATCTCGTGGACCATCGAGGACATGAACGGGCCTTTTCGGGTATTGGACAAGCTGAAGAAGCTGTGAGTTTCTTTGTGTTTTTTTTTGTTTGTTTTTTTTTGTTAGTTTATTCATTTTTCTGGCATGACATTTTAAATTAAATTACATAAGAGGCTGTTGTGTACTGTGGAATGCAACTGACCACAGATCAAATGTCTGTCCTTTTCCAGCTTTCTGCAGGGGAACCGCATCCGTTCCGTCACCAAGAGTTCCTTCTCTGGACTGAAAATGCTGGAGCACCTGTGAGTGGTTGTTTCTTCCATCCTAATATACCTTATGGTCTAAAAAGCAAACATGAGCCACATGGGCCTGTCATTACTCAGCTTTTCAGCTTTAATATATGAATGCCCTCTGGCCATTTAGTACTGAGGTGTGCGTTTTATGACAGAAGTAAACATGATGGCCTAGTTAAGGTTTAGAATAGCATAACAGGACTGAACCCATATATTTGCTCAGTCTAAAATGGATTATACCTAGTCCCTTAGTCAGGCATTTAGTTGAGTTAAGAAATAAACCGAATATGTTCTGTAAAAGTGTTGGTTATCCACTAGTTGGTGATTCGTAGTTTGTGTTCGGCCGTTTTTGATAAATCTATCTCATGTCTTCCCAACACAGCGACCTGAGTAACAACGCCATCATGTCCATCCAGGCCAATGCCTTCTCTGAGATGAAACTGCTGACTGAGCTGTAAGTTCACATCATTATTTATTCACCATATTCACTATTTCAGTCCGTCACTCTGCTAAACACGTTTGTGCTCAATCCTGATTCCAGTCTTTCTCAGACAGACGGCTGAATCCAATGGCATTAAATTTCTCCGCACTGAGTGATTTCTGGGCTACAACCAGCTTCTCTTTTCATTTTGTATTACTTTGCTACACTTTCTGTTATCTTCCTGGACATCGACTCTTCCATCATGTGCTTGTTCTAGTCATAGTCCTTAATCCTCTTTCTTTCTCCCTCTTTCTCTCCTTCCCTCTCTCCCTCCCTCCCTGTCTCTCTCTCTCTCTTTCCGACAGCCACCTCAACACGTCCAGCCTGCTGTGCGACTGCCAGCTGAAGTGGTTCCCTCAGTGGGTGGCCGAGCACGCCTTCCTCCCGCTGGTCAACGCCAGCTGCGCCCATCCCCAGATGCTCAAGGCCAAGAGCGTCTTCATCGTCAGCCAGGACCAGTTTGTTTGTGGTGAGCGCCCCGCCGGCTAGCTGCTCCCTCGTTACTGTTCAAACAAACCCAGGAGGGCCAGGTTGAACCTCTCCTCTCACTGTCCAATTGGGTTGAGGGCCTGGACTGAGAGAGTGGACTTCCACTCTTTTCCTCCCCTCCCTCCCTACCTCCCTTCCTCCTCGGGCTTGTGTGGATGGTCGCTGTTGCACGACTCTTTTGTGCTCACAGGTGGAAAATGTGTAATGGAAGGAGCTGGGAAAGCGGTGGTTTTCCTATTAGCTCACAAGGTGTCTGAGAGGGGGAGGGGAAAGAACGCGCTCATTTTCCCTCAGTATGGTGTGGCAAAAGAGATTATTTAGGACAGTTTATTAGGTAAACTTAACATGGACCAAAAACCTTGTTTAGTTTTAACTGAGTTGGTTGTGTGCATGTTTTTTTTACCGTTTTAGCGGTGCATCGTTTTTGCATGTATAGATGACTCCCCTGGCTCTGTGGTTCATGTGGCTCAAAAAAGCTGTTTAACTGTCTATTTCCATGTTTTGTGTATTTTTCTGAAACCCTGGGTACCACTGACCACCTTGTTGTTTTTTCTGTGTGTGTGTTTACAGACGACTTCCCCAAGCCTCAGATCACAGTGCAGCCCGAAACCCAGTCGGCCATTAAGGGCACCAACGTGACCTTCGTGTGCTCGGCAGCCAGCTCCAGTGACTCGCCCATGACGTTCGCCTGGAAGAAGGACAACGAGAACCTGAACGACGCAGAGATTCACAACCAGGCACACGTCCGGGCCCAGGGCGGAGAGGTCACGGAGTACACCACCACTCTCCAGCTCCGTCACGTGGAGTTCACCACCGAGGGGAAGTTCCAGTGCGTGATTTCCAACCATTTTGGCTCCTCCTACTCCAACAAGGCCAAGCTCACAGTCAACAGTAAGTGCCTGTTTCTTCTCAAATTAAGTGGTACATCATCATGGCAAGTGTTACATGTGTATTAGTATAGTATTAATTAGTATAGTATTAAAGGAAAAGAGAAATTCTTTCTAGTTAGCATAGTTGATCTTCCGGTATGGGTCGGGTTTAGCAGTTTTGACGTTTTGCATGTTAGATTTAGTTGTGTAGAGAAAAAACGAATGCGTTGGTCGCATACTAATTCAGATGTATTCCTTTGTCAGGTCTTGGTCAGATAGTCACACCGAAACAAATGAGCTAACATTTAAATTTGACCTCAACTTCTGTCTTACAGTGCTGCCGTCTTTCACTAAAATGCCCATGGACCTCACCATCCGAGCTGGAGCGACTGCCCGCCTGGAGTGTGCTGCAGTGGGACATCCCTCCCCTCAGATCGCCTGGCAAAAGGATGGTGGCACCGACTTCCCCGCTGCCCGTGAGCGGCGGATGCATGTGATGCCAGAGGACGATGTGTTCTTCATCGTCGATGTGAAAACAGAGGACATTGGGGTGTACAGCTGCACCGCCCAGAACACAGCCGGAGCCATATCTGCCAATGCTACGCTAACGGTGCTAGGTAAAGACGAGAAATTGTATGATGTTTGGTCTGTGAAGGGAAAAAAAACTTGTGACATTGTATTCACTGTGCTAGAGGTGTTGACTAGAGGTAATTAAAGTCAAAACAAACCCTTCTTGGAGTAGACTTTAATTCAAAGTCCATTTTGTCATTAGAGACCCATTTGTAAACAGTTTCCATTGAGGTCATATTTATCCTTGTTCTAATTTCCCTGTTGTGATTTCCCTCACAGAAACCCCCTCATTCCTGCGCCCTCTGACCGACCGCACCGTCGCTAAGGGCGAGACCGCCGTTCTCCAGTGCATCGCCGGGGGCAGCCCCCCGCCTCGCCTCAACTGGACCAAAGATGACAGCCCACTGCTGGTCACCGAGCGACACTTTTTCGCCGCGGGCAACCAGCTGCTCATCATCGTGGATGCGGCTGAAGGGGACGCCGGGAAATACACATGCGAGATGTCCAACCCCCTGGGGACGGAGCGTGGGCACCTGCGTCTGGCGGTGCTGCCCAACCCTAACTGTGACTCCAGCCTACCACAGCCGACTTCCACCAACCCGGATGAAGATGGTTGGACCACGGTCGGCATCGTGATCATCGCTGTGGTGTGCTGCGTGGTTGGCACCTCACTCGTGTGGGTGGTCATCATCTACCACACACGCCGACGCAACGAGGACTGCAGTGTCACCAACACAGGTGAGCACTACCTCATTTGTCACAAATATGCACAATTCGATTATGTACAATAATATACACATTTTAAGGTACAGTTTGTATAACACAAATGTAGTCATTCCTAGGTATGAAAATAGAACATAGATATTTGACTGACCTAATGCCGCTCTTATTTCTCCATAGATGAGACTAATCTTCCAGCCGACATTCCCAGCTACCTGTCCTCTCAGGGCACACTAGCGGACCGCCAGGATGGGTACGTTCCATCGGAGAGCAGCAGTAACCACCAGTTCATGGCGCCCTCGATGGGTGGCTTCTACATGCAGTCCAAAGACATGAATGGTAAGACTCAGCTCAGATAACTCAATGAGAAATAAAGTTTCTCCATTGTCTTATCACGCATTGGTGTATGAAAGTCATATGAGCACATACAGTATAGATGAGTATTTCCAAGATGCCAGTGTGTACAACATAGTTTATATTGTGCTCCTAGGTATTTTTGAATTTGCCCATGGGTCTTCCAGTTGTTTTTTAAATTAGAAAATGACTGAGTGACCTAACAGTATATTCTGTTCCCAATGCTGAAACAGAGTGCAATCAACACTATGAATTGAGTTTGATGCCCAAAGTCACTAGGGGTAAAAGCGTCTTTTAAGCGAATAATTGAGAATGTGCTGTTGTCTTCGTCTTTCAGGTCTATGCCAACTGGACACAGGAAGTGAAGCCGACCTGGAGGCAGCCATTGATCCCCTGCTCTGCCATTACCAGGGCCCCATTGGCTCGCTCCTCAAACAGGGGAACCTGTATGGACCCGACCCCACTGATGTCTTCTCAGGTAGAGATCTCTCTTTCTCTTTTTCATATTTCATATTTCATATTTCTCCTCTCTGCCTATTTTATTGTATCCTCTTTTCAATTCCTCCATCATCTGTTTGTTACTCATTTTTGTCTTTTCAGTAAATCCTTTATCAGAATCACATTGTACTGAAACCACAGTATTAGCATTAGCTATGGATTTTTCTGCAAGTTTTTGCTAAACGTTCCTCCCTCCACCATCTCCTTCTTCTAGGCAGCGGTATGGACCAGAGGTCCATATGCATCGACTCCTACAGTGGCAGCCTCAGCAGCTCCAAGACGAGGGACTACTTCCCCTGCCCACCCATCCTGGCCGACTCGTATGACCACATGGCCTCCAGCGTTCTCATGCAGCTGCCCAGTGCCACCCTACAGGGGGTGGTGCTCTCCCCGAGCGATGGCGGTGTCCACCTGGCTGACCCAGACTGCGGCGACTACAGGCGTCCACGACCCCCCTCCAATGGCTTCATGGGTACGTTTGTTTGCCTTAGTCTAGTCTTAGGTTTGCCTGTGTATTTAAAAAACATTATTATTTATTTATTAATTTATTTATTAATGATGTCTTTGGTCTGTTGCCCTTTTATTATTGTGCAAAACTCTGTCTCTGTGATTTGTTCTCTTGCTAAACCTTTGCCTTAAGGCTCAGTCTAAAGATCTATGATTCAATAACAACAGCAAATATCACAGGTTTCTGCAAGCTTTGGGTAGCCAGACCTGACATAAACTGTGAAGTATATTCCGGCCTTTAGTCAGTGGCTCCGTTAAAGCATCCATTACTCTTACATGCAGTGGTATGCTCTAAAGGCAGTACCAGGGTCAGCCAAGGATACCATTTTAAGTCTTTCAACCCTGAATTCCAATGCCAAAAGAGATAAGCCCTTAAGGACTTGTGCGGCCAAGCGCCAAACTTTGCGCTTACATCACACCAACGGATTTCAGCACATTCCCCCAAGGGTAAAGGAACTTAGGGCAATTCAGTGAAGGTTTTTCCTTTTCTCGACTTGAAATCCACTGCAATAGACATTCATGGTACTGACGCTAAGGTGAATTGGCTGTCAGCGTTGTGTGTAAATGTCAGAGTAGAGCCAGTGGTTAGGTGGGCTAAGGTTGCAGGCAGGTCAGATAAAGTGGTAGTTGGACTCTACCTCCAACAATGCTTGGATATTTAAATCACTAGTTTTATTGTTAGTTGTGCAGCTGGCTTCAGCAGTGCATCTTATGTGACATTTGTCATTAGCAGATATACAAATATGCTCAGCAATACATCATGTAAATACAGCTATGATTTTACTTAAGACCAGGCTCAGCTTCAGTCGAGCACATCAGACTAATATTGTTATTCATTTTCTTAGGAACATTTGGGAAAACACCCTGGAGGCCTCCTAAGCAAGTGTACCCTGGCATCACACCGACCGGGGTGACTCAAAACGGGGTCACACTCCACGAGAACCCCTACGCCGCCCTGGAAACTGACTCCAGCCACGAGGAAGACCTCACCCCCCCAAGGTATCAGGATTTCACGCAGGAGGAAGACCTCACCCCCCCAAGGTATCAGGACGTCACGCAGGACCAGAGTCATGGCATCTATGAGCAGCCGATCGACATCTACAGGACAGAAGGACCGTTTCAAGGACCCACACAGGCTAGCACGTAGCAACGTTGCTATGTGGCTCTAGCAATGAACTCTTTTTGATGGACATGTTTCAATGTAATTTTGACAGAAAGGGGTAAGATGACCAAAAAGACAGACCTGCTACCTCAGTATGGACACTTCGATGTACGGACCTTTTTTGTCTTTGTGAAAGGATAAATGGACAATTTCATGTACGGACCTTTTTTGTCTTTGTGAAAGGATGAATGTAAACTATGTAAACCATTGTACATAATGTAAAACCTTTCAAAGTAAATGCAGACCTTATTGGGGTATAGTAATACGTTTTTTTTTTTACTTTTGGGAAATTACATCAATACAAGATATTGAATATATATATAAATATATATATACATTTTTATACAAAGTCTAACTATATTTTGTAAATGAATAGTGTACATACAAACCATTATTTTTGCTTACTTTTTTCCCTGAAAATGTAAAGTTGTTGAAATGTTGCGACCAAGTGTATCCAGTTACTCATGCTTAAGCTATTTGCTGAGTAAAGCACCCTTTTGCACATACCCATAACCTAATAAAACACCATACCATGTGCTGCTACGTACATTAATCTTGCACTGATTGCCAATTCATTTTGAGCTTAACGGGTTCAGTTACATCTTTTCCTTAGATTATGTTAATACATGCTAGTTTGATACCTGATGTAGCAGTGTGGGGAATAGTAACTCTAGATTTAGTGTTTATTTTATATACTATACATTTATTTGAAAACACCTGTATTATGTCACCTGCCATTCTAATTGTGAAAGTTATATTAGTTTCTCAAACTACACCGCTTTTGAAACCTTCCCTATTTTGGAGCATTTCAGCATAACTAGGGTTGCCTTAGTAACAGCAATTCTAACGCTGTATGGAATTTACTATAATTTGGTTGAAGGGTAATTTATTTTGCTTAGGAAGGTTGCTTCCTTTCTAATGTCCTTTAGAACAGGGTATACTGGACCCTCCTTTATGAAAGGAAGGTGGATTGTATCGTCCCATAATGCCTTGCGGCAGCAACAACAAATAATCCATGTGACTCATGTCAATGACATCTGCCGTCACATAATTACTATCCTAGTGTACTTGCCGTCGGATTCTTAGTACTGCGGTTGTCTTATGAATTATCCTTCACATCATTTCTTGACCTCATGACATTTTCCATTGAGGTCTAGGGTAATTGGTTAGGAAAAGACATGATGCATTTTTTGATTATTTGACAGCAACCTTGGTATTTGAGCTTAATTTGGTTTTTACTACAGATCTATAGTAATATTTTAAATCAATGCATTTAGTGGCGAACCTGGGTAAGTTAACTGGGTCCTTATAGAAGACCAATGGCTTCCTTCTCCCAGCAAAACAGAGCCATAAAGCTCTTCTATTAAGACATTTACCACTTACTCTGAGTTAACTTACCTAGGTTTGTCATTAAACCACATACCATTAATACCATGATTAATTTTCTGTGGACAGAGTGTGAGGGCTAAGACTTCTCCACCAGTTTGCTGGCCTTGTCAAGGACAGAGCGGCTTTTCTTGCCCCCACTCTCAGTCCTTGCCTGGGCCTTGTTGACGTGTTGTGGGCAGCGAGGTTGGCAGCATAGGGGCTGGCCTCTCCCTCTGCTTCCACCTCAGACCTCCAGGAAGGCTAACCGGCCAGACGGCCTCCTTCTGCCATTTCGACCCCCCACACTGCTATCCGAGCCCTAGGAGCAACCAGGGACAGTCTTCGAGTGTGTGTGAGTGTGGTGGGTCAAATATGTGAGAATTTACTGTTAAGAAAGAAGAAAAAACACTCTCCTTCTTAACTCATCTTAGAGCAGGATAGAGGTTAACTCCGAGAAGGGATTTCTGAGCCAGGGGCGTCTGGAGAGCCAAGAGGTGAGAGGATCAGGAGATGGTCACCTGATGAGGTCTCCTGAGCCTTTAGCAAGGCGGGGAGAGACGCCCGGTCAAGCCCACCTGCACAGTCCACAAGGCTTTCTGTTCATTCTGTGCATTCAGCTCCAGCCGTGTGACTCATTCTCCCAACAGTCTTCTGGCTCACGCATCCTAAAGGTTTGTTTTCCCAGAGATTTTTTTCCCCTACCTCGTTTCAGCATGGAAGGAAAAAGGTGTGCTTGTGCCGGCTAGCGCTCTTGGAAGTGACTCTGCGGCCAGTCTTTTTCCCCCTGCTGTCTGAAACGCGCCAGCTTTGGAAATGGCTCCTCTGGCACGAGAGGTCTCTGTGTGTGTGTGTGTGAGTGAGTGTGTGTGTGTGTTAGTGTGAGTGTGTGTGTGTGTGTGTTAGTGGCACGAGGGGTCTCTGTGTGTGTGTGTGTGTGTGTGTAAGTGGCACGAGGGTCTGTGTGTGTGTGTGTTAGTGTGTGTGTGTGTGTGTGTTTGTGGCACGAGGGGTCTCGGCAGGTAAACTCGCAATCTAAATAGTGTTTTGCTCCCAGGAAAATCTGCCATGTGTTTTAGGGGAATTTAGGGATCACGTCCAGCGAGGGGGGTGTTCGATCTCTGTAATTCATGCTAATGTAAACTTCAGAGAGCACCCCCCATCTACACCCCCTACCCTCACCTCCCTCCCAGATTTTACGTGCTGTGAATACACCTTCTCCAGCCGCACTCTGCCAACAGTGCATTTAACCCTGTGAGCAGAGGAATGGAGCCGTCTGTTGTGCCAGAGCCTTAGTGAGTGCAGGATTAACTCAAGATGGCGGAGCCACACACAGCCAAAACACCTGGGGGACAGCTGCTGACGCGAGGCGCTGGAAGACAAAGCTCAGCATTCTGAGCCATGGGGGCCGTGTGATCTCATTCATTGACCAACTGCAGCTCTAGTTCTGAGTTCCAGCCTTGGGTTGATCAAAGACTAAGACAAAGAGGAGTATAAACTAAGTAGGTCAAACTTTGCTAAAAAAAATTATTTAAAAATCATTGGGTCATTGAAAATAGAAGTTACCCTTTCTCTTCATGGTGCAGTGACAGTAAATCAGAATTTAGACACATTCGCCCATAAGACTCCCATTTAAGATATTTTTTCCCAGTTAAATATAGTAAAATATACGAAAGGTCCTAAATACTACTGCATACAGCTGAAGATAGACATAATCCTTGAGCTCATCCAAACCCATGCTTCTTGCTTGTTAAAAAGCCATGCGTGTGGATGTGATTAACCTCCAAACATTTTGTGCGAAGCTAAGACAGTTTATTTACCCACGGCTCTGGGCATGCTCTTCAAACAAGTGTTATCCAGAAACAAATTGTGCCCCAAACAAGGTGGATGGGGGGGGGAAATCTGATCAAAGTGAAAATCAGACTTGAGACGCCTCATGCTGGGGCTGCAGCCAATACATGGTGGACTCCTCCGGGGATGTTGGGTGGGGGTGAGGAGTGTAGGGTCTTGTGTGTGTGTGTGTGTGTGCCTGTGTGTGTGAAGGGGAGCGAAGAGGGCACGGGGTGCGTTTCGGGGTTGTACAGCCCTGGATTCCGGAATAATTTCCCGTCTTTGATTTTGGCTCCGGAGAAACGAGACAGGAAATCAACTATTCCTCAGCCCACCAGTGACTGGCATGGCCCGTAAACCCCCCCCCCCCCCCCCCCCCCCCATTCATCTCCCATCCCCGGACACAAATCAGCTGTTCCTAGTCCCTGACCCAGACCCTGTGCTGTCATATGAGGAGAGAGCTGCAGTGCACTGATCCCAGGCCTGTAGCATGGGACCCCAGTGTAGGCTCCACCCGTATGACTAAGTGCAGAAAATGAATTTACCATGCCAGAGCCTTATCTCACTGCCAGACACTGGGAATTTCGTAGCTAATTTGCCCTCATTGCTGCCAGATGTGGCAGGACGGAGACAGATGTTTCTGATATTCGATGGCCGCCGGGCAGTCCTGCTGGAATTGTTATTCTTTTGTTGTGAGTCCGAGGAGATGTTCTGGGGGGTGGGGGGGTTGAGAGAGGAACCACATTTTTTGTACTTGTTGAGTACATAATACCATTTTCAAGATTCTTTTGGTAAGTACGTTGGGAACATCGAGAATAAATGTAAACCGCCTCGGCAGAACTTGAAGGCCGTGGCCCTCTTCTGTTTCTCAGCATTTTCCAGTTTATCAGGTCAACCATGCCTTAATAGCTCCACCACAGAAAAAGCCATCAGATGCATTGTTTGCAAGTTAGATCTTGCTATTGCCTTGAGTAATTCAAAACCACGGCACGGGTTGCCAGGGGGCTTGCACTGCCCCATGGCTGCTCATCCCTCACTGCACTGTAAATGCAACAGAAGACGATCCGCTGGAGTTCTGGGACGGGTCGGCTGTCGGCGCCGGGACGAGGGAGGGGGGTCTGGGCATTTGGAGGGGACCACCAGTGTCTGTTGGATCTGATGGGATCATCAGAGAAGCTGTAAAGCGCCGACAGGCACAGAAAAAAAGGTTCTGTGGATCCAGCCCAGTGGTACTGTAACACCTCCAGCTCCCAAAGCTCCAGCATGGAGTCGGGCCAACCTCGAGACGCCTCTGTGACACTCAGTATAAACGCCCTCATCAGACACCCACACTCTCTCTGTCTGTCTGTCTGTCTGTCTGTCTGTCTGTCTGTCTGTCTTTCTCATCTACCAACATACTCATGCACGTCTCTGCCTGTCTGTCTCTCATTCTCTCTCTGTTGCTCTTTTTGACACACACACACACACACACACACACACACACTCACACAGACACACACACACACACACACACACACACACACACACACACACACACACTCTCTCTCTCACACACAAACCCATATAAACACACTCATATATGCACTCTCTCAGAGACACACTCACAGTCAGGCAAATAGACGCGCACACACACACGCTCACCACCCCCAACACTCCTCCCTCCCTTTTCCAATTCCTTTGTTTCTCCATGGAGCTGTGAGGCTGTGCTCGATTAAAAGCAGATATGAGTCAATTCTTTATTTCTTTCTCTTTTTTTCCCTTCTGACTTTTCCAACTTGCAGATGTTGCCATAAATCAGAGGCTAGTCCTGCCTCAGCAACTGGCTGCCTGACAAATGTTCCACAATAATGTTCCCTTGTTCAAAAAAAGAAAAGAAAGAAAGAGAAGGAGAGAGGAAAAAAGAGGCCTGGAATTTCTTTGAGCGGCTGCTTGTAGCTCTTTCAGGAGCATTGTAAACTCCCAGCCTTGTCGGTACAGGTGGAGCCCCAAAGGCAATAAATAATCAAACTCTCACCAACTCTCTCTTTCTCTCTCCCTCCCTTTATGTCTGTCTCTCCCCCTTTCTCTTTCTCCCTTTCTCTCTACGTCTCTCTCTCTATCTCCCTCTGCTTCTGTGTTTCTTTCTTTCTCTCTTATTTGTGTCTTTGTTTCCCTTGTTCCCAATCTCCTTCTTCTAATCCTTCCCCCATTTCCCATTTCCTGTTTTCACCCCTCTCTCCCTCTTTTTCAGTCTGTCCATTTTATCTATTTACCAATCTCCTCTTCTGAGTCTCACCTGTCCTGTCCTAGTTTCTCTCGCTACTTTGTTCTCTCTTTTAGTCTTTACTTGCTGTGAGAGAGCTAGTGTATGTTTTTCTCCGTTGACCACAGATGAGAAACCAAATCTGTGAGTCAGAGAAAGCATTTTTTTCCCAAACACAAGCGTGTTTCTTACCAAAAACAGAAAACAAACCACCACATTTAAATAGTATTTGTTTGCTTAAGGATAATCTGTATTTGATTGAGTCTGCCGGAACTGTAAGCCTAGAGACAAGACTTCATAAGGACTTAGGAAAAGACAACTGTAGTGCTACGAGAATCCAACTGCCCTTACACTTGACTACTAATTATGCAAAGGTGCATATTATTGATGTGAGTCACATTGATCAGTTGTTGATTGGGTTGTTTTTACTTTGGCCCGGAATTGTGGGACAATATTATCCCCTTCCTTTAATAAAGGATGCTCCAGTTGACCCTGTGCTAAAGGAGATACAAAGCATTGAAGCTCCTTTCCTAAACATTTAAAGAATTCGACCAGCTCTTATCATGGCTGTCATTAGATCCTTCCGGATCATTAAACTCAGTTAGTTAGGAACCTTCCAAAGCAAAAACAGACTATCTGAATGGGGCCTCAGGCAATAGGATCCAGAAGGCCAGGTAGGCAAGCTCAATCAAATGCAGAAAAAGGTTTTTGAAGACAAATAAAAGCATTATTGTTTTGATCGACTATATGCACAACCAACTCAAGGCCCTGAAAATGGTCTTCATGCCAGGCTAATCTGTTGACAGTCTCTTCGTTCACAGTGGAAGATCGCTCCTCTCCAGTATATGCAAATTCAGCTGGGCAACAACATTCTGAGCTGTACAGTAAAGTAAAGCTAACCTCAACCCAAATACCAAATAGCTGATGTGGAAATTCCAAATAGCGGATAGACCCAGATACCTAAATTTTTAATTTCATAATGTGTGTTACAACAACATACCACTGTCAAAGCCTCAGACAATCCGCAACACCAACGGCTGAAATTTTACATTTTGTGGGTTGTCTTTCCCATGCAACATGCCTTGCCTTCATTCCAGCCCCCATATCCCCAAGACTGGCGTCCCCCAAGGCTGCGTCCTGAGTCCCCTGTTCTAATCCTTTTACACCTATGACTGCATAGCCACACAACGCTCCAAAACCATCGTGAAATTCACAGATGGCACAGTGGTTGTAGGCCTGATCCTAAAACAACAACGAGACAGCCTGCCTGGATGAGGTGGAGGTGCTGTCTTCATGGTGTAAAGATAACAGCTTGGACCTGAATGTCTTCAACACCAAGGAGAGGTTAGTGGACTTCAGGAGGGAAAAACAGAGGGTTCACCACACACCCCTCGGGGTCTACACGCCCCTGATGGAGAGAGTGAGCAGCTACAGGTACTTTGCAGACAGTGGGAGTTCAGGGTAGACGATTCTGCCCTCCTCCTTCCCCATGACCCCGGCCTTGTTCTCCCCCATCTCTGACATCCATAGCTCAATCAGTGAGCAGTGTTAGGTTTCAGGGCCACTCTCTGGTCAAACCCCCATCAAGTGTCTTTCATTGTTTCAAAAGAGGAAAAAAAACACCCCCTTCCTGTCTTCTTGTGACTGTTGAGATGGACGTTCTCAAAGCTCTGCTGCTCAACCAGCCTGTGTTAAAGTTTCTGACCCACAGCCATCTCTCTCTTTCTCTTTCTCTCTCTCTCTCTCTCCCTCCTTCTCTCTCCCTCACTCAATCTCCCTCTCTATGCTCCCTTTCTCCTTCCCTCTCCATGGGGGCCTCTGACATTCCGCCATGAATGAAGCAAGAGGGATGAGGGCAAAAAAGCAAGACGGATCAGGGAGAAACGAGTGATGGCAAGGAAGGAGAGAGGGCGGGAGGGAAGGAGGGAGGTAGGGAAGGAGGGAGGGAGAAAAAGATGGGGGGGATGTTTGGATTTATGAGAATGGGAGAGAACAAGGCAGACATGCTCGGGGCTATGAGGGTAGACTGCACCTGGGCCACCTTTAGACATGTTGCGCTTCATGAGTCTTCACGACTGAGAGGAGTTTAGAAACGAGAAGAGATTCAATGTGTCAGTGTGTGTGTGAGTGTGTGTGTGTGTGTGTGTGTGTGTGTGTGTATGTGTGTGTGTTGTGTGTGTGTTCTTTTCAGGATCATCATCGTGGAGGCGGATGGCGGAATAAAAACAAGTTGGTCAGCCCACAAAACACATACTACAGAGATCACACTGTGGAACACACACAAACACACACACACACACACACACACACACACACACACACACACACACACTCACACACACTCACACACACACATACACACACACACACACACACACACACACACACACACACACACACACACACACACACACACACACACACACACACACACACACACACATACACACACAGTAACTTAACTTACTAAGAGTACCTGATTTGGTTGGTTGAGATGGAAAGAAATCACTGAATTTTAATTGCTGCTTTTTCACACACTAATATATATACGGTATATGTGTATATATACATATAAACACACTTGGGAAGACAATAGCAGCACAATGCACCTGGTGCAAGGTCCAACAAGTAATCCCCAAACAAATTGCCAATTAAGTGGTTAACGTTGACTGTGTTTAGCCTGCCTGCAATTATAGGCCTGGGCAGATCTAGACCAGCTAAATCCTTAGCCCTTGGGTGTGTTCCATGAGGAGCAAGTGTGTGTGTGTGTGTGTGTGTGTGTGTGTGTGTGTGTGTGTGTGTGTGTGTGTGTGTGTGTGTGTGTGTGTGTGTGTGTGTGTGTGTGTGTGTGTGTGTGTGTGTGTGTGTGTGTGTGTGTGTGTGTGTGTGTGTGTGTGTGTGTGTGTGTGTGTTTGTGTGTGAGAGAGAGAGAGGCAAACAGAGAAAGAAAGGGAGAGAGAAAGGGAGAGAGAGCAGGGGGATACAAGGTGACCTTACTTGTTTAATTTAACTCCAGGTGGTTTCCGCTCATGCTGTCAGCGCCAGCAATGTTACACCTTTTTTTTTTACATTACACATTCCTTAACTGTTGAGAGAAAAAAAAAACGAATGAAGAATTCTACAGAACAAATCCTTCACCGTGTCATATCAATCTACTGGATTGCCACGTAGCGACTGGGTTTGTGGTATGTGTCGTAGTCACATTCTGTTTATTGCCAGATTCCTTCACATGACATGAGCAAAACAACTGACATTGTTTACAAGAGATCTTCGCTATCGCCTCTGCAGTTACACTTCCATACACTTTCAATTTCTTCTACTCAAAGCCAGACAGTGAGTCAGTTCAATCCGCTGATGAATAGCCACATGTACGTTCAAGTGCAGGCAAGTTCCCCTCTCTATATCGAGCACAAAACCAGGGTTCCCCAATAGAGAGGGCTGCTATTGTTAGTCCTTTTGTTTCTGAAGGGCCACTAAATCCATCAGTCTCCAAAGCAGTTCTGCCACCCTCTGAGAGGGCCGTGATTAACCCTTTGGCCTTGGGATACCCATGCTGGGCTGTGGTTTGTCTTCCACTGTCTCCCCGCCATTTAAGCGTCAGGAGGGGGTTGGGGTGAGGGGTCAATTCAATAGGAGTTCAGTCACTGTGTAAACAGCTGAGGCGTGAGCTTCTTTTGAACTGAAGTAGAATTGACTTGAATGTAAACAGGCCTATTTGTTCTTGGGGTTCTCTCATTGTTTGTTTTTTCGGTCTTGACACCTTTCCCTCCTGCAATTTAACACCATGAACGAGTCAGTTCTCAGTTCCAAGACCTTACCATACCGACCAAGCACAAGTCTTTCACTCTACCATTGAAACAAAAAATACAAAAGACATCAAGAAAGTTGTTGAACCATTAATCATTTCCACACTTCATTTGTCCACACAGCCCTCTGAGTGGGAACAGCTTGTGATAATAAATGACTGGCACACGGGGATCATTTATTTAGGCTCTCCATTGCCAGTGTTAGCTTCAGTGCTCATCCACAGTCAGAGGTCTGAACTGGGAGGATATATTTCACTGCAGTAACAGTGTCTGAAGGCTTTTACTATGTATTGAGATGAACCAGGGGTAGCACAGAGCCTGTTGTTCTTTTTTCTTTTCTTTCAAATTCGTTACCCTTCTCTTTTATCTTTTCTCCCCTTTTCTGGGGTTTTCCGCGGTTACAAGCACATGAAAAACAAGCAAATCAATGCTGAATTTAGTTGGCTGACAGTTGACCTCCATCCATCTCCATTCAACATCTATGGTCAGACAGCTCCTCTCTCTGCTCTGGCTTCCTCATCTCCTCTTTTTCTCTCTCTCTCTCTCTCTCTCTCTCTCTCTCTCTCTCTCTCTCTCTCTCTCTCTCCCTCTCTCTCTCTCCCTCTCGGTTGCTGATTGGAGGAGAGTGGTTGAGATAAGGGCCATGTGGCGAATACCAGGGAGACTGATGGAGATGAAGCACCGCCACTCCAGAACTCGTGAACTTTGACCCCTCAAGCATGGACACTACAGGTCCACCACCACAACTCAGCATGTTTAACCTGTTTTTGGCAGTTAGGAAGGCCTCACAGAAATCCACTGCCTCTCTACAAGCACACCCGAACACACATATATATCCACACACACACACACACATGCACACATGTATGCACACACACACACACACACACACACACACACACACACACACACACACACACACACACACACACACACACACACACACACACACACACACACACACACACACACACACACACACACACACACACATTCACACACACATCACACTCAGATTGGGTTGTTCTGCACCAATCTAATAGACATCTGCCAGATAACCCAGAACATTGATACTGCAAATAAGGTCCATTAGGCAAATGAAATGAGACTACGGCGTTTTGCCTACATTGTGCATATGTGAAGGAATGTACTGATTTTTATGTGATTGTAGAACGTTAAAATGATGTTCTTGTGTGGGTAACAAAAGTAAATGTAACAATTTCTAAAACCTGTCACATTAACAGTAAAACCCCCCACACCAAATCAGCAAAACTATAAAACCATTCTCAGCCTTTGAATCAGTTTTCAATTTCACAAAATACTTTTTGCAGAACATTACATAGATAGTTCACTTTCTATTGATCAGACTTTGAACACTTGTGTGCCTTTTAAAGTCACTGCCCAGTTCCAGTTCCAAAGGTGGATATTGGCTGTGATGTTGAAGTGGTGCTGTGACAAGACCCAAAGAGAAGGCTGGGTACAGTCACACAGTCCCTTTTTGCACCTTGTAAAATGGGTCCATTTCTTTATTTAAATACTTCTTAAACAGCCTACTATTACATAAACATATTTAGCTTTTACTGTTACAACCCTCTGCACCGTAAACGGTCTAGCATTAAGGTGTTGAATAATAATATTTCAGTCCGCTGTAATACACTTTTTTAGCAAACAATTTTGTCTTTTGTACATCCTAGCACTGAAAAAGCAAAGGGTGCACTGTCTATATGTAATGCTTTGGTGTTTTCAAAAGTCGTGAGACATGCCTGTGTGGCCTCCATTGACTTTCAAAATCCATTGACTTAAATGCATTTTATGCCAACAAATCCAGCTCTTTTAGTCAATACCACCACTCTCATGTCCAGTGAGTCTTTTAAATTGGTGTGTTTATATATTCAGTATATTGTAACCAGTTTTGTCAGATTAATCTGTGAGGTGCACTGCTACACAGTTTCTGCAAAAGCCTTTCGTCTAACAAAGACAGGAGTGTTGGTGATTGAAATATTTAACCTTATGAATAGTTGTGTTTAGCATTTGACACAAAAGTTTAATTTTGAAAAAGGATTGTTGTGTTTAGAATGCAATGTTTCTTTTTTGCAGGTTATTTGTGCTGTTTTGTATTTTGTGTGTGAAGTTTTGTGAATTGTGTGTAGAGCTTTGAAAAAAAGAGACCTAGCTTCAGAAAACATGTGCAAGCAGTTGTTGCAAAACTGAAAATGTTCAGTGAATTTTGAGGGTGAAAAAAAAAATCTAAATTGTTTAGACGGAATGATTTAGCCGGTACGATTTAAGACTGAGCAGTATAAATCCCATGTCTGCAGTGCAGATGTGTTTTCTCACAATGAAAACATCAGACAAACACACAATCCTCCAGACCATACCATTGGCATGAGCCAACATGGCAACTGAGCTGTTTTCAGCTTTGAAAGGAATAACATAATGCAGTGAACGTGCGTGAGGGAGGTGGCAAAGGCCATATTACGGCAACAGGAATTTTGCGAGGGTTAGTTTGTGTGTGGATTTGTGTGTATGTTTGTGTGGTTGCGTGTGTGAGAGAAAGAGAGAGAGAGAGAGAGTAAGAGAGAGAAAGGGACAGGTGGTGTGAATGCATGTGTTTGTGCTTATGTTTGTGTGCGTGTGTGTGTGTGTGTTAAAGAGAGAGAGAGAGAGAGAGAGAGAGAGAGAGTGTGTGTGTGTGTGTGTGTGTGTATGTGTTTATGTGAGAATGTGTGTGTGTGTGTGTGTGAGAGAGAGAGAGAGATAGTGTGTGTGTTTTTGTATGTGCTCACGGGTGTTGGCAGGGATCTTACGGCCAAACACACATGAAAGAGGAGTAATCAGACACCTCACTAGTGCTCTTCAACTCAAACAGCACCAACATCACACATCCAGGGAGGGAATGGGCTTTTAGTGGGGGGCAATAGGGGTATCTATGGGGGGGGGGTCACCTGGTTTGGGCACAGTCAAAATTCCACTCTTCCTTTAGAACACAACAGCCTCCTACAGACTGATTCAGTGCTTTTAGGTCTCTGTAGCTCACAGGCTAGGCACAGTGGGAAGGTTAAAGGGTATTGTGACATTGGACACTGTTGCTTGCTTAAGATCTGAGGCGACCAAATGACCACTGATACTGGAGAGAGGGGGTCTGTATGTAGATTTGCAGTAATAAGCTGTACTGCTCTAAATAATGACTCTATTATTTGAATATTATATATGGTAATGATGATCAAACTATTATTTTGTAAAGTGGTGAGCAGCAACATTTGAGCAATCTAATGACTGTACTACAGATTTTACATTCTTTAATAAAACAAACTTTGGCTTTGACATTTAAGAATTCTACAAAATATCACAATCAGCCTTGATATTTGACACACTGACTGCAGACACCATCTCTCATTATGGTGAGGTGCGTATTTCATGCTGTGAAACATTTACAACTATGCATACTTCACATTGCATGCACCTTAAAATATAAAAATGAGCTGTCTTTTGTGTAGCATGTAGTGGGGATTAAATGATTTCTCTGCATCTCTGCCTTTTTGTCCACAAGCGTCTTGTTTGCACTTTTGTGTGTCTCGGCGGTGCATGTGTCCACCTGTGTTTAGTAGCCCATCTATACAGTACAGGTCACCACGCTCATTCTATCAGACGTCAGGAGTGTGACACCACATTCTGTGCCCTGTGAAAAGTATGATCCTCTTCTGGAGGGATCACAGGCCTCCCTGTTTTTAAGGCACTGATAGTATGAAGTTCCATTTTGCCACATATTCCGACACCCCTTGATGGAGTGATATGTCATTTGATTTAACAGTGCTATCACATGTTTATATCTACTGTACTTAGGTCTGCACAAAAACACACACACACACACACACACTCACTCACACAGAAAGACGCAGAGAGATAGATGATGCTAATACGTTTCACAATACATTTATTTGCCCAAATTGAACAAATTCCATTGCCACCTTCAGTTACTTCAGATATAAATGATTTTTTTTTTTTTTAAGTCAAGCCCATCCACGAGAAACTGTCGACTGCGACGAGAGGTTTATGGCAGGTATGCAGGAACTGGCTGCCGGCTGCTGACAGCGGAGGCGCATTCATTGCCCCTACATGCACATGTTCCAGCCTGAAGTGTTGTGGAAACACTGAGCCGCGCAGGCGGCTAATATTTATTGTTGGGTTTTGTGTTACAGTGCAGACTTACGACTTCACCGGACGCCTCTGCATCGGCTCTGACCGTGCCCTAGTAGGCTAAGTAAAGGAGTGGGGAATCCCAGCGTTCCCTATGGGCCACTGCTTTTTAGAAAAGATTTGCTAAGATCAGGTGGCTTTTCAGCACTGCATCGATGATTGATCGGTCTGATTCTTTGAAGCCCTGCCGTTTTTCTTCCTTCTTTGAAAAGCTTTATTCTCCACTGCCAAAAAAAACAAAGAGTACAGTTGAGACCCTGGAGACATCATCCGAGATGTACGTTTTTTCTTTCTCTAGGCAGCCCACCCAGAAGAGCGTTGCCTTCGATATTTAATAAAGTACACAGTTCTCTTCTTGGTAGGTTTATCGGATCATTGCCAAGTTACATATACCATCCCGAAGACATCTCCCTTCCAACCCCCAGCACTCACAGACACGCACATTCCCTCCCGCACCAATCCTAATTAGTGTGATCCAATTGGAAATCAGAGCGAAGAGTTAAACAGAAATGTTCCAATGTGCAGTTAATTTAGACAGCCATCACACTCTTTTTCATAACAAAGATTTTCTAATGTTTTCCAGACGGCCTGGAAAGAGCCAGGGCCTGCAACGGCTCCATCAGCACGTTAGATAATGTCTTGGCAGCGCGGCGTGGATTTCTGAAACATAAATAAAATTATTAAAGAGCCATGCTGGCGCTGGCCCTAGCGGGACCCACGGCGCCGCCTGCTGGATCGGCACACATAGGCCTACTATAAAAAAAGGACACGTACAATTTTTGCCGCTCCTTAAGAAACGAGAACAAAGAGAGCTAAAGCACAAGAAACAAAATAATCCAGAGGAAATGTGTGCGTGTGTGTGTTCGTGTGTGTGTGCAGCGTGTGTGTGTGTGTGTGTGTGTCTGTGTGTGTGTGTGTGTGTGTGTGTGTGTGTGTGTTTGTGTGTGTGTGTGCGTGTGGAGGGGGTGGGGGTTGGGGGTTTAGGGGCAGAGGCAATATGGGCTACATCAATCCTGTCCTGAATTACTGTCATTATTGTAATGACTTTGTAATGTTTGCTTTCCGGGGGCCAATAATTGTTACCAAACCTGGTGTTCAAAGTGCAGGTGGACAAACAGCTCCAACAGAGAGGCAAAACCAAGAGGGGGGAATGGGAGCACCACTTTCGATGATAGTGGGGTTGGGGCTTCATTAGCGGTCCTGGTCCTGGGGCTTTCACTGATCGTATCCACTCTGGGGGGAATGGGACGGGAGGGAGGGCTCTGTTCCTCAGCTCCCCCCTTCAAACAAAAAACTTTCAGGGAAGATATCTCCCTCCACAGGCCCCTGTGTGGTTCACTGGGGCCTTTCTGGACTATAAATCTGTTGCTGTGCAGAGACCAATAATCCCTACTCACTCTCTCACACACACACACACACACACACACAAGGAGAGAGAGAGAGAGGGAAAGAGAGAGCGAGAGAGAGAGAGAGAAAGAGAGCGAGAGAGAGAAAGAGAGCGAGAGAGAGAGATCTCCAGCAAAGTAAAGCCACAAAGATGAGTCGGTGGGGGATCCTATCTCAGCACAGACAGTATCATATATTACAGACACACCATTTCTACTTGTTTTAGAGAGTAAAGATACTTACTTAGAGAGTAAAGATAGTTCAATCTCCTCTTTGCTTCTCTAATGATTTTACTGAAAGTGCTGAGCTACTACTGTGCCACACTGAGGTACAGAGATGTAACCCTGACAGACAGACAGAAAGAAGGATCGGAAGATAGATAAAAAGATAGATAGATCACTTTTTTCTAGATTGGTTGATGAAAACCAGTACAAGTACACTATGGCAAAACATTTTCCAAGTGCTGAGAGTTTGTTTGGATGGCAGGCTCTACTTTAAATCTGTATGTAAAAGCCATGTTTGGTGATGTGACATTTTGTACACTGCTGCAACCTTGCATGACGTTGCTGTACGCAACTCCACCAGCCAGTGACCCGCATTAAACCCTACGCTCCATAAAGTCCAGATGACTGCACCACCCATACCTCCACCTCCACCTCCCCTACACGTGTGCTGAGAGAAAGCATGTGTTGGAGTTCCAGGCTCTCACAGAAACGGTGGAGATAACCTACGTCAGCCCCACGCCTCACAGTTCAAAATGTAATTTGGAACATATAAGTAATACTATAAAGAGATGATACGAAAACGTCCAAGTCTTTGTGACTACCTCTTGATTGCAGGGCACTATTGTCGAGCAGATTCCTGTCCTCAACAAAGCATTTCTGTCTTTCGTTCCTTTCCTGTTCTCCTTTCTTTGATTCTGTCTTTCCTTCCTTCCATCTGTTTTTTTTTCCTTTCAGACCCCAGATGGTCTTTTGGAGCCTCGCTCTTCAAAGTCAGTTCAGACAGGCTCGCATCAAAAGGACAGATTCCATGGCTTTCAAAGTGTTGTAATTACCAGACGGCAAACACATATGCTGGCCATATTGCATGTGTCATTCCACAGTGCACGTTTTCAATCAAACTACCACAGGAACATTGATTCTTTGACACCCTCAAAAAGCTGCTTAGACAGAATAGGGAACAAAAAAAGAAGTTTGACATTAAACTGTTTATTAAGTGAAAGAAACTTGTTTTCCGTTCCAGAGGGAGAAATCCTCCCTGCCGTAAAGGAGAGTAATTTAAGAGCATAAAAAATAATTTGATCACATTTAAGTATGGGACTTTAAACCATGTTTACAAAAAAAATCTGAATTTAACCATATTTTAAATGCTTTCATAAAATGTCCCTTCAGAGATTCGGGCATGACATCTTTTGGCGTCACAGATATTTATTTAAGTTTTTCTCAACAGCATAAGAATACTGCTCTTGATGGAGGGTCCTCCATGTCTGTTTCTCATTTGTTTTGGCACATGCTCAGAGGTAGTAAAAAAACAATTCAGACTCAAGGCTTCAGCGAGCCAACTGCATAACACACAACATGAACAACCCGGATAAGGACGGGATGGTGGGGGTGAGAGGAAAAGGGTGGAGGGGGAGAGAGAGAGAGAGAGTGAGAGAAAGAAATAGAAAGAGAGGGGGCTGCCTGTAAAGAGGGAGAGAAAGAGGGAAAGCAAGGGAGGCTGAGTGAGGGTGAGGGAGAGAAGGAAGGAGGGAGAGGATGAGGGTGAGAGAAAGAGAGAGCAAGAGGGCAATCAAGGGGGTTGGGTGGGAGAGAAGGGGGGAGAAAAGTGAAGAGTGAAAGAGAGAGGCAAGGAGGAAAGAAGAATAAGGGGATAGGATTCGACAAAAAAGAAGAGAGAGAGAAAGAGAAAGAGAGAGGAGCGTGTAGGGAGGGAAGAAAAAGTTAATAGGAAGGGGTGAAATAGAAAGGCATGGAGAAGAAAGAGAGAGAAAGGGAGGAAATTGGGGAGAAAGGGAGAGAGAGCAAGGGAGTGGGGGGATAATTCCTGGTGAAAAAGTCACAACCCAGTGTTTGGCCACATGTGGCCTGTACGTGCTTCTCCCTCCCTGGGCCTGAGCCTGGGCCTGCGCCTGTCTCTGATGGAGCGCTGCTTTGAAACCGTTTCCATGCACTCGCCAGGCAAACTTGCAAACATCTGCATTTTCCATTAGAAGTGGTTTCTGACTGCTGTGTGTGTTTTTTTCAGAGGTGGGGTTTGGAGAAGAGAGGAGGGGTGGAGTGCAGTGGAGTGTGTGTGTGTGTGGGGGGGGGGGGATGTGAAGAGTAGTTTGACGGGGAAGAACCAGACAGAGAGAGAGAGAGAGAGAGAGAGATAGAGAGAGAGAGAGAAACCTTAAGGCAGTCACTCAGCTGTGTTGAGTCTACTCTGACAAAAAGATATACATGAAGACAAAACTATATAAATCAAGATAAAGGTAAAAATATTAATTAATTTAGAATTAAGCTGTTCTGTCATTTTCGTGACCAGCATCTTGGCTTTGGCTTGGCTTGGCTTGAGACGGTCAGATTGTCCTGTAATCAGTTAAATGTTTACTTAAAAGTCTATTGTTTCCCAGAGGAGGAACAGCCTTATCAATGGATGACTAAGCACTTCAACAAATATTTGATCAAGCTCTGATTGTTTAGTCTCCGTAGTCTATCAGTGTGGACACATGCGTCCAATTTCCGATTTCAGTCCGATTTAAATTGGATATTGGACACATGTGACTCCCCAGAACTAGATTCATTGTGTCCAGCTTGAGTCCGACTGGACTCCGATGTAAACCCCTGGACACACGATTCAATTCCGCTGGGAATTGGACTGGGCGCGCATGTGTCTCTCGAAACTAGATTGAAATTGGACAACAACAACTTTTGCACGTGCTTGAGATCGTGCCCACAGACATATACATGCATCCTATATATGTCTATGATATGATAATCGCTGCTAGACGCTCAGTTCTTGTGCTCCCTCTCATTCACGTTGAAATACTGAAAGCGAAACTGAAACTTATAAACTGCAACGCAACTGTTTGGGACTGAATGCGCTAATTCAGTGAACAAATATTTTCATATTACTTTTTCACCAGTTGTTAGTCATGTAATCCTTTCATATCGATGTGAATCAATCAATACTAATACAAATTTAACTGTGGTGTGTTTTTGTTTCATTTCACAACGTATTTACTGTATAATCAACGGTAGCAGATGTAAACATTCCGCATTTGATTTTTTTTTTTTTTTTTCCTGTAAGCAGAAAAATAGAACTTAATTTGGTTTCCTTCATCTCCACAGGAGGCTTCCCCCAACAACCCCCCACTTGATTGTTCGCACCGAAGGACGTTTTTTTTTTCTCCCCCTTCTCCCTCCTTCTTCCACAAACCAATAACCTTGTTGAACAAGTGGGAGACTGCGTGGTGCCGCAGCCAACAGCCCCAACCAAATTCCCACAATCCAGTCTGCTAATCTTTAGCCGCTCTAATTGGGTAATCAAGTCGACTCGCCTCCAGAGTGCACATGAGGTGTGATGACCTTTCTGGAAAAAGGCACGGGTTTTCCCCCCAACTCCCTCATGCCTGCCTGGGACAAGGGCACAGCTTTCTCAGCCCTGTCCCAATGTGCTTAGAAAGCGCTATATTTCTTTAACTTAAAGGTCCACTTTGTGGCAAGAAAACGCACCATCTTAACACTAATTCAAACTATTGTGTTTTTGAGAGGTGCTGCACGTGTTGCTATCATTGCTATTACGTATTAACAGACTTTGTGGTAAGATTGACAATTCAAAGTTACAGTGACAATTCAAAGTTACAGGGCCTTGTACTGTGCCTTGTACTGTGCCATGTACTTCAACAGTGATCCCTGGCACCTTCACCAATGGGGATGCTACTGGCTGCAGTCAAATACAAACCGAATGGTCAGAACTTCTTTCTCCTTCTGGTAATGTCACCATCTAGTGGTGAAGTGCTCAAGCGCCTGTCCCCATCATAAGATAAATAGGAAATTAGTGGGTCATTTTTTACATACGAAGATAAAAAAAGACATGAACAAATTCACATAGAATTCCTGACACTGCAAACCACTGTTTGTTTATTCATGCCTCCTCAATCACTTCTTTACTATATTTAAACTCACAATCAAGTGTTCTTTTAACAAACAGTTGAATTCAGACTATTGACTGCTTAATTCGATTTAGTATGTTGACTTGAACTTTTTTAACTGTGTATATCAATCAGCACTCAGCATAATGTATCCTATGAAGCAGGCATTTCTAGAAGCACTATTAGTCCTGACCATGGAGCTCTTTTGTGACATTGAAACCATTTATTCTGGATAAAAACATTGTGATTTTGCCCTTCTGTTATTTTTTTCCACTGTGTATATCAAGCAGTTGTCAGCATAGAAGCCATGAATTTGGCACTTCCCGAGACATAGTGCAGCTGGGGCTGTTGTCCTCTTCTGACTGCCCTTCCGCAGGCGCCGAGCAGCTAATCCCCACCCTCGCGTAGCATAGGTTAAGCCTCAGCTCCTCTCCTCCGTTTCTCCATGAAGAGAGCGAGGGCACAGTGGCGTGACAGAGTCCAGACACCAGAGGCCCTTCACAGTCTCCACAAGGATTCCACAGGGACCAGAGGTCACTCTTTCAACTGCCATGCAAGACAGCTGATGGATTTCTGATCAAAATGTAGCCATGCCTAAGTCATATGTGCCGGGGGGGGGGGGGGGGGGGGGAGGGACTTGCTCAGTACTTTTTAATGTCACTGTCATACTTTTGCAGAAATTTAACACACATCACAAGTAACATCTAACTTTTATTTGCTCTGAAAATGCTCAAACTACATCATTATTTTCAACCCTCTGTTCTTTTAAAAATGAATTTAGACAAGCTACGTTACAGACTAGATCTCCCTAATGATTTTATCCTTTATACTTAACTTATACATAATTGTAGGAGTGCTCTGCCAATTGTTAGTCAAGTGCTTAGTTTCATTCGAGGGTACTTGTGTCATAGCTTATATGAGCGTGCTATTCATCTCTTTGAACAGATGAGTGGAGTACTTGTAAACCTTATCTGCAGGGACCACTACAAATAATTGTAATGCTGATTCTTCAGGGAAAGAACAAAATACTTCTTACCGACATAGATTTTACATCAAAACGTCCTTTTGCATTGCAGTGTATACCATCTTTAGGTTAGTATAACAGTTTTCCATTTGAAACAACAGCACGGGTGCCAACTGAAAAGGCACATCACTGTCTGGACTGCTAACAGAGCAAGGCCAGGAGCTCATTTGTATCAATGCTGCCATCTAGTGGTCAATATTGGAGCCAATTTAAGGACCAAAAATGCCAGACAAATCAACTGCTGGTAAATCTGATGGCACAATTTAGTCATCGAATTCCACTGAGTTTTATTAATTTAAGCTATTTAGAATCTAACTGACCTGACCCCTGTACAACTCAATACATGGTCTTCAGTTGACATAAACATCTGCACTGGTAAGTTGCACAATCGTATTTTAATAAACACTCCATTGAAAAAGAAGACCCACATTAATGCATTTAATTTCAACACGAGTTGACGCTATAAAATTGCCTCTATTAACAATATATTTCTTTTAAATCAAGAATGTGGTTAGAGAGAGAGACAAAAACGAGAGTGAGGGACCGGTCCACATGGTCACCGGTATCCGGTCTAATGAAGAACCGATTTGTTCTTGTCTTATGCCAGCACATGGCCTATAAAACATCACCCCTGCCTTTTTCATTAACTCCACAGGCCACATTACAGAGGTAAGTTCTTTCATTGTCTGCAGTTGTCAGGCGTGGTTCACTGATTCTTTATAAAGAAAATTCATACCATTACAGCTTAAGGACCAGCAAGATACTTTTTCAAACACTTCAGCTTCATGGAAAAAAGTCCCTTTTTTCATTAATCAACAAAAAACCTTGAAATATACTGCACATTTAAAATGTTCACTTTCATTGCCAACTGACTTAAAACGGAGAAATGACTCCACTGGTTCTTTCCATTGAAGAGGATGCTAAGCAGTGCTCATCAATATAGCTTCAGACAGTAAGCACTCTCCTTGGAGGGAGGTAGCAGCAGCCGACACGATGCAACTTACGCACCCTACAAAAGCACCAAATGGAATTGAGATCATCAGTCCACCGCTATAGGCTTCACAGAGTATGTTATAAGTTGGCGTAATACCGATCCCGGCTCTCGTAATGCCGATTGGCAAACTTGGCATCTTTCTTGCTGTGTGGGATGCGTTCGAAGGGGGCGTGGTCATTGAAGCAGCTGACAAAGACCTCGTCCACCACTTTCTCCGCCTCCTCGCGACTCACCTTCCGCACAGCCAGGATGGAGCGCAGGGCCCGTCCACGAACACATTCCTAGGGGACAGGGAGACACGTCAACGGTTACAGCTAACAAGATGTCCCAATGTAGGAAAATATAATCAGAAGCCAAGGGAACTAAGTCATTTTTGCAGAGTGTGAAGCAAAGTTCTCCTCCAAGTCCAATATTTTCACATCAGAACAGCAGACACTAATTAATTTACTCTACATTACTTTTTTAATTCACTCTATTTCCAACTCTAGTTCTTTTATCCTATACTGGTCGGACTATGTTTCTTTATGTGAAAAGGACAAAACACACACAAATTGACATTAGAGGTAAGGGGCCATCTTTGCTAGACTAGTAATGGTTTTCACTTATTTGGTAAGATGCAGTGATTTTCCAAAGCAATATATAAGCAAGTGACTTTGACATAACATGCAAACTAACATTATTTCACAACAATTTAGATACTTGCATCTGCCCTCAATTTTATACACACACACACACACACACACACACACACACACACACACACACACACACAGCCAGTGTTTCCACTGATACATTCATGTTAGCTTGTAAAACTTTACCTGGTGGTGCTGTTTGAGGCCAAAGTTGAGCCTGGACAGTTCGTTGCTGAAAGAGCAATCTCCACTAAGATTAGCTGCCCGGATCTGAGAAGGGCAACAACAACACAGTGTTTAACGGGCCTGTCACATCATGCATCACCCTGCATCTTCCATTGCTTCAATATAATGGCATTACGGTCTTCTTAAAAGAATATACAGATGTACTTTTGGATCGTCCACCACGCCATACAGATGCCTACATTTCAACATGACAATATGTTTCATGATAAACAGTTAGTGTAGCCAAGTGAACATAACAGTTATATTATATATATATAGTTAGAAACACAGAGTAAAGACTACTTAGTTGTGAGGTGTCTAATAATATTAACTGTTTGCGTTTGTGGCCATTCAAAAGCCACATGAAAATTGGAATGAGACATTAAACTTCACAACTCACATGATGAGGTTAAAGCCAAATTCAAAGAAAAAATGTTCACCTCTGAGCAAGCTAGGTGTTTGAAATTGTTGAACCAGTCAACATGTGCTCGACAGTGGTCAAAGGCATGAATGAGCTCGTGGGTTACCACTCTGTTCATGTGGGCCTGCTGGTGAATGTTGTTCTGGCACAAGACTATCTAGAGAAAGAGACAGAGAGACAGAGAGAGAGAGAGAGAGATTTTATGATGTTTGTCAGCGCCAACACATATATTCCCCTGTGAGGTAATTACATCACAGCGGTGACATTCTTCATTGCAATTCAATAACTTTTCATTCGTCTTATTCCAGAGTATTAGCCATGCTTTTACCTGCGACGATGTTGCGTCAAAACCTCCGCTGACAGCACCATCGCAGTCCTCACAGGAAAAATGTCGGTCTTTAAACACCTGGCTGATTGGAGAAAACCATATTTGCCACTGATGCACAACATCTAGAATTGATATGAATTGACAACAGAGCAAGCTATACGTACCACCCTGCATTTTTCATTGCTCCCAGTAGAAGTTTAGCGTATGGACCTGTTAGAAAAAGTGGCGTTCAATTCACCTTGATATCAACCAATAACATTAGCTAAAACATTTCCCCTGGCTAACATTGTGGTTAGCTTTACAGCTTTTATAAATCATGCCATATTTCAAATGAGCAAAGTACTATTTTTTATATCTATTCCCGAACATGCTCCAAACAGTCATGCACATGCTACTGTAGTACAGTACGACTGACAGACGTGGAACCTGCAGAAACATCAAAACTAGCAAACTAGCTAGCTAGCTGAGATAGCTTCACATACTTGTTTCCAAGGCGAGATGGAGCATGACCTGACACTTATGATTAAAAGTGAACAAGGTTGCTCCTATCGAGTCTTTTCTGTATTTGGGAGCATTTCTCTCGGGGAATAAATTGTAGCCATAGTCATCCTCTTGTTGTTTACTTTGATCCATTTATATTGTCCAGCTAGATAGCTGCGCTACATTAGTCAGTCAGACAGCAAGCTAGCAGTAGGTCATTCTGTGTTTTGTAAACCACGTGGGCACCACTACGTCAGAGGTTAAAGGCAAAGTTTCCTTTCTTAACCCTTTGTTGAACACTAGGCCGTATCCTTTGTGTACATGGGTTTAGCTTTCGACCTCTAAAAGGCTCTTTGAGATTCTAGCATTATTGTGAGTTTACTAGTATGTGAACATTCAGAAAAAAAAATACTTTGAGGAGTGTATCATTACGGTATAATACATATGTGTAGTCACAGAGCAAAGAAAACCATGTCCCAGTACACAGACAGTGTCTAAAAGGCAACTAGTTATTTATGAACTGTGTTCATTAGAATCCTCTCCATGTTCTTATCGTCCAACATATCCCCTCAATATGCATCTGTCAATTCTGATGAATCCTGATAGGTATTCCACATAGGCGACATGTCTACAAACCGGGGGGAAATAAACTCTAAGGTAATTAAGACTAAGTGTTAACTCTGAGTTAATTAAGACTAAGTGGTAAACTTCCTATGTTGGAGCCCTTTGGTTTCATTCTCTTAACAAACCAAAGCCATAGGGTTTATCACTTACTTTGTTTTAACTTAGTTTGCTTGGTCCTTAAACCAAGTTGGAATACCCCAGAGAGGAACACCTTCACTCTGCCTTTAAACTTTAAAGATAATTTAGAACCACTCAGTACTAAAATGTTGAAATTACCACTTTTAATGGTTGTGTGGCATGATTTTCTTGTGTGTTTGATTTTCTGCTCAGAATGAGTGAGGGTTGAGACCCATTGGTTCCTAGAGCAGAGGATTTCTTCTTCCAACACCAATGTTACAAAAGGATTCAGATTTAAACACTATGCAACAATTTAACACTTTTTGAGGTATGGTTTTATTGGCAACCAGTTTTGGTACAATTGTCAAATTCATTTTGATAGCATATGGTCATGTGAAAGACAGATAAACACATATGTCTTCCCCACTAGCCATCCAAGATATGCCCTATGTAGTTCTGTGTAACGGGCTGGAACACCCTGCAAAAACGGAAGAAAAGCTTTCACACCCATGGCATTGCCATCTATACTGCCAAAAGACACCAGTTCGTTTGTTGGCAAGCTTCTATCAGTGTCAGCTGGGTTGTTGGTGGTGTTTGCATGCATTTTCGGTAGTTAGCTTACTAGTTTTGGAACAGAACTCTGTATTGCTGCTTTAATTTATTTTGCTGAATAACTGTTCATGGTTCTGTTCAATAACTGTGTGTGTGGAGGGAGCGAATAATTGTGAGAAAATCATAAGGCACACAAGAGATTAGGGGGCATCGAAACTACTTGTATATGTACATTAGTTATAAAATGCTCTAGTTCCAACAGGTGTAATGATTCTGTAGCCTTTTGGATTTAGAGCCCAATTTTAGAATACATTTGCACTATGTGTTGTATGGCAAGATGGTAATGTACAGTCATGGCCAAAAGTTTGAGAATGACACAAATATGCATTTTCACAAAGTTTGCTGCTTCAGTGTCTTTAGATATTTTTGTCAGATGTTACTATGGAAGGCTGAAGCATAATTACAAACATTTAATGAATGTCACTGGCTTTTATTGGCAATTACAAGAAGTTAATGCAAAAAGTCAATATGTGCAGTTTTTGCTTTCTTTTTCAAGACCTCTGCAATCCGCCCTGGCATGCTGTCAATTAACTTCTGGGCCACATCCTGACTGATGGCGGCCCATTCTTGCATAATCAATGCTTGGAGTTTGTCAGAAATAGTTTTTTTTTGTTTGTCCACCCGCCTCTTGAGGATTGACCACAAGTTCTCAATGGGATTAAGGTCTGGGGAGTTTCCTGGCCAATGGACCCAAAATATCAATGTTTTGTTCCCCGAGCCACTTAGTTATCACTTTTGCCTTATGGCAAGGTGCTCCATCATGCTGGGAAAGGCATTGTTCATCACCAAACTGTTCCTGGATGGTTGGGAGAAGTTGCTCTCGGAGCACCTTGCCATAAAGCAAAAATGATAACTAGTGGCTCGGGGAACAAAACATTGATATTTTGGGTCCATTGGCCAGGAAACTCCCCAGACCTTAATCCCATTGAGCATTTGTGGTCAATCCTCAAGAGGCGGGTGGACAAACAAAAAAAAACTACTTCTGACAAACTCCAAGCATTGATTATGCAAGAATGGGTCGCCATCAGTCAGGATGTGGCCCAGAAGTTAATTGACAGCATGCCAGGGCGGATTGCAGAGGTTTGCATTAACTTCATGTAATTGCCAATAAAAGCCAGTGACACTTAATAAATGTTTGTAATTATACTTCAGTTTTCCATAGTAACATCTGACAAAAATATCTAAAGACACTGAAGCAGCAAACTTTGTGAAAATGCATATTTGTGTCATTCTCAAAACTTTTGGCCACGACTGTATACGCTTAAGGAGTATTAACAAAAATGAACCAGCAGATGGCGATAGCTTGCTAAATACCTTTCAGGTAGGCCCACTTGAACATTTTTGCGTTTAAGGCCAACTTTGTTCAGTTTTACAGAGGAGAATTTAGAATATATGTCACATCAGTTGAATCTTAATGGGATATGTACAACTAAATGTATGTTTAAATCCATTTGTCCCCCTTTCATAATCCCACCACCTGCCTGTTGCTGCATCAGGTCAAAGGGTAAACTGCACAGTTGAGGTGGCTGCCATCGGAGGACAGTCAAGACAGTTGGAAACAGATTAGGGGGCTTAAAGAAAGCAGTAGTTGTAGTATTACAAACAGTGAAATATTTAAAAATGAAAAAAGCAGTGACCGCTGGCCAGATTGCAGATTGGTTCGCTATCGGAACACAGTCTGCCAAACAAAATGCTGAAAAGGAAAAGAGAGAATCCAGCACAGAAGCTAATGCTAGGTAACGGTAATTTTGATTACTCATTAGATCATGTTAGGTAGCCTTACCTTAAAATATCAGTAATAACACACGCCGAATAATATGCCACGTGAACCAATAGTCAAAGTTAAATTAAGATAAAATAAGAATTCGAAATGTTGGATGAGGTTTTGAAATCCATAGGTTAAAAAAATGATAAACCTGTCGACGTAACAATTGTCTTCATCTGGTTTTGAAACATCGACCACGTGCTAATTTCACCAACCCTGTGATAACGTTAGCTCGGTAAAAAAACAATTTATCTTGCTATTAATTGCCATGTTAAGGTCATAATACGGTTTTAATGATGGTATCTAAATAAATGTGGGCGAATTGGTGTTTGCTGAACTATGGTTGTGTCAGTAAGGGTACACAGGTGTGCGATGCCAGGTGGATTATGTGAGCTACTAACGTTAAAGGTATAGGGTAACCTTGGCTATCGGAAGAAATTCGATTTTAATAAGCTAAATATTGCAATATGTACCAGGTGCCTGGTAGTCATTAAAAAAAATGAATTTACAAGGTGTCAAATTATAATGTGTGACTTGTATAATGAGTAATGAAAGTGTGGCAAAACCTGGTAATGGTAACTCTGGTATGTGTGTGCAGCCCTGGTGACCATGAAGAGAGGAATCATTCGGAATGCTTTGATGGAGTGAGGAGACTAAGACTTGACAGTAAGTTAACAGCACAACATGCACTGGTGCAGATTTAATTTTTAAAGAGAATGGATATTTCACTTAACTTACTGTACAGTCCTCCTGGCAAACACAAGTTATTATTGACCATATATGCACATCAGTTACTATTCAGACATTTTTGCTGCTTTAACTGCGGTGGAGGATTTATCTCTGGGGATTGGTATTGCATCCTATACCAAGGTGACGTGCAGCCTTCGATCTACTGATCCAATAAACCTTTTTATCAATTTCGGCAAAACTTGGTTTAATTTGGACTAAATTAATTTGAAGTGGTAAACCTCCTAATAGAAGCGCCCTACGGCTTTGATTTGCTAGGATAATGAAGTCATAGGACTCTTCTATTAGAAGGTGTACCACTTATTCTGTTTCTAGGGTTAATTTCACCAGGTTTGTCACTAAACCATGTTCTCGGAATACCCTCCTAGCCCTAGAAATGGGAAACCGACATAATGACTGGACCCAGCAATAAACAGATATTGCCAATCAAAACGGTGCGTTGGGAGCATGTAAGGGAAGGGTGTAATGTTATTGGCTTTTGAGCACAAACCCCAACAACTTTTTGCTAAACCGAATCGTGGTATGCATCTTTAATTAGCATGACCGTTGCTCTCCTATGCACTCGCACTGTGTTGTGTTTAAACATGGACCCAATGCTAAGAGACGTAGAGCATCCCTATGTGAGGTGGCAGGAGGGGCTGAGGTTACTGAAGTGTAGTCTATTAATCTGTGCAAAGGCCATGATGGAGATGGGGAAATAGGGTCTTCTGTCTGTGGCTCTATGCCAGGGGTTTTCAACCAGTGGTCCGTGAAGGCATTGCAGGGGTCCCTGACTATGCAATTTAACAATGTAGTTTCACTTCTTTTTTTTTAACAAGTAATCCTCAGATGCTTCTTAGTCAGAATGTTGGTCCCTGGGTCACAATCAGTTGAAAACACCTGCTCTATGCCATGGATACGCTAAACTGTGTCACTGACTCAGGGGAAAGGGGTTTATAACCTGTTTGCTGGGACTGCCGATCTGGGACTGAAGTCTCATTATTACACTGGTTAAATATGAAGAGCAACCAGAGAGCCAATCAATTCTATGAAAAATTCAATCAATGAAGTTATGTGACAGATGTAACCAATTACAATGAAGATGTTAAAGGAAATGTATAATCAATGTTTGTGTGTGTAATTCTGTTTTGGGGTATAAAAGATGATGTAGGGCTATTTATTTATATCACTGCTTCTTACCATTGTACTGGTAAGGCTTTGATCTAGTGTCTGCCGAGCTGTAATAAACTAAACTGATGACGCCCTGTGCTTCAAACTCTTGAAAAAGTTGGAAATAGCCATAAAACCCAGCTTTGTTGAAGGCTAGCCTTTCGTCTTTTTAATGCCTAGGTTCATCTGACCCCCCGCCCGTCCTGACCAGCGTTGAGTATCCTTCCCTACCAATCACCAAGGACAGACATGAGGTATATAAAATAAGACTGTTTTGTGACACAATTAAACTTGGTGGCAAATACTGTGTGTGTTTGTTCCCTAGCTTTGTCTTAAAGGGAATAACTCCATGGTGATTGACACATTTTCCAGAGTTTCTGTGTTGTATAGAGAATAACTTTGTGTAGATTGTTGTTTATGTGTATAGCCGCCTTCACCTCTACTAGTGTATAACTCGTTGGTGACTGTCAGTGTGTGTGTGTGTCCCAGCTTAGTCTCTTAAAGAGAATAACTCCGTTGTGTGTGTGTGTGTGTGTGTGTGTGTGTGTGTGTGTGTTCCACAGCTTGTGTCTCTAATAGAGAATAACTCAGTTGTGATAATCCGCGGGGCCACGGGTAGTGGGAAGACCACCCAGCTGCCTCAGTTTGTCCTGGACTACTACAATGAGAGGCATGTGCCCTGCAACCTGGTTGTCACTCAGCCCCGCAAAATTGGCGCCTCCAGCATTGCCCGCTGGGTTGCACGCCAGCGCAAGTGTGCCCTGGGTAGTCTGGTGGGCTATCAGGTATGACACAGTCTGCAGTTTTGGAGGTTGTCTTATTCTTACAGATGTCCCACATAGGGATGTCACAAGAACCGATACTTACGGTACCTTTCGGTACTAAAATAACAAAACACCGACAATACCCATTTTTTTAAAGCACCGTAGGTACCGTGATGCCCGGTGCCAGCTGTTAGAATTGGTGCTGCGCTTCTTCTGGAACTGACGGGGGCAGTATACGCTTCGGTGTTCCGGTCGAAGTTTTGTCATGTTTTTCACACGCAGATCTGCCATTTACTATTGTAAACGATGAAACTAGTGGAGGTGGCCAGGTCTGAAGTTTTGCCAGACTGGAAATGGCGTATCGTATCAGGCTCATTTTGGAGGATAATTATCATATCTGGCAACACTGGGTAAGCGGTCGACCAATGAGCGCACGCGCAAAAAGGTGGAACGTAACGGAGATACCCTTTCCAAAAGACGTAATATTAGTTTGTGAGACACACAAATATCCGATGAGGCTAAATACTGGACACTTTCGAAAAGAGGATATGTTCGGGTAAAACAGGACGTCTAGTCACCCTACTTTTGAACATTATGCAAACGATGCTACCGTGTTCTTCAGACCAAGGGAGATAGTACTTTCAATTTAGCAAAGCACCTGAAAGACAGTCATCTGTATTTGTTTAAAGAACTCAAGGATAGTTCTGATTCATATTAACAACATCCAAATAATGCCGTTTTTTAAATCTGTCATATAGGGCTGGGCGATATGACGATATATATCGTGAGGACGATAGAAACGTGTCTATCGTGACCTTTCTCCTCTATCGTTTCTATCGTGATAAACTTATTTTTTCACTATTACAGCTAATATACATTTTAATATAATTTCACATCCTAATATAACATTTTGCTTTTCTTATTATGCAAACTCTAAGTTTATACAACTGTAAAAAAAGAATATTAAGATACATTTTAGAGAACGTGGTTTTGCGACACGACACCGCTTTACATTACGCTGCTTTGCATCATACGCTTGCGACATGATTGACGGTGAGAGCCCGCGAAATTTAATTCTGGTTTAAAAAAAAAATGAATAATGGACGCGCTGCAGGAAGGTGTAACTGTTACCACAGCCGCTGTTATACAATTGGGCATCGACACCCATTGCTAATGACAGCGTCATTACTTTATTGCAGCAGTGAAAATCAAGACATTACAGACGTGCAAATGCTGGGGTGGCCCATTCAAATCAACGGAACTTTTTTGAACATTTTGGAGAGCCGTATAATACGAGTATAAATATAGCCATTTATTAGCAGATTCTGTTCCATTTTTCTCAATGATGGTCAAATAGTTGTAGTTTAAGATGCACTATTTCGTTAGTTTAGATTTCTTTTCAGTATTTCAAAAGTGAAGGAGCTGTGGGAGCACAAGAACAGTGAGCATCTAGCAGCGATTATCATAGACATAGCATATGTGTATATGTCTTTGGCGTTTATAGCTTAACTATCTAGATTCTAAGTAGCATGGAGGTTTTTTTTGGTACTCCACGTAGATCATAAACCCTTGAAGATAAAAATGAAATTGGTTGGGAAATGTAAACGCTAATATGCTTTTTATCCAGATAAAACGCAGCTCCATCGTTTACTTGCGTTTGTTTACAGGACCATCTTCACTGTTGCACCAACGGGCTGAAGCGGTCAATGGGGCGTATGTGTAATGGCCAACTTCTTAATTTTCTTATTTTTATACGTGGCCATATAAGAAAATGTTTTTCTCATCATTATTGCTATAGCATATGAACAAACATTGAAAAGAAAGTTTTTTAATTAAATTAAACTTGATTTATCTTCTGAAAGTAGGCCTACATTAAAGAACCACTAAAAGTCACAAGCACTGGACTAAATGTCATGCACTTTGTTTTAATCTTACTATTTAAAGATTCAATGGAAACGTTCAGTACAATCTGCGTAATTGTGGTACAGGTCGTGATGGATCACACTTTTAAGTACACCCCTATCCAGTAAAGCAAGAGGGCATATCGTGATATATATCGCTATCGTGATATAAAATAATCCATATCGTGATATATGTTTTTTTCCATATCGCCCAGCCCTACTGTCATATTGAAATACATGGTACATGATGTTTAAAATGATGGGCACCTGTGTTACAATGGCTAATGTTATGTACATAGTTTAGGTAAGCTATGCTGTAGTTTTAAAGTTAGCCTATAGCCTACCTTGTTTAGAATTAGATAGAGAAAGAGAGCATGTATCTTGCAAGTATCATGACTAAACTAGGGAAATTCACAGAATGTCCTAGTTTAATATAGTTACACATACATATGCAATTGGTTTGACAACACGATTACCCAATTTATTAATTGATTTCGATGCCATAGGCTCAATGTAGCCGATGTATAAGACGATTTGCGAGTGACCGCTGGAATTTCGCCGCAACCACACTGAACATTTCGATTTATTTTGTATTAAATACGTCCTTTAAGAAGCTCAAAACTCATGTTCATCCTGTTAGCTGAATGATTGCACTGTTATATCCACGGTTTTGTTGTGCACTGTTGTTGTTTTTGCACAGTACCTTTTGAAAAGATGCCTGAAAGTCTGGAATGTGTCTGGGGTCACTAGTTGTTGCACTTTAACCCTTAATTGCACTTTATTATGTTGTGCTATGCTATATTGCACATGTGTTGTATGTCTTATGACATTTAGCTATTTTCACATATTTTAATAAAGAAGTTCATGTTTCAAGTTCAAGTACATGGATCTTGGAAAATCCTTTTTTTTTTTTTTTTACAGTGGTATCGAAATTGGTATCGAGAATCGTGTTATTTTACTCGTATTGGTACCGACTACTGAATTTTTGGTATCGTAACACCCCTAGTCCCACAGTCCTGTCACTGTTCTGTCTGTGTGCTTTAAAGTCCAGGTATTTGGAAGTTTATGAGCATGTAATTTGGTTTATTTTATTTGTGTGTTAACAGTGTAGGAAAAGAAGGCTCTGAAACACGTAGACATTACCAAGACCAGCTTATGTTGCTTACAGCAGCTTATTAGCAACTTGAAGGTTTTGGCATTGTTTGGGAAAGGGGTGGGGGCTGAGGATAGAAGAATTATTTAGCCCCTATAAATCTGAAAGAAAACCTCAGAGCATTACTGAGACGTGTGTGTGTGTGTGTGTGAAGGTGGGCCTGGAGAAAATGGCGTCAGAGCACACCAGGCTGATTTACATGACCACTGGAGTCCTCCTGCAGAAGCTGGTGGGGGCCAAGAGCCTGACGGAGTACTCCCATATTTTCATAGATGAGGTATTGTGGAAAACCTATGGGCAACACTGGTGTGAGACTGAGGAAAAGTTACAAGCAACACAAGCACAAAAAAGACAAACAAATCCAAAGCTCTCCTTTATTACAAGCTCAGCACATGTCACACATACAGTCCCACTGTTTCAGTGAAACACACGTGAATAACAAACATATGTTGAACAATATCCTATATGCATCCTTTAATCTTCCTGTTTTTGTCATCTCATGCTCCATCCCATGGTTACAATTATGTGTCATCAGCTATGTATGTGACACATGTCTGCCTAAAGGAAGTCCCTATAGTGCTGAGTATATATTCCTTATGTTGCGTATTAGAAGGAATTGGTGTCCGCACCTAAAGGTATGTTACATACCTCATACTCAGGGACAGAAAGGACCACCTAAAAGTCAAGCTACACTCTTACACACACATTTGTTTGTGTAAGTAAGTTGGTTGCCAGCTCATTCATAAACAGAAGTGAATGGACATTGGTTCATTATAAGGACTACACATCAGACACAACTGACAGTTGAGCAGCTGTGTTCAAAAGAATTTTCAACGTCTTTGAAGTTCAACATTTTTGGCGAACTATTTCTCTGCTTTTTAACACTACGAATAGTAACAAATACATTGTAAAAAGACACAATGTGTTAAGATATGTTATTGTTTTGGCCGTGTAATACGCAGGATAATGTATAGAACGGCGGTCATTATCGGGAAAATAAGCCCCTTCAGGGCGAAGCAACACCCCTCCGCGTCAGGGTGCTGTTTGCCCTGTCGGGGCTTATTTTCCCGATAATGACCGGCGTTCTATACATTATCCGTTACATATTAAATTGTATATTATGTGTTCACTCAGAAATCGCATGCTATTATGCCTCAGCATAACATTAAAGCACTCTGTAAATGTGCACTAAAGTTAGTCCATACAGAAAACAAATATTAAAATGTAGCATGTACCTCAAAATAAATGAGAAATATCTAGTATCAATCTAATAAAATCTATCGAAATTATGTCTGTCACAAAGTAAATTTTTTGTCCTGCGACAGGTTCACGAACGAACAGAGGAATTGGACTTCTTGCTGTTAGTCATCAGGAAATTGTTGTTCTCCAATTCCCGACATGTGCGGGTAAGTCCAACATACACTCTCTTGTGCACACACTCACACACACACACCCCCCTCCACTGTCACCCCTTCCCTCCTGTCCTCTACATCCCAGTACATCTGCCTCCAAAGCAGTCAGAATTCTCTACACACACTGGTTTAAAGCTTTTGGTTTGTGGTTTGTTTGATGTAGAGTATGATTGTGGTGTAGAGTATGATTTTGGCTGGTCTGGTGCAGAATTGTTAGTTGCTGGTCTTTCCTCTCTGCCACAGGTTATTCTGATGTCTGCCACCATTAACTGCAAGGAGTTTGATTGTGGTGTAGAGTATGATTTTGGCTGGTCTGGTGCAGAATTGTTAGTTGCTGGTCTTTCCTCTCTGCCACAGGTTATTCTGATGTCTGCCACCATTAACTGCAAGGAGTTTGATTGTGGTGTAGAGTATGATTTTGGCTGGTCTGGTGCAGAATTGTTAGTTGCTGGTCTTTCCTCTCTGCCACAGGTTATTCTGATGCCTGCCACCATTAACTGCAAGGAGTTTGATTGTGGTGTAGAGTATGATTTTGGCTGGTCTGGTGCAGAATTGTTAGTTGCTGGTCTTTCCTCTCTGCCACAGGTTATTCTGATGTCTGCCACCATTAACTGCAAGGAGTTTGCAGAGTATTTTGGCACCCCCGTGCTCAGCCAGCTGAACCCTGCCTATGTGTTTGAGGTGGAGGGGGCGCCCTACGCCATCGAGCAATTCTACCTGGACAACCTGCGTGGGCTCATCCCCTTCACGGTGAAGCTCATGATACCACCTTTACACACACACACACACATATATATACATACATACATACACACATACATGAATACAGACAGAATCACACACACATACACAACACTACAGTGTGTAAAAAAGTGTTTTGTTCTCCTTTCTAAACATCCATAAGATCGCATACGAAGTGGTTAAGAATAAATAAATAGTCTGTTTCAAAACATTTGACAATAGGGAATACTTTTATTTTCTAGGGATGCACGATATTGAATTTTAGCCGATATCCGATATGCCGATATTTACAAGCTCATTTTGGCCGATTGCCGATGCCGATATATACATCTCAGCTTTTTAATTATTGAAAAGTCTCTACTGTACTAGAATTAATCTGTTATTATGCTAGGGTATTGCTGTAAATACAGGACATTACAGACTTGAGTATCATTTTAGACATAGACATTCACTCATGAAACTGAAATGGTTTCAAATATGGCAGATTTATTTATATTTTCACGTCACAATTTTCATACTTGAACAGTACCTCCTTGAACTTGAACAACTACACTATGGAAATGCAGCTTGGCTTACTTGGCAAGCTAACATTGGTTAACTGACTTACAGTTTAATAACGTCCCTTGTAGGATTTCTAGACTAATCTATGTAACGTTATTGCCAAGTTAACCAAATAAATTCCATATATGGAAAAGTAAGCCATGTACAGATAGGTGGGCTCGTGACATAACGTTTCACGTCGCGTCAAATGAGGCATCTTCAACTTCTCTGGTGTCACGTAGCATGCTTGGCTAACTTGGCAAGCTAACCTTGGTTAACTGACTTACAGTTTAATAACGTCCCTTCTAGGATTTCTAGACTAATCTTTGTAACGTTATTGCCAAGTTAGCTGTATAAATTCCATATATGCAAAAGTAAGCCATGTACAGATAGCGTGGGCTTGTGACATAACGTTTCACATCCCGTGAAATGAGGTATCAACTTCTCTAGTGTCACGTAGCATGCAAGCTAACAAGCTAGTGTTGTCTAGCTAACTCCGTAACTTATAAACGGCTATTAGCGCGACAGGTAATAAAGCAGGTTGTAAAGCGTCTACAAGTCAATGCATGCAACCTACGTTATGGCCAAGCTGCATCTCCTCCTCCTTCTCCTGAAAAGTTTTCTGACAAATAGGCATTTTGTCATCATCCTCTGATACTGTGAAGTACTGCCACACAGCCGACGCTCATTAACATTTGCTTTGCGTGCGCATAATTTACACGTCAACTTAATTTTTCATATCTGCAGGTACCGATAATTACGTTTTGAAGCCGATATCTGCCGATACCGATGTCGTGCCGATATTATCGTGCATCCCTATTATTTTCATGCCTGTGTATGTATTTTTGAAGACCGTGTGTGTGTGACTTTGTGTGTGTGTGTTTTTTGTGTTTGTGTGTGTGTTTGTGTGCGCGCCAGGCGGTACCCATGCACTGGGATGAGCCTGGCATTAGTTTGCAGATGTACAGTGTAGCCATCAGCCTGATCGAGAGCTTTGACACCATGGAGGAAAAAGACCAAAGGTCAGGAGGTCACAGGGATTCACGCTCAAAGAGGCTTATTCTAGCCACTGTATTTCCCTCATAATCATCCTAAATACTTCTTGGCATTTTATTTGAATTTTTTTCTTAACTCTTACTGTATCATTTATGGTAATGGTCACTCATACTTCTGGGAAAGAAATGTAACAACAATGAAGAAAGATTGTGTCGGAGGATGAATTAACATTTTGCTGAACCTAAGTGCTCAGGTTTTGTCTGTGTAGTCTAGTTTTGAAGCAGACAGGCATGAATGTGTGAGTTTCAACTAGATTGTGTGTGTGTGTCCCAGTCGTAAAGAAGAGACCAAGGGATTTGTGCAGCTGCCAGAGAGGGGCAGTGTTTTGGCTTTCCTGCCTGGCCTTGCTGAGATCCAGTACATGCAGGACGCTCTGTCCAAACTTGGACGCAAGAGGTGCGTGCAGTGTGTGTGTGTGTGTGTGTGTGTGTGTGTGTGCAAGCTCAAGAAGGTAAATAAATGTATGAAACCGTTCTATCTGGGAGGTGGCAACTGGACTGGGTGGTGTATTAGGGAGAAGGGTTTCAAATCGCTTCTGCCTTCCTTCTGCCCAAACAATCCTTTTATTTGAAATTAGTGTTTACACAATACATTAATCATTAGCAGTGGTTTCCCAATATGGTAGTAAGACACGCACATGCAGATGGCTAACCTTAACATCTGCCTAGCAACAAATTCGTTTCAGGTAATGGAGCAATCCTATTTTCTTATCATGTCATAAACATTCTTGAGGTAATTGGTTTCACAGGCATGCTGTATTGATCAGTTTCTGTGGAAATGTACTGCCTCTCAAATAAAATCAGAACACAATACCCACAGCAGTTTAGAGCATTCCCTTTTAGTCTAAACATTCATGATAAAATATAGAATACTTTCTTTCACACATGCTCAAGAATATGCGTAGTTCTCCCTAGTGACTGTAGCACTTTGAGTGCAGCCGTCTGTGTGGTTTTGATTTTAATGTTTGTTTATTGTAAATACATGTTTCATACATGGAGGAATGTAAAATAATCCCCCTTGTAAATAAATAAGAATATATTTTTATATGTAAGCCACCATCTCCTGCACCCTTCTTCCCAGCTACACCACCCAGTCCAGTCGCCACCTCCCAAAACAACGTGGGGTGACCGCTCAGTTCGTCACATTTACTTTATTGTCATTGTCACTAAAACGACGAGGCAGCACCAGACAGCTTAAAAAAACTTAAATTGCTGAGCACACTAACTGCCACAACTAAATTTAATAAATAATATCACACATAATATATGTGTGTGTGTGCACGTGTGTGTTTGTTTTGTGTAGGTTGCAGGTCTACCCACTCCACTCCACAGTGACTCTTGAAGAACAGAATGAGGTTTTCTTGAATCCTGTGCCTGGATACAGGAAGGTAATTGTGGGCAGATGGGAACCACAATTAAAAAAAAAAAAAAAAAACTACATGTGAAGACATCTAGGTCATCCTTTCTAAACTCGTGTCCTTTTTTGACGTTTGTGTGTGTTTCAGATCATCCTCTCCACTAACATTGCTGAGAGCTCAGTCACTGTTCCAGATGTGAAGTATGGTAAGTGACACTGAGAAGAGATTATTCTCCGTCATTCTGTTTGCACAGCTCATCACTTTTGTGAGTTCTTGCTAACTGGGTCATTTTCAAATTTTTATTTTCTTTTGTTTTTTAATAAAACTCTGATTGGAAGTCATACAAATGGTTTGCTGCAGGGCTATGAGTGAATAGCTCAGATTAGGCTGGCTCTGTTGCACAGAGGGCCCTATGTTGGACAGCGAAAAACAGCTGGTGAACAGCTGAAGAAAAAAACACACAAAGAAACAGCTGGTGAACAATTGAATGCGCCAATTTCAAACCACCACTGCCCAAGTTTAATTTATGTATCTCTATACATACATTAGCAAGGAAGCAGGAGCAAACCTGTGTTATGCGTTCATGCAATTAATATATACACATTTCAGCTCCTACATATCCTGGCTGGCCTTTAAGAAATAATAACATGTTTGTCTAAAAGGTTAAACTCCTTGAAATGGTAGTCATATTTGTCCAACTTAAATGAAATGCTCAGTCAGTAGAAAACTAATGTCATCCATGATGTCACAATGATATTTCTTGTCATTTCTATTCACGTATTGTAGTCTGATTACACTAATCAGACTAATCTTGTCATGACTGAGTTCTGATCTTTTCTTGTGCAGATTGGTAATAAAGGAAGCTCTTCTGATACTCATTTTACTGCAATTTAAAATGTGGTTTCCACTTACCCAACCAGCCCTTAATTTCTTTTTGCGACCACTGTATGTCATCAGAAATGAAAACCAAGTGCACTGTCCTTTTGTAGATTACAGTATTCATGGATTAAAGTTTTCCGTCCCTATGACGGATTTCCGTCAACTCGGCTCGCATAAGGCCAAAAATGAGATCGATGCAGATCCGAAGAGAAACAAAATAGGGAGGGGGGGGCACTGATATGATTTGCAGCGTCGGAAATACACGAGGGCAAAGGGCAAAACTGCCTCAAGAAATGTAATTTTGCCCCTAAAATGTATAAGAGTAAATTATAATTTTCTGTAATAATAATTTAATGAACTTGCCAAAAACATCGTAGCCTATGACCCGGTCAGTTGCCATAAGAATGACGGCGCGCACTGATACGAACAGAGAGAAAATAGGGCCAAGTGATAACGAGGTGTGACTTTTTCCACTACCATGTTTTTGGGATGCAAATATATCACTCTTTTGAACACATAATGTTTTGGGAAGAGAAACGTTTTATTTTGCTGGGTCTATGTTTTGATTTTCGCATTGACTGATTGTTGCGTGAAGAAATGAACGTTCTAACAAAAAATATTTGGAGCGCTTCCTAATCAGACCTGGCTGTGAGTGCGAGAGTGAGTGAGGAGAAATGAGGATCAGCGCAGTCTCTGTCACCAGCTCAGGTTCTAAAATATAAAATTCATACACCCAGCGACTGTCAAAAATGAAAGCTAGATTGACTGGGTGGAGGAAGACGATGACGAAGAGAAAAAGACCCGGTTTTGTTTTCAAGGCATGTTGGAATTGTGGACAACGAGTTGCCCAAATCCTTGTCAATCCAGCACAGGTACATTCTTCTGCTGACTCCATCAAGGGGAGCAAAAACATTCAGAAATACATGGCATTTCGTCACCAAGCACCAAGCGACACACATCGCCTACGTTGAATGATAACTAGTAATAATACTTTTAGAAATGATTTAGTTCGGTCTAGTTTAATGTTAGTTAGCTAACGTTGGCTACAAAGGCTGGCTTGCATGCTAGCTAACTAGTCTAATCTGTATTTCCTGTAGGCCTACTATGGTAGGTACATGATTAAAGGTAACACAAAAATCCATAAATATAATGTGTTATTATAAAAAAAAGAAAGAAAAAAAAACGATTGTTAATAGTTTTTTTTTTTTTTTTTTACCTCTAATAAGATTGTATAAGTTGTTATTACTATAATAGAATACTTTTGAATATGATTGTCTAATTTACGTTGTCTGTTTGGTTTTTGTTCAAAAAATCTAAGAAAACACTTTGTATCTGTAGACTAATGCTAATAGTCTTATTATTGCCATTTGATGACAATTGTTCATATACTGTAAGCCTACATAAGTGTGTTTATTATTTTGAACAAAGGTTAGGCCTAAATGTTATTTCACAAGTTTCTAAAAGTGCCCCCATTTTTTTTTAAATGCCCCTGGATTTCAGAAAATCGTTTTGTCATGTATAGCCCATTAACAAGAATGGTGAAGTCTTGCAAAAAATATTGGTTTTATGCCCTAGCTTTGAACTAGTAAGTGATAATATCGTGATAATATGAAGATCAAATATCAAGGCGGTATGCAGCCACGACCCAAAGTGAGTGCCGATTTTTTTTTCAGTCCGATGATTTTTTTTTGCTTTAATCCCTGAGTATTAATTACAGTGTTTGTGTAATTGACAGTAATTGATTTCTGTCTGGCGCGGCACCTGGTTTGTGACAAAGACACAAATTACCGCTCTCTCCGCCTCACATGGTCCTCCAAGACAAACTGCAACCAGCGCAGAGGTGTGTGTTCAACCATCCACTCTTCAAATCACAGATTTTCACACTGTCTGGCTCCATGTATTAGTGTTGTAATTTAGTTTGTTTCATATGGGCTCAAAGATAGTTTAACGTACTGCATTCACTTGGGACGTGGGAATAGGGTCTGTGATTTTGAAAGGGCCATACTCCCCTTGATCAGCCAAATTTAGGTAAGAAGTGCATTAGAACCGGCTTGCACCAGTTCAAGTGATGATCCATCTTTGCGTAGTTCAGACATAAATAGGCACCACATAAATGTAATGAGTTGCACCATACAAATAGTTTTAGCGTAACACAAAGTAATACATTTAATTTTGTTTTCTCCTAATCCTTAGGTGTAAGGTCCATCGTAAATAACATCAGTAGGAAGATGCAATTTAACAGGGTGTATAGCAAGTTTCGACGTGAGGTTTAAGATACTTTACACCCAAACTCGCGTTCGACTGGTGCAACTGATGGTGCCGATCTGAATGTTCTGTGCGCACCACTATAGAATGTTTTGTTTGGTGTTTCAGGGCGAGCTGGACGGGTCTCCAAGGGTTACTGTTACCGTCTGGTCACTAAAGACTTCTGGGAAAGGGAGATCCCAGACTTTGTTGTTCCCGAGATGCAGGTTATTATTATTATATTTCTGCCATTTTTGGCACACTGTGTGCTCCTGTGTGTATATATGTGGTATACAGTACAGTTCACTCGACCTTTCTGAAAAAACACACCTGTTTAGACTAAACAAGCAAACTGTGTGTTTGTGTCCATGTCTAGCGTGCCCCTCTAGACAGCATCCTGCTGAAAGTGAAGCTGCTGGACATGGGTGACCCTCGGACTCTCCTCTCCACAGCTCTCTCCCCTCCCAACCTCAGCGACATCGAGAGGACCGTGCTGAAGCTCAAAGCGGTCTGTGTCCTGCTCCTAATGACAACTGTCGTGGAAACACACGTCTTAGAATTAAAAAGTCATGCGCACCGGAGCAGACACTCCAACAGGGTCCCTGTTCATTTCCCAGTCTGTCTGATCGGGGTCACGTCAGCAGGCTGTGTCATACCAATCCCCCCCCGCCCCACAGTTTCCCAGTCAAACAGGGTCCTGTCGAGCATATGTAAACATTTATAAATATTAAAAAAGCTGTAATTTAACCTAGATAACTGATACATAGATTAATGTTAAACATTTTCTCAAGGATAAAGCATTAAGTCACACGTACAAATTTTAATAGGACCATGCACAATCTTAAGTGCATGTGTGTGTCTCTGTGTGTAGATGGGTGCCCTGTCCGTGAACAGTCCCAGTCAGAAGCGCTACGACGGGGACATGACGTTTCTGGGGCGTGTTCTTGCACACTTACCTGTGAGCTTGCACCTGGGCAAGATGATTGTTTTGGGGCACGTGTTTGGCGTTCTGGACGACTGCCTGATCATCGGTACGTTTCTTATCTCTCTCTTCTGCCCCTGTGTTCTCTCAAACTCAATGCAAACGACACTGTGCAAACACAAGGTCATATGAACACAACCATTTTGGAGCTCGCTACATTTACCACCTTATGACTCCTGCCCCATTGAAATGTTACTGTGTCCTTGTGTCTTGTCTATACAACTCTATGCTGACTATGCAAGGACTGGTGAATCTCTCCAACTCTTCTATTTCCTTTTTGTTAGGTGAAAAATCCAAATTCAATGTCTCAGGACTCCGGAGTTGTAGATCAGTATATTTATTCAGTAACAATTGCAATTGTGCTCACTTACAGCTGAAGAGTTAGTGCTAGGATTTGTGCACTGATGAGAGTTATCGTGTGCTTTCCCAAGTGCTAAAGCGTTCAAGTGCTTACACAGTTAACAGTTCCATTTTATACTATTTCTTTCCTCCACATTGGGTAAGAGGTTTTTCTATAGGTGGACTCAAGTGTTGCTTGTTGGTCATCTTTTGAGAAACGTACATTTCCTCTCCCTAACGTGCATTTCTTCACCCTGCCCAAACTGTTCTTGTTACCTCTGACTTGCACATTTCAAAAGACACTCAGAATAACCCCCAACGTACACTTCCTCTCCCCAACGTACACTTCCTCTCCCCAACGTACACTTCCTCTCCCCAACGTACACTTCCTCCCAACGTACACTTCCTCCCAACGTACACTTCCTCCAAACATACACTTCCTCCCCCTGCTTTAGCTGTTCCTGTTTTCTCTGCCTTGCACATTTCACATGACACTCAAGCAAATTTTCAGCACAGCATTTTCTATTCTATCAATTTTCAGCTACTACTGCTTACCCACTAATGATCACAATGGTTGTTTCTTGATTCTGTATATACAGGTGGTTTGCCACAGCAAGAGAGTAGGCCTCAGCTAACAGAATAAACAAGCAGATTCAAATGCAATAACAATGTCCTCATTACATTTCCCTATCAATTTCTTTGTGGCTCATTAACACAGCACAAGGATGAAAGTGAAGCCATTTCAACATTGCACAGGGTTTATATACTTTAGATTTACCTAATTATGACACCATAATTGTTTCTAATGTCAGCAAGAATAGCCACACTCGACTTGAAGTCCTTGTGTGTCATCCCAGCTGCACTTTCTAAAATGCAAGGATGTCAGTTTTACACAGGGTCGGGCAGGCACATTTCGACCCCTCTTATCACCTCTGAGCTCACCCAAACATATGCAGAAGGTCCCTCTCCTTACGCATATAACTCTTATGCAGACTACATGGCGTCAGCACCTAATAATCTAAGTTACACACCCATAGAAAAGCCATGTTCCAGCTTACATAAGCACATCATTTATGAAAGGTAATTATTAATACAAGGCACTTGATTCATACATTCTTAAGTCATGAACAGTGTTTTGAAATGATTTATATCACTTTTCTTTTAGTTTTGGTTGTTGTCTCCTGTGTGTCCCTGATTTGACCCTTCTGCTGAAGGTAATTTTCACTACCACTAGACTTGGAGACTCAATCAGGCTCTGGTCAAACAGAGAACAAGGATTTATTTTTGCATCTGCAGATGGAGGAAGTATGGCTTCACAAGAAGATTCACCAGCGTCTCTGACTACATCAGAGAAGGCTGAGCCTTAACTATTGTAAGATAAAATCAATATATCATATAAAAGAACAGTGAGTAAGGTTCACACGGGAAAAGTATAACCACAGATGACCAGAGTCATAAGTCATTATGGATACCAACCTGAGCATGTTTCTCAATAACAACTTATGCCATGGTAAGATAAGACCGAACAACAACAGTATTTCACCATAATACCATATGGCACACTAGATAAAACTAGAAGTGCTGATGTTGAAGCTTGTGATCAACTAGACTAGAGGGGACTAGACTATATGAAACCATTGCACAATTAAGGATGAAGGGAGGGGGCCCTGTTAGGCCCAGAGTGACATCACAGAATTAGGAGATAAAAGGGTGATCATTTCTTGTGTAGAGGAGAAGGCCTTCTCCTCTACACAAGAAATGATCACCCTTTTATCTCCTAATTCTCCTTAATTGTGCAATGGTTTCATATAGTCTAGTCCCCTCTAGTCTAGTTGATCACAAGCTTCAACATCAGCACTTCTAGTTTTATCTAGTGTGCCATATGGTATTATGGTGAAATACTGTTGTTGTTCGGTCTTATCTTACCATGGCATAAGTTGTTATTGAGAAACATGCTCAGGTTGGTATCCATAATGACTTATGACTCTGGTCATCTGTGGTTATACTTTTCCCGTGTGAACCTTACTCACTGTTCTTTTATATGATATATTGATTTTATCTTACATTATCTCAATAGTTAGTATAATATTATAGAGTATAATATCTTTCACCCCGGGAAACACCTGCCACTCTAATCCAGGCAGTTTCTGTCGACAACTGTTTCAAAAGTGTTGTCGACATAAGTATTAATCAAGCTTTAAACTCTAAGAAGCTGCCAGACACCGAACAGAGGACCCTATTATCTTCAGCCCTGTCTCCCCCATACTCCCTCCTTCCCTGCCTTGCTCACGGTTGCCAACTATTTGAGCAACAGAGGCAACTACAATGTGTGCCATTACTTTGAAATGCTGTCTGAACACATGCTAAGACATTGACACCACCTCTCTGTGCCTTTTTCTCTTCCCAGCTGCTTGTGTTTCAATAAAGAGCTTCTTTAATGCACCTCATCTACAGCCCTTGGCCGGGTACCGGTGAGTCTCTCACTCTCACTCTCACTCTGACTCACTCAAACTAACGTTCTCACTCTTACCCACTCTCTCTCACTCCCTCTCTCTCACTCTTACTTTCGCACTCACTCACAAAGTCTTTCTTTCTCTCTGTGTCTCTTTCATTCACTCTTTTCCTCTGAAAAATTAGATTCAAAAGAAGCTTTATTGGCCTGACCATAACGCTCTACAGTATTGTTAAAGCATTTGGGTTGGGTGTACTGTATACACAAGATACATCAGAAGGGGAAGGGGAGAAGTGGAAACAATAAAACTATTTAAATAAAAAATCATCAAGGGAGTAGGATATTAACAACAAGAAACATGAACTTATGTGAATTTATGGGCTATCCCTTTGTCTCTCTCTCTCACTCACTCTTTGTCGCTCTCTCTAATTCATCAACACAAAATGTTCTCATGTCGTAAGACTGATTTCTACTGTATCTATTGTTCCCTCTTCTGGTTTTATCTGTCTGTGTAGAATAAATCAACATCCGATGCGTTCATTGTTTTAAGGCTTACTCTGAAATGGGCCTAAGCCTGAATGGGCCTAAAATACTCGTCACTGGGCCTAAGCCTGAATGGAAACTGTCGTTCACCCAACAAAAATAATTCACCTCATTTCTGCTTTAAGTGATCTGGTGATTTGGATTGTGTTATGAAATCTCCCACAGGAGCAAGCTAATGTTTGCAAATGCCGTTCCCAGTGACTATATTGCCTGCCTCAATGCCTTCAAGGTAAGTGCTATGTGTACCCCCCTGCCCCCCGAATATGCAATTGTTTAAAAACATTCTACTAGGTCCACAACCGTGATGTAATTATAAACATACAATGTTCCATAGTACTTCTCTGTACAATCTATTTGTGCCTAATGTAAGATAATTTTAGTTCAGTATAGTTTTATTAGGAAGAATCCATGATCTATTTAACTTGAGGGGCCCATCAAGTTAAATAGCTCATGGGATCATGGGTTCGCTACCCTAATGTATCTGTTGTTTGCAGAAATAGACATAAATGTGTCATGTGGTGTGAAACATGTCCATGTCCTAATAAAACTACTGAACTGAAATTATCTTCCACTAAACATTACACATTACACTGTTAAATTATTGATGTTTTTAATATTTTTGGTAAGTCTGATCACATCCTTCTATCACAGCTACATGCTCCACATTATATGGCTCCTGTGTGTTTGTGTGTGTGTGAGAGTGAGTGTGTGTCTTTGTATGTGTATGTGTGTGTGTGTGTGCGCGTGGGCCCTTCATTTCACATGACCGCAAAGGTATTTCACCCTACAGTGATGTTTATGATGTTTAAATGCTGTGCGTGATTTTGTTTTTAAGACATGGCATTCTCTTAAAACAAAGGGCGAGTTCCGGCATGCCAAGGTAAGAGTGCACACAGTGGGTTACTGCTGAAATGAGTATGCTACAATGTTATTGCTCTTATATGTTTGTTGACTCTCAAATGTCATTATTTGTAAGGCATTGAAATGATGATTTTTCTCATAATATATTTATAGTTTTATGGATCTACTTCAGTTTGTATTGTTGCTGTCTCATATGACATATTTGTGTCTTGATCTAAGTATTACAAAATATTTTAATTTGTGTGAGAAAGGGGAACTGGGCAAATAAAAACGTTTTTGTAAGACTTAGATCAAGATAAAAAATATATAAATATAGAAAGAACCAACTAATTTTGCAGAAGTGTCACAAAAAAAATGGGATCTTGGATGCAGATGTTGCTTCATGGGGAGATCTTATGATTGTCTTACAAAAGTTTTGCTCATGTAAGGAACCACTTTCCAGACCAACGACTGAACTTTTGAATTGTTTATTGACTGAACTGTTTATTATCCTACATCTGGTATAATGCTTAATCCCATGGAATTTGGTGTTTACACTGATAAGGATCAAACAGTCACACAGACAAATGGAGGTATTTGTCACCTCCAGAGGGGGGTTACCTGCAGCCCGCAGAGACCAGAATTCCCATGTTTCTGAGATCTATGTTAAAACGAATTTCTTCAGCCGCAGGAATGAGAAAGCTGTGCCACTCGGACTGAGCCTATTCAAATGAACCCAAACATGACAAAGATATCATCTTAATATGCAATACCACACTTAGAACCCTTAATTCCATTCCCCTGTCCTTAATGTAGCCCTAGTGGGGGAAAGCTGTATGTCCTGAAGCAAAACAGTCACATGATAATGCGATAGTGAGATGCAAAGTCATGAGAGTTAGGCTCTCAGTTGCAGGGTGAGAATCTTCAGATTGAAAAAAGCAGATGGCCTTCAATTTTCAATTTCTCATTAGGTGAGGTTTATAGATCAGGTTCCAGAACTGTATTGTTATCGCTACCCCCTGTCTCTGGGAACTCTCTCGGTGCTTTCCCCCACTAGGGCTACATTAAGGACAGGGGAATGGAATTAAGGGTTCTAAGTGTGGTATTGCATTATAAGATGATATCTTTGTCATGTTTTGGGTTCATTTGAATAGGCTCAGTCCGAGTGGCACAGCTTTCTCATTTCTGCGGCTGAATAAATTCGTTTTAACATAGATCTCAGAAACATGGGAATTCTGGTCTCTGCGGGCTGCAGGTAACCCCCCTCTGGAGGTGACAAATACCTCCATTTGTCTGTGTGACTGTTTGATCCTTATCAGTGTAAACACCAAATTCCATGCGATTAATCATTATACCAGATGTAGGATAATAAACAGTTCAGTCAATAAACAATTCAATAGTTCAGTCGTTGGTCTGGAAAGTGGTTCCTTACATGAGCAAAACTTTCGTAAGACAATAATAAGATCTCCCCATGAAGCAACATCTGCATCCAAGATCCCATTTTTTTGTGACACTTCTGCAAAATTAGTTGGTTCTTTCTAGAATCTAGATGGTCACTGTATATATATATATATTTTTTATCTTGATCTAAGTCTTACAAAAACGTTTTTATTTGCCCAGTTCCCCTTTCTCACACAAATGAAAATATTTTGTAATACTTAGATCAAGATACAAATATGTCATATGAGACCGCAACAATACATACTGAAGTAGATCCATAAAAATATAAATATATTATAAGAAAAATCATCATTTCAATGCCTTACAAATAATGATGTATCTTTACTTCATGGCTTTGGTCCTCCATAGCATAAGAGCTTTATGTTTTGTAAATCGCAGTCCATGTATGCTGAATTTCTATATTTAATTTGTATTTACCCATCGATTCTAGGATGAGCTGGATTGGGGGAAGGAGAACTGCATTTCCATCAAAAGAGTCAGAGAGGTACAAACACACCTGTGTCTTGAGGAAGGTCAAACAGTTGACCTTTCAAAAGGAAGAACATCAAAAATCACAATAATAGCCTTATATTGGTAATTTGATGGAAAACATAATAGGGAGGTTTCTAAAAGTGGCACCAACCTAGAGAGGAGTCTTAGGCATCGATGGATATTTGTATACTACTTTTGTGTTGTATGTCAAACTAAAATAAGCCCAACATCTTAGAATGCATTATTATATGGAAAGCAAACAAGGATAGGCACAGCAGCAAAGCAGTCTAGGTATGCAGAAACTGCACCAAGAAACATCCAGTCCAGGTCAGAAAGATATAGCTTTGGGTCCAGCAAAGATGAAGAAAGCTTTAATAACAGAAAACACATTCATGATAAAATATATGAATACTTTCTTTCACAACTTTATAAACCCAGAAGCAAAAACACTCATAAATGTCTAAACGTATTCATAATGCATCATTGCCACTGTCACATATAACTGTTAATAAATAGACATAACTGTACTCATAACGCTTTATGATGCTCTAGTATAGGCCATACTCAAATATAGAAATGGAAGCTTGTAACCATTTGGTTTATCTGTGTTTGTGGTTTTCAGGCTGCAGAGTTGTTTGAGGACTTGAGGAAGCGTGTGGCCCAGTTTAACATGCACTCCAACTCCAGCCACTCCTCCCTGGACTACACCAACCTGCACATGCAGAAGTTCATCTTACAGGTGTGTGTGTGTGTGTGTGTGTGTGTGTGTGTGTGTGTGTGTGTGTGTGTGTGTGTGTGTGTGTGTGTGTGTGTGTGTGTGTGTGTGAGTGAGAGGAAAAAAACGAGGGAGGGATGGAGGGGGCAGTGTTCATGTGGGATTCAACTTTAGGGAATGGTAAGTATCAAACCTTAATTGATTATAATAAATTATAAAATAACAAAAAATCCCAGAAACTGACCCCTGCTATCTGTTGGCTATTCACAGTCCGAAAGCTCATTTTGACCTTGTCCCTTTGGGTGCAGGAGGACATGCTGGAGAGTAACTGGAGCTTTTGTTTTTGTGTGTGTGTGTGCGTGTGTCTGTGTGTGTGTGTGTGTGTGTGTGTGTGTGTGTATGTGTGCGCTTGCATATGTGTAAGGTGGTAATTGCCGGAGCCTTCTACCCGGACTACTACCTGCAGGGTGAGCTCGATGACGAGCTGGCTGCTAAGGAGCTGTCTGGCTATGACCCCTCCACCACAGTAGTGGTATGTGCACACCAGTTCACACTGACTTAACTGCAGTGCTACCTCCGCATTTGACACTTGTTTGGTATTTTCTACCTGCGTGCTGGTTTAGAGAGGAGTCAGACCTGGACGAAGCTTTTTGTAGCAAGATAAGTTTACTTGGTAAATGATGATACAGTACAACCACCAATGCAATGCAGTCAAGAATGATACATCAGCTTTACACCGATAGCTGGAGAAGGCCTTCTGACCAAATACAAGAAATGTCCAAGCATTTAAAGCTCAGTTCTGTGATGTCACTCTGGGCCCCGAAGCCACCCCCTTATTGATCATGAAATGGTTACATATCGTCTGGTCCACTCTGTACATAGTAAAAACACGTTATTCTTGTGGGATTTTCCCTTTACAGAACTTCTGTATTTCATCTGCTGACACTCCTCTTATGTAAAAACAATGCGCATTGTCTGACACTCCACTTATATTTTTAATTTAGTTTAATTAGGTGCTAGACTTCCAGGCAGAAAACACCGTTAACACTCCCTTATCCCACTGTCTTTGCCTGTGAGAGCGCCCAAGTGGCATAGAGGCCGAGAGCGGTATTGCAGACAGATAGAGCTTTAAGAAAAGTTATAGACTTCACGAGAAACTGCCATTGACAGCGGTGAGAGCGCGTTTAAGAAACAGTTAAAGAGGTGGAATCTATCTCAATATAAAATTATTGGTCTTGTATTGAGATTATACCGATACAAAAATGTTAGAAAAGATGCATCGCAATTCATCCCACATTGTATCCGGTGCACACTTTTTTGATCCGGGCCATCGCATCGTGAGCTTTTATGCCGGTGCATCGATGCGAACCGGTGAATCTTCCCATCCCTAATTTCTTGTGTTGATCAGAAGGCCTTCTCCGACCACTGATGTTCATGTATCATTCGTGTCTGCATTGCATTGATGGTTGTATAAAAACGTCCTCTGGGCCATATTCTTCCAGTTCCTGTTGTGTTTTTGAGATAATGTTTATCCCCTGGTTGCGTCACTCACTGTCTGCACCTAACTACGTGGGAACACAGACAATGGTAGAGAGATCCTGCCAAGTACAGAACTGTAACCAGTTCAATCATATCATAGCCATCCTTTTTACTCAATTAAGATAAATGTCTAGTAAGACTAGTTCAAGGAGCATGTTAGCCTAGTAAAGGTGAAAGGCATATGCTGAGGAACAAGAAATTCTTCTCAGACCTACAGCTAGATTAAACTACTCACTGATATGTTTTGTTGTTGCTGCTTAATAATATGAATAAAAAGGGACACATGTTTGTGTAGAATACACACCACTGGATTAGTGACCATTAGGTCACATCTACAGTACGGAGCTTTTTGAGTGTTTGTGCGCAGTTGACCCTGTATGACCCCCGATCTGTCTTAGATTCGCAACATGCCACCGTTTGCTTTCCTGTACTACAAACAAGTCCAGTCCCTGTTCCGTCAGTGTGGCCAGGTCAAGAGCATAGCCTTCGACAGCACCAGGTAATGTGTTATTTCAGTTTAAGTTAACATTTGCAGATACAAAGACTTGTCCTCGACTTCTCATCAAGAGATGAGCGACCTCTTATTGCATATGTAAGGGATAATGTATAGAACGCAGGTCCTTATCGGAAAATAAGTCCCGACAGGGTGAACCGGACACCGACGCGAAGCGGAGGTGTCTTGCTTCGCCCTGAAGGGACTTATTTTCCGATTAAGACCTGCGTTCTATACATTATCCCGCTTATTATACGGTTACTTGCCACAACAAAACAAAAAAACAAATACACTTAACACAGTGTGTCTTTTTACAATGTATTTGTTACTATACGTAGTGTTAAAAAGCAGAGAAATAGTTCGCCAAAGACGTTGAACTTCAAAGACGTTGAACATTCTTTAGAACACAGCTGCTCAACCGTCTGCTGAAACTCCATTGATAAGTTAGTGTGGAATACTTGGGGAATGATACGAAAGACCTATATCAGAGGCACAAAACCCGTTGCCATTGACAGCACAGCGGTCATTATATGCAGGTCATTATATGAAAATAAGTACCTGCGAACGTTGGGGATGGCCCATTCAAATCAACGGGGCTTTTTGGAACGTTCTGAAGAGCCGTATAATAAGATCAAATAAGATCCATTATTTATGGAGTAGCTTTGATTTTACAGAATAACATCATTGGCAACTAGAAAATGCATTTCCTGAAGGAAATACCAGTGCATGAAATGCAAAAGTTAAGAAAGAACGAATAAAAGAAAAGTGAAAGAAGGAAGGAAGAAAGGAAAGAACAGTAAAAGAAGGAAAGAAGAGTTGAAGAAGGAAAGAAGAAAGGAAAGAAGAGTGAAGAAAGAAAGAAGAGTGGAAGAAGGGAAGAAGCAAGGAAAGAAGAGTGAAGAAAGGAAATTAGAGTGGAAGAAGGAAAGAAGAGTGGAAGAAGGAAAGAAGAAAAGAAAAAGGTAAGAAGAGTGGAAGAAGGGAAGAAGAAAGGAAAGAAGAGTGGAAGAAGGAAAGAAGAAAGTAAAGAAGAGTAGAAAGAAGGAAAGAAGAAAGGAAAGAAGAGAGGAAGAAACAAAGTAAGGAAAGAAGAGTGAACAAGAGTGGCTCTGGATAGACAGTAAAGAGAGAGTGAAAATATTGAAATAAGGAGAAAAAAAGAGTGAAGCAGAGAGATGGAGTGTGAGAGAAAGTAGAGTGAGAGTGATAGAGAGAAAAAAAAGTAGAGTATGGAAGGTGTCTATTAATATTCCTAGTTATACAGTTGAATGGAGAGGTACAGAGAGAAGAGGACCCTTGGAGGCTTGCCGCAGGTGTCAGTGAAGCACAGGTGCAAGCCAGTTTAATTACCCTATTATGATGTCATAATGGCCCAATGTAAGTCAATGGGAAAATTTAGATTCGTTTTTCTTTAATAACTTAAAAAGTATAAAGTTTAGAAAAGTGAAAAATACATAGCATAAGTGTCCTTTACAAGACCTACGCGACAAAGTTTGAATGAAGTTTCTACGTTTAGCGGTTCGGGCTGAATTAATCGCAGAAAAAGGTAACAAGAATAAGAAGAAGAAGAAGCCTAGGAATAACAATACAGGGCATTTCATGCACTGTAATAATTGTTTGAGTGTGTGAAAACGTAACAACAGATGCACATCCTTTCTCAGGGAACTGATGAGAAACCGTTCACAAACGAGTGAGGGAAATGCTCCAGAGACTTGACCTTGCTCCACGAACATTCCGTTGCTCTAGTACTGAAGTTATAACTGTGTGTTCACATCTGTGTATGCATGATCTGTTTGTATAACTGTACCGTGTGTGTGTGTGTGTGTGTGTGTGTGTGTTGTAGAGCATATGTGGAGTTCAGCCGGTCAGCAGGAGCGGGTGTTCTCCAGGAGGTGTCTCTGGCCCTGCTGCTGTCTCAGAAGAAGCAGGAACTGAAGCTGACCGTCTTCTCCAGTGAGGAGGTGGAGACTCACGCCGGGGAGATGGCCATGATCACACACCTGCGCAACGCACGGTACACACGCGCACACACACACACACACACACACACACACACACACACACACACACACACACACACACACACACACACTACCCTGCGCTATTCCTCGCACACAAAAACACACTTGCACAATGCAAACTACACGACTCACACTACACTGCTAACAGTGTGTCTGTACACAGGCACGTGCACAGACATTTTGGGGGGCAGGTGGTCATACTAAAAAAGAAGGGCAACCATCGCAGAAATTATTTATGAAATAAAAAATAATAAAGGAAAAACACAGTAGGATATTTTTTTTTGTTTACAAACTAACTTAAATTATCATGGGTTCCTCTGGACCAGGTAGGGTAACAGATTCTCCCTCTTTTGTTTTACTAGTTGATGGCCTGATCCAAGATAAAAGAGAGCTGCTACCCTGAGCTGCTTACTGCAGCTCCCTGTGCTTCTGCATTTGGAGTCACTCATGTCCCCTCACTTTTCAAAACAAGTCGTTTCGACCCCCCCACTTTTGCAGTCAAAATAGTGCGTGCGTGACTGCTGGTCTACTAGTCCATTATTTTTTCCATTGCTTCACAATTAAATCTGTTCCACTTTATCAGTGGGGAATACCCACAGCAATATAAATCCAATCCGCGTTTTCCTGGTGTACTACGCAGCCTCATCACGCACGCAGATTCAACTGTCATTCATGTTCATTCATTCTCTGATTTGATCGTCGCGCTAGAAGCAGACCACAGAAATGGACATACGGATTTTTTTTTTCGAAGAAGAAAAAGTAAGTCAGAGTTGCCCAAGTTTTACCCGTAGTGGACAATTAAGGACCACCCAATGGACATTATCTGGCTATAATCGTATTGTTATTGCCATAACAACCGTGAGCTAATCTGGCGTTAACGTTAGCTAGCTAATGGCAGTTTTTCTAACGACAGCAGCGACTAAACACACACTCACCAAAGTGATTTTTTTTTTTTAATGTGTCACTCATTTGTATACCTCTCTTTGACTCACACACGAAAGATGATGTCAATGCCACAATTAATAAAATGAACATTGGTGTGCTGGGCATGCTGTCAAGCTTTGTCATGTATGAAAACTATTTCCCCTACGTTAACCGTTTACTTCTGGCAGCTTCCATCCTTAAAGACTATGGGTTTCAATACACATTTGGCCATTTCTGACCTGAACAGTCATACTTTAATGAGGTGGTCAGTTTGAATGTAGCCAACATAATTATCAGGCTACCAAACCTATATCAATTGTGAATTTGATATGCTGATAACATGATTTACATCTCAGAGAAAAACATGGTAAAATGCACCAGAATGCGGGAAATTGCATCTACGTTTTTCAAAATTTTCTGGGGGGGGGACCCCCAGACCGCCCGCTTAAACATGTCCCCCCCACTTTCAAATTGGTGCTGACGCCCAAGGAGTCACTCTTTTCTTGGCATTATGCTGCAAATTTTGTAAAGGAGTTAAACAAATGTTGTGCATTATAATCAAGAGTGACTTACATAATCTCTATAAAGCTGACAACACAATACACACACATTTGTTTCACTGTTTTCTGACAGAGTTGAAGCATAAGCAGCATTACACTAATAATATACCACAATATACCTCACCAGACTGTCATGTAGCTCAACTTAAGACTACCTTTCATTTCAGAAATTACGGTTTTACAAAACTAGTGAACTTGTCTAATTTGTACAACAGTAAAACTGCCTTTAAATTATCTGCCTGCCTGCCTGTCTGCCTGCCTGTATCTCTCTTCCTCTCTCACTTCCTTAAACATGACCAATGCATCCTGGGCTGTTGTTTATGATTGCAAGGCCTTTATGGCTTTTAGTTTGTTAGCTCGCTAGGTTTTAGACTGAAGCTGGTAATGCTCTGCAGACACATTTTATAGTCTCATCAGGATTGCTTGACTGTCTCAGGATATGCATCTGCAAGAGAATCGCTTACACAGGACATTCCAGACAGCAGGATTCATCTGTCTTTACCACCAAGATGTTATCATTACCTCAATTTCTTTGTGGATATTTCAATGTGATTTCAAGTGAAAAATAGTCCATAATACTATCTTCTATTTTGTCAACGAAAATAAAGAGAGATTTTGGACAAGTTTTAATTTTTCAAACTACATTAAAGTCTTGTTTTTTTTTAATCGACAATATTGCATGTTGTATAGTCCAGTTAGTGTTTACTGACGTTGCTGCCATGTCATCATTGTCTTGCTTTAGTCATGAAAGAAAAGGTAATTGACAAACATATTACGTCATTTTTAACTAAATTAACTCAACTATACAGCAAACAAAACACCAACTAAACCAACCTCTCTCTGTTCTTCAGAGTCAATGTAGACTTACTGAACCACACTGTGTCACCTGTGGATTTCTTGAGCAACATTAATCCAGAGAGGCTCCCCTCCAATCGGGTCTTCATCGTCAACATCACTAAGGTCTGTGTGTGTCAGCATCCTGGGTTCGTGTTCGTGTGTGTGTTGGGGGGGGGGGGGGGGGTGTGTATGACATTGGCTAAGCAAATGTGTTGGGTCTGTCTGCGTGTGCAATCTGGGGTGTTTCTTTAACTACATAGGATGTGGGGGTGTTATGCCTGTCCGTGCAGGGTCCTGATAACAGTGGACATCGGTCATGTTGTCTTTTCAGCTTAGACAACTGGCTCTTCATATTCTGGTACCAAAACTGAACCCCAAAAGATATTGGTGATGATTTTTATACTTCCTGAGTTTAGTTCCCAGCTAGGAATTGGCCATTGAAATGAATGAGAGTGGTAATAGGTAACTCAGTCCAGGACTTTATAATGGTCAGGTTCTCCATGGTGTTATCGTTCTCCATGGTGTAATGGGTCTCCATGGTGTAATGGGTCTCCATGGTGTAATGGGTCTGCATGGTGTAATGGGTCGCCATGTTGTTATAGTTATCCACGGTGTAATGGGTCTCCATGGTGTAATAGTTCTCCATGGTTCTGCCCTGCAGGTGATAGAGGTGGGGCACTTCTGGGGCTTCCAGGCAGGCGAGGCGAGCGTGAACAAGCAGCGACAGCTGACGGCAGACATCAACGCGTGTGAGCTCCAGCCACTCACCTCCTCACTCTACCCCAACTTGCTGTGCCTGGCCCCCTTTAGCGACGAAGGGGAGCTCGATGCTTCCCCACGCTACTACAGGGCCAAGATACTGCACGTACCCAGCAGCTCTGCGGAAGTGGAGGTACACAAACATACACTGCTACTGTAGGGCCAAGATACAAGATGTGTAGACACACACACAGGCAAATCTACTACAGGGTAAAGACACTGCATGTCCTTGGCGGCTCTGTGGAAGTACACACACATAAACACACACATAACATAGATATGTGTTCATACACACCCAAACTGCTACTACAGGGCCAAGATACTGCATGTTCCTTGTAGTTCTGTAAAAGTCTATAAACACACACAAACATGCAGAGCTTCAAGGCAAAGATACTGTATGATCTTGGTACCTCTGAGGAGATGTGTGCACACCAGAGGAGGCTCTTCCATTGAGGAAACGGAGGAAGAACCTCCTCAAACTTTTTGAGAATGTATTTTTGTAATTGAACTGACTAAACTCCTTTAAAAATGCAGTTTGATATCAGTATTTAATACTATGAATATTATAATTTGTTTCCCTGAGTTAAAATAACATTAGCACCCCCTATCGTAACAAGAAATTTTCGGCACGGAGGACGGCCTCCTCTTGGCTCCCATTGAGATCAATGGGATCTGTCTCTGATACTGGCGGCTCGTGGGGCTCATTCACTTACATTTCCCAGGGGAGGAGGTGTCAGGTGCTGTGTAGAGAGGGTGTGTCTGGACGCTGCTATTGGGTGGGAGTTGGGGGATCCATATAGCAGTCGTATATAAAAGCATCGTCAGGAAGAGAGGGCCTGAGAGTGAGTTTGGACATAATGATCAGTCCTGGAGTCTGCGCCTCTCCGGCATGGGCAGTTCCCGCTCCTATTTCTGGCACAATAATAAACAGACGGAGCTCCATCTGGTGTGTGGCTCCAGAATAGGAGTGTATGTGAATCCCAGGGCAGGGACTTTGGCTTTCTACAGCGTCTCTGACACAATGACCCTCCTGCACCGAGTCGAGACCACATTCACTCACACTCTCCACCCTGGGTTTGTGGTAGGCTATCAATCATCAATGAAGCTGCTGTGACCGACATATCCAGATGCTGTTAGCACGTACATCTCACACATCACATAACTTAACACATCACTCACACGTAAGGATCTTGCAGCTGGGCCTGAGAACCTTTGATCTTTGGGACAACAACAGACTGAAGCCATTCCCACGTCTCTGGACCCCAGCTATTACATTATCTGTACCTCATGCAGTGTCACCACAGTAGACATAAGACATTGTGTGTGAGAGGTTTAGATGAGCTCTGTGTTGCATAACCTCACTCTCCCAAGTGTTTAGTCCCTCTGTTATTGCATACCCTGCCTGCTATTTTGTAGTACTGTAGTCCACAAAAACACCCTGAAACAACTTGTATCTCACATACTTATGCCACCAACGGAATAAGCAGGGCAATGGCAACCAGGCGCACAGTCCTTCCTCCCTCACTTTAAAAACCACCAGCCTCCACTGGTGCACACACACACACAGACGTGTACACACACACACACACACACACACACACACATGCACGCACACACTGCGTGCTGGTTTAAGAGAAGAGTCACCGGACGAAGCTTTTTTGTAGCAAGATAAGTTTACTTGTTAAATGATGACACAATGCAATGCTGTCACAAATGATACATTAACATCAATAGTTGGAGAAGGCCTTCTTCCCAACACAAGAAATGTTCAAGCTTTTAAAGCTTAGTTCTGTGATGTCACTCTGGGCCTCTAGAGGCCCCCTTTCATCCCATGATCATGCATGGTTTCAAGTCTTGTCACTTATCCATTTTGTAGAAACAACAGCTTATAACCTGACTTTTAATGTATCCATTGGTTTCAGAAATGGCTCATATGAAAGCTAAAACCCTCCCAAATTATGTTTAATATACTAAAATAAATGTGCTTCACTGAAGAAAGATTGATAATTTAATGAACACAGAAAGGTCAGATTTTGCCAAGACAAAAGTTTTGTCGCCTACAGAGAGTAATGTGAAAATTGAACAAATAATTTACTTCAAATACATAAATATGTTGCATAACATCAGTGAATTAAGTAGTGGTGCTGTGAGATCCATATTTAATATCTTGTATGACTTCCATGGGCTTGAAGAACTGCATCCATGCGGTTCGACAATGATTCATACAATTTATTGATGAAGTCATCAGTAATAGCAAAGAAAGCAGTCTTACATGCCTCCCAGAGTTCATCAAGATTCTTTGGTTTCGTCTTCCATGCTTCCTCTTTCATTCTACCCCAGACATGCTCAATGATGTTCATGTCTGATGACTGGGCTGGCAAGTCCTGGAGCACCTTGATCTTCTTCGCCTTGAGGAACTTTGATGTAGAGATGGAAGTATGCGATGGAGCACCAGCCTGCTGCAAAATTTGACCCCTTGTATGGTTGGGAATGTAAGAGGTAGCTAATACTTCTTGATATTTTAGGCTATTGATATTGCCTTCCACCCTGCAAATCTCTCGCACACCCCGTAAACCCAGACCATGATTTATCCGTCACCAAACTTAATTGTTTTCTGGGTGAATCTCGGATCCATGCGGGTTCCAGTAGGTCTCCTGCAATATTTGCGGCGGCTGTGATGTAATTCAACCGAAGATTCATATGAGAAATCCACCTTCTGCCACTTTTCCAGCGTCCACGTCCACATTTTTTTAATTGTGTTTTGTTTAGTGCTGGTTTCTGGGCACTGATTCGATCATGGAGGCCATTTCGAGACAGAATTCTACACTACTGTCCTGGTTGACACAGGGACTTGAGGTGACCAGGCCTGTTGGAGCTCTGTGGAAGTGGAAACATTTTCGAGCCAACAAACGGTTCTCCCGAGCAGTTGTCTTGCAGGGTCTGCCGGACCTGGGCTTGTCAAAAACCTCTTCAGTCTCTTCAAATCTTTTTCTTATTCTTTGTACTTGACGCTGAGACACATTGGAGGTGTCAGCCACCTCAGCAGTTGATCTGGTCTTCAGCCTCTTGATAATCAACGCTTTGGTCTCAGGGTGAATCTTAGGCATGTTGTCAGGTCAAGTTGCAGTTGATGTGAAGGTCTGGTTTGCTGGGGTTCTTTTTATACACACCCACTAACTGATTGATTAATTATTGATCACAGGTGAGGCTGTAATCTAGGATTGGGTGCATCATATGACAAGGCGACAAGACTTTTGTCTTTGCAAAAATTGCCTCAGTGGGCTTTACCAAGCTGTGAACGTTAGAATGCTTTTCAGCAGTTTCGTTTGGCACCAAAACATTATTTCAAAAGCTGTTGGGATTGAAATCAGCCATTTCTTGTAAAAAAAAAAATGTATTACAAATATATTTGAGGGGCACTTAAGGTCAACTTGTACCCAAGCGACAAGACTTTTGTCAGGGACTGTACACAGAAAAAAACACAAGATGTTTTGGTACTTTTTCAACTGCCGGTCTGCACATTATAATGTCAAGTGTTTCTTCCTGTCTGTCCACACCACCCCCTCTCACATCGTTAATCACCCTTTCTCACACAGTTGATGCCAGTTGGCCTGCTGTATTCTTGGTTTTCACATTTTTCTGTTTTAAGTATGCTATAGTTCATTCAATATATTTGATTTTGTCTTACAACACACACAGGCAAAGCTACTCCAGGGCCAAGATACTGCATGTTCAGGGCTGCTCTGTGGAAGTGGAGATGAGCACACACACACACACACACACACACACACACACACACACACACACACACACACACATGTGTACACACACACACATGCAAGCACAGACACATGCACCCCCCCCACACACACACACACACACACACACACAGGCAAAGTGGAAGTGGAGGTGAACACCCACACACACATGTGTACAAACGCACACACATGCGTATCACTTACTTGCATGCACACACCATAACACCCATACACTGATATTCATACACACACATGCAAGCACACACACATGCACCCCACACACACACACACAGGAAAGTGGAAGTGGAGGTGAACACACACACACACACATGTGTACAAACGTACACACATGCGTATCTCTTAATTGCATGTACACACCATAACACCCATACACTGATATTCATACACACGCACACACACCCACACACAGATGCACACACAGATGCGCACATACACACACACTCATGCATGCACTTTAGCACTAATGTTGATGAGATCAGAGCCGTGTGTACTGAGGAAGTGGTAGCAGGCGTACACACATGCTCTGGGTTTCACTCCTTGTAGCATAGAATAATAATTGCAGGTCCGTTAGACCTGTCGGTCATGTTAACTTCTTTAGTGTGGTGCAGGCACAGGAACTACCTCAAAACACTGCAGTTCCTCCACAGAGGTGAACACATATGCACCAGACAGGCACACCATTTCCAGTCATCATCTGTCACCTAGAAACCTTTAGAAGTGCCTTAGGTGTCTCAACTTTAACATGGTGCCGCTTTCAAAATCCCTAGACTTTATTTTTAAATTCAGTTAAATATAAACTACCAAGAGAAAATTCTTGCTTTATTGTCCAAAAGATTTTCAATATCTCTAGACTTTTTTTTGCCCCCTTTGAGTGGACCAGCTAAAGAAACGCCATCATCATTAATCATCCTGGTGCCAGAGGATCCAGGCAGACCAGGCTTAACTGACGTCTTAGCTGTTATTTATGACAGGAACAGGAGTGTTTTTTCAAAGAATGGCATTAGGGAATGTGAATGGAATAGGAAGGCCTGGTCTCATGCCAAGCTTTTCTTTAACCAATCATAGTCAGAAAAAGGGAAAAGCATAGTAAAGAAAAAACACAGTCATCAGAAATCGTAATAACATTGGCATGATGTATAATATATTAATGTAGTCTATTGGTTTTTATACCACACCTACAGTGGAATGTAAGTTAAACCAAGTAGCAAAATCATGGCTGATGATGAAAATTGAGATGAAAATGGACTGATCTGGGAGCTCATTGGTATTGTATTGTGTCAGGGAAACTCACCCTTTATTATGTAAAGCTGAAACAATTAATCTGATTCTCCTCTAAAGAAATGCAGCATGTGGCTATTAGTTCAACTCTGACCAGACTCTGGGATGCCTAATTGCAACCAATGCATGGGGCTGTCTGTGAGGTCAGGTCACTGCAACAGTAGCTTCTAGCTGTCCAGGACACGTGATGGTTGCCTAGGGCAGGAGAGAGTGTGGCTTATGATACATTGTAGGCCTCTAGGGAGATAACATGGTCCATGGACATGTTTCACACCACATATGACACATTTATGTCTATTTCTGCGATGTATCATAAGCCACATTGTCTACTGTTGCAGTGACCTGACCTTCCCAGGCCTGCTTTTCCACTCAAAGACCTTGGTTTCTGAACAAGACATTTCAAACATTGTACCTATTCTTCCTATTAAAACTATACTGAACTGAAATTATCTTACATTAATACAGTGTCTGCGTCATTGTTTCCAAAAGTGTCTAGTTCTGTCCATCTACAATCAACCCCTGATCTTTCAAATTAAAATGGGATCAGCAGTGTTTCTGAAGGTCTGCATTTTAGGGGCTGGAAAACGGCGCAGTAGTATGGACCCCAGGTGTAAATGTGGCAGAATTGATGTGATTTAAAACTAAAATGGATACGTTTGGATGTAGCCTTAAATAGAACTCTACTGATTTCCTTGACGTTACTCCTACCCCAACCTAAATTGCTATCTGCGCTGCATGCACGCCTCCTTGTGTAGACGCCTCCTTGCGTAGAATTTAGTGCCACATTGGCGGGGCTTAAGATCATGAAACTCATCTCTTCCTCATTTGGCACCTCTGGTCCCAGGGCCAGCAGTACATCTGGGCCTATTTATTGTCCCAGCTTCAGCTTCACTCCAAAAGGCCCTCATGCTTAAACCGGATGATGCGTCCTTTAAGAGACAGATAACTTGATTTTGTGTGTGTGTAGGTTTTCTTCCTGGACTTTGGGAACACTGCTCGAGTGTCCATCAACAGTTTGAGGGAGATGCCATCAAAGCTTCAAACACTACCCTTCCAGGTAGATGACTGCTGACCTGTTCTCTGACACCTGTTCCTTGCATTTCAAACACACACACACACACACACACACACACACACACACACACACACACACACACACACACACAGTCTGCCTCATACTTATTCTCCATTCATATTTAGTAATGTATGAGACCAATTCAAGAAGCTTTTTTGCACACTTTTGCGGCGTGTTAACCTGTGGCTCGTTTAGCTCGAGGAGACTGTCCAAAACTGTAGTTACTTGATCATTTAGTTATGGTAGTTGATGATGGATCGATTCTGTGATCACTGTATTCCCCTTTTTTTACTGAAAATCTGCTAATTTCTGTTTCCTCATCCTCTGCATTTCCTCTTCTCTCTCTTTTTTTTCTTTCTGTCTTTTCTCCTTCTCTCTATCTCTCCCTATCTCTTTCCATTTCTTTGTCTCCCTCTCCCTTTCTCTATCTTTCCTCCCCTCCCTCTCTCTCAGGCTCTGGAGTTTCGTTTGGCCTTCCTGGCCCCATCAGCTCAGTCGATGATCTGCGGTGAGCAGTGGAGCCGGCGGGCTCGGAACCGCTTCTCCACGCTGGTGCACGGCCGTGCGCTGGCTGCCTCGCTCCACTCCGTGCTGCACGGTGTGGTGCGAGTGGACCTGCTGGTGCCCACCGAGATCGCAGACAGCGTCAGTGTCACTGACATCCTCGTTAAGGAGGGCCACGCCCGGCGGGCCCCCGAGTGCTTCGAGTCAAAAGTAAGTGCCGCTCACATTGCGCCATTGTTATCACTGACCTCACATAGGGTTTTGTAATTTGTATCATGATTGATGAAGGTCAATTCACCCCCAGCCATCCTGTAGCGAAGGGATAGAGTACTCACCCCACCCGGACTTGAACCCGGGTCTACAGGGTGGCAAACACGGACTCTGACTGAACGTGAATTGTCAAATACATAACATGCTAAACCACTGTTCCCCAAAGTTCATTTCTATGGCGTTGTGTTTCTTAACTGGGCTAACCCGAAATTAAAACAATGTCAAGTATCTTTGAATAAAAGACTTGACTTCAAGAAGTTGTTGGATCAGGATAATATATGGATAGTAAAAGTCGTGGGCTCACAAGGCCAGCCCTTACCCAGACAAACTGACTATTAGTCTCCGGTTTAGAGTCTAGATACCACGAAAGAGGCCCCATAGCATGACCTTGTGACTCCCCCCGCTGTATCTCAACTCTCGGAGACGAGCACATGAGTCCGTCATTTCCCTCGGGATAAATAAAGTATCCATCTATCTATCTACAGCAAATTTAGTGTTCTAATAACACTGCCTTAATGGGCCAGTCATTCTGAGGTAGAAGGTTCTCGAGGTAGGAATTTCCTCTGTCCCATCCCCACCCAGTGCATCTAGATCTTTGACCTAGTCTGACATATAAGAGTAATGTCATTTGCATTCTTGGTGTGTGTGTGTGTGTGTGTGTGTGTGTGTGTGCAGCAAAGTCATGAGGCACTGATGACCATGTATGAGGACCTGGCCAACGGCACCTTCTTACAGAGCAGTGCCAGCCCGTCCTGGACTGAGCAAAAGCAGAGAGATAAGCTGCACATCAACAAGCTGCTGGACCCCAAAACCAGCCCAGGCAACCCCAAGGGAAAGGTACCCATGAAGGATTCATGTAGTAGGCCTTCTCTTCTGCAGTTTGTTAACATATAATAACATGTACATTTAAATTTACATTTTTTTCCGAGATGCTTCTCTTTTCACGCAGTGTGAGGGGCAATTCACACTAACTGCATGCCTGGAAATTCTCAGTTGAGACTATGTAGAGAGAATGATGAAATGCTTCACTGTATAAACAGATGTTGGCAAGATTAGTAAAAGCAGAACTAATGACTCAGCAGAGGCTTTTGCTTGTCACAGATAAAAGAGCAGTTTTACAAAGACCGCTCTTCCTGTGCAGGCCCAGATTATAGAATATTGCAATACAATTTGAACTGGCCTGCCTGCATGTTGTGAGACCACTGCAGATGATTAAGCATGTGGTGGTGCGTTTGGTCTTCAAAGGGCCACATGTTACTCCTCTTCTGGTCACCCTGCTAGAATACAATTTTAAATTCCTCACTCTCAGCCATTGGATCAGCCCCAGCTCTTTTTAATGCCTTTTTAACTCAGCACTATTCACTTCCCTGATGAGAATCTGTGTCTTTATAAGTATAATAATAATTTAAAATATCAAAACTGTTGTTGTTGTTAATAATAATAATTGTTATTATTATAATTATTACTGATTGTTCACATTTTAATTATTCAAAATTACATTTGTTGTGTGTTTTTTAAGTCGCTTTGGACAAAAGTATCTTCTAAATACCTTCACCATAACCATAATCATATTCATGATCACTTGTTGCCAGGTAAATGATGCAGTAGTAGGTAGTGGCAAAGAGAATTGTTATTTTCTAAAAGTTCCCTCCCCTAATGTCTGTGCAATTTCTTGTGAGCAATCTCTCACGTACACAGGGAGTCTACTTTCAGTTGCTCTCATCAGAAGCAAACCACAAACATCTCTTTGAGAAGGAGAGAGAAAAAAAAGACAGTGAGATAGAGAAAAACAAAAGACCTTTATCAAAAGCAAATTTAACATCATCATTTACTACAGAGTACCTAACTTGAATACGCATTTGGTTGTTTTCCATTGCGGTTTAAATAAAGAAAACGATTTTTTAAATTATGTTTTGTCTTGAGTTCATGAAGACAGGGAAAATCGTGAATCATTCATAACAAAACAAAAAATCCAGATTGGCCTTGAGGGAACATGCTGACCTTGCCTTTGGCCTACTCTAAAAGAATAGAGGGATCTGTCGAAGTAAATAAGATTTCCGTGCAGTTTACAGTCAGTTTACCGTCAGTTTTCCATGGAGACACCAGATTGTCCGAACTACGGCAGACTAGATATGCAAATATGAAGCATGTCTAAACTGTGGCTTCTTATAAAGAAATGAAAACAGGCTTTCACAGGCCCTATGTGTTGATATTTTATTATTTGACTCATAACTAATCAGGTACTGTTCCAGTGATCATGGCAATGATGTCTTGACTTTTTTTTTTACTGTCTTTTATTTTATTTGTTTATTTATTAGGCCCACAATTTGCATCCAAAATCTATTGAATCATAGTGAACACACAACACATCATATCGCAAATATTGAATCAAAAACTGTAGTGTTTTATAGTCATATTGTGGTTCAGAGAATCAGAGTGATTCTTGGCCCACTGTATCTGTTTGTCCCATCCAGTGCCTGGTGCATGGCCCTTACAGCCCCAATAAAATCAAGTTCTACAGTATGAGCCATACTTCACTCTTCAGGTGAGTGAGTGTGTGTGTGTGTGTGTGTGTGTGTGTGTGTGTGTACAGTATGAGCCATACTTCACTCTATTAGTGAGTGTGTGCGTATGTGTAGTTTGTGTGTCTAGTGTGTGAGTATTTTTCTCAACTTTTTACTAAAAATACTTCAACCGTACGTGTCTTCAGAATTAGTTCAGAATAATTATCCAGCAGGGTTTAGTGTAAAAATGGTTGATTTGCTAGTAAACGCGAAGAGAAAAACCAGAGTGCATCCCATGATTTACATTCTTGGTTCTCTCACACACAATGAGACTCCTTTTCATGTTAGAACAACTATGGGCCCCTCCTATTGGCTGTACCCATTTTATTTTATGGAGAGGGCCTCTGGATCCGGAAACAATCGTATCATATTTGGGCATATCCTGCACCGGTTTCTGACCTAACGCTGTTTTTTGAGAAATGGCCTTGACCGAAGTTTCACCCGGCCTTATTTCATCTGCAGACATTTGTTTTCAAGCCCATTCCTGAGTGTATTTTTTATTTTTTTTAAAGCTTATCAAACTTCACACAGATATTTAACAAAAGTGCACACCATCTGATCTACTTCAGTGCTTTGTTAGACTACCATAGAGGTAACATATTGGATACATATTTACTGTGTTTCTGTGTGTGTCCTCAGGCCTGTTCTCCTGGATCAGGACAGCATTAACCAGGTGGCGATCAATGACAATCCTCAGTATACCCACAACAGGATGCTGGTGGCAGGATCAGTGTCTGTCAGTGCCTCAGGTGTGTGTGTGTGTGTGTGTGTGTGTGTGTTAGTCTCCGTGCATTCACTGTGTTAAGCCTATGTTGGTCATTAGGTTTATGCCTCCTCTTCAAAGAAATGTTTACATTCTCTATGCCTGCGTGTGGGTCTGCACTATTTTTGATGTGTGTATGGAAAAATAATTGGAAACAAAGTATGTGCGTGGATGTGTGTGAATTTGTTTGTGTGTGTGTGTAGGCTCTGGGATCCAACTAAGGGAGACCACTCTGATGCCTCACATCCTTGGTCTACCTGCTCTCATCACCATCATCTTCTGCCCAGTCATGGAGCTACGGTGGGTTGCCATAGAAACGCCCCTCAGCTCGACGTGTCCGTCATGGACCATGTATAGAGGAACACAGGAGTGGAGAAAAACAATTCTAGCTTGATATGCATAGTATAGAAACAGGTGTTCCGTATAAAAATGAAAAAGATACAGGAAGTCTTTGTATATTGTTGTGGAGTAGAAATATTTTTAGTTTCAGCGTTCCATAGTCATTTCATCATTTTGCCATGATAAGTGTTAAAGAATTACGATCCACTGTGCAGTAGTATTAAGCCTTTTAAAGGAATGCTATAGATGGAAATGAATCAATTGTGTGTTTATGTTTGTATGTTTTCTCTTTAGAACTGATGAGGAGCGCAAACACTTCACTGGTGCTCTCTGTGGGCTTGGCCCCACCGTCCAGTCTCAGGACGGTCTGCTGCCAGACAACGACATTGAGACCACCTTTGATGTCAGGATCGACACAGACGATATCTCTGAGGTCTCACTCAACTCCGCTCTCTCTCTCTCTCTCTTTCTCTCTCTCTCTGTTTCACTCACATTCACTTTCACACACACGCTCCCTCTTTCTCTCTTTTCAGTCTCCCGCATGTAAGATAAAATTAAGCATATACCCATAGCGTGACAAAATAGCAATTAAGTTTACAGGAAGCTGGTAAACACCTGGCAGTTGCAGCAACAACAGAGCTGTAACTCAGCAGAAACAACAGAGCTGTAACTCAGCAGAACACGCAAAGCTGTAACTCACTGGTTAAGACAGTGTGAGGAAAGGCCCAGCAGGCTATATTGACAGACAATGTAAACAGGCCTGCTGGGCTAGGGAGGGAAAAGGCTGTATTGATTGAATAGGAGGAAAAGGATGGTATTAATATGACAGGAAGAAGGACTTGAAATCGTGAGGTACACTGCAGTTAAAACAGTTAGGGCAAATGTGCTAAAATGGGCAAAAGCCCAAACCACATTTGCAGGGAGTTCCGCTGTGCACAAACACAAAAGAACACCAGACAGACTTGATATGAAACTGTATCCCATGATGAGAGGAGGGGGGCTTTTTAGTTGCTGACCAAGGAGGATGACATCACAGAAAGTGGGCCAGAACTAGAGGTTAAAAGCCAAAGCCTTTGGGGTAATAGTCAGAAGATCTTCTCCAGCCATAGATGTTGAATGTACCACTTGTGACTGCATTTGCATTGACGGCTGTACTGTATCTATTGAATACCAAGTAAACTCATTCATTGCTACAAAAGAAGCTTCGTCCGGTGTCTTCTCCTTAAACCAGCACAAGGCATAAAAATACCTAACACGCACACACTCATATTCGTTATAAACTGACAGATAATGATGATGATGATAATTACATTGACATGGTGTATACATTTTCAAAATGATAAGGATAATTTTGTCAACCAAACTATTTGTGGTTGTCATAGAGTAGTAAAAGTAATAAAAGTCTGATATCGGCCTGTCTCCTGTTTGTCATTTTCAGATAAATAACTTGCGTGCAGCGATTAATCGCTTGGTTTGTGAGGGCCCTAACGGTGTTCTGCACTTGTTACCAGAGAAGATCAGCACATTTCAGCAGGATGCTAGAGACCGACTCATAAGGTGCTCTCTCTCTCTCTCTCTCTCTCCCTCTCCCTCCGCCCAAGTTTTTTTTTTTTATGTGAATCTCTGTACATCTCAAAGCATGTTACTCCTACCCATTACTCCAACTTATGTTATAACCATTTAAGATGAATAGCTTTTTAAGGCAGCATTGAGAGCTCTGTCACCTCAGTTAGCACAACATGTTTCAACTGTTAGATATTCCAGGTTGTCATTTATAGACATGTTTTACGGATTGTTTTGTTATTTGCAGTTAAATGGTGACTGTTGTTATTCAACAGACTCTTCACCAGGTCACCTCCTAGAGAAGACACAGAGCCCATTTACCACCAGAAACCCAAGAAATGGAATCAGGTGTGGTAATATGTGTCTATACACAGGCTATCACCCGAGAGGCTACAGATTCCCTGTCTGGGTGCTGCATTCATGTTTAAATACATAGCGTCACCTAAATACAAACAGTTCAGCCTGAATGTCTGCACACCCCTTCCACCTTCTCCACATTGTATTACATTACAGACATATTGTACAATAGATACGACATTTTTTGTCTCAAAATTCTACACAAAATAGCCCATAATGACAAATTGAAAACGCTTGTCCGGCTTGACTGTAGGTCCCAAGTCACATACCTCCCTCTATCTCCATAACAGTGGAAACAAATAACAAATAAGTTTCACAAGTAGGTTGGAAACAGAAGTGCAAACTATAGACTGAATACTGAATACACGTAGCAGGACTGGTCAGTGTAATAGATGCATTCATACTGATGACATTGCGTGTGTGCGTGCGCGCGTGTGTGTGTTTGTGTAGGTGGAAGCCTCTAACCTGATGGACATCTCAAATGAAGATGAAAAGAACAGCAAAGGACACCTGTTCCAAATGCACTCCATCACAGTCCTTGGCATGTGAGGGCGCTTAGCCCGACTCTCCCGTGCCACCGCTGCATCCAAGAGCACTGGCACACCGTTGTTTGTGTGTTCATGTGTGCGTATGTGTCGTTCGTGACCATGTTTTCAAGAGACTTAAACACAAGACTTTTAATTTATGCTTTTAGGCATCAGAAATGCCATTGTTGATGAGTGTCTACTTTGAGTTTACTTTAAGTTAAGCAATAATCGTTTTCAAAAGTTCAAAAAAAGAACCATCATGTTTTTTTTTGCTGAAATTATGTTGTGTCATTCTTACTTTGTTTCATTAGTAACTCAGGGAAAGAAAAGACATTCTTTGTTCAATAATTTGACCAATGTTTTGGTCAAGCAACTTTCATTTGTGTGTGTGATCAGCATTACCAAACAAATTATGGTAAGGGAGTTCTACGTACAGAATGTCTACATAACAATATATGTTTGGAAACTCAATCGATTTTATGTTCCCATTTCTTTATTTCTAGAAACAATAAAATGCATTTGTCATTAACAATCTATTTTAACCAAAATAGCTATGACTGATACACAGATCAGAGAGATCTGTCTAGAAAACGGTGGACAATCTGTCAAACATCCTGGAGAATAAGGTGGGACTGCTGTTTTTGTCCACGGAGACGGTGACTCCGAGGGACCCGTCCCCTGAGCCCGAGTTGTCTATGGTAATATCCTCCAGGTGGCCGCGGCTTGCTGTGACCTCCTCATTCAGAGAAACAGAGGAGCTTTGGCCTTAAGTACGAACCGAAACAACAAGGACGTTTAGCTTTTTCTCAGTTGAAAAGCAAAAGCACCAAGACATAGGTACTCCTAAAGCATCTGGTTAATACTCTTATAGTATTATAATAGAGTATAGTTAATGAAGGCATCATTTATCAATACTAACTACAAATTGTTCAGTTCAAAGCAGCTATAAGCCACACACTTTTCAGTCTGTATCAGTAAGCTTAATGACATCAAGCCTTTAGCGTGTGTACTTTTTTTTTCTTTTTTGCAACAGACACCATCATTGCAATCACCATCCATCATCTAACAGACCTGCTTCAGGGTTTGATAATGCTAACCCATGATCATAACTCATTTAAACTCACCTCCATCACAGTATTCAACAGATGCACTGGTTGTGTGGTGGGCCACACCCCAATCTGGCATCACTTGGTTGGTTCTGCAGAAGAGCTGATTGGCGAGAGATGGATACTTTATTGATCCTGAGGGAAATTAAGGTCGTCCAGTAGAGAGAGTAAAATCATACCGTGAGACATCTCTAGTTACATCAAATTAAGCTGACTGTAGTGAGTACTTACCTTCTTTGAAGAGTGCCTTCCCCTGAAGAAAAAAGAGGCTTTGGTAGAAATCTTTCTCTCACTGTTCTTCCCTGAATAAGGAATGCTGGCCTCATGCTTAACATTAGCATCCATCACTTTCCTGTTTGAACTTGAGAGATTTGCCACCCTCACATTGTGACACTGCTTCAGCAGCTCATCACAGAGGAGATAAACCAAGCGCTTGCTGAAAGAGAGTCGCTGAGCACAAAGGGCCCTTTTAAGTTCTTCTTTGGTGACAAACTCGGCCAGCAGCTTCCTGTAGACGACCCTGTAGACCTTCGGAATTGCCAATTTTGGGGGATAGGCTTCACTCCTGGATAGGCCGGACATGGCACAGAACTCAAACAGCACCCTGTTCGTGAGCATCAGGGAAAGGCCTGGAATGCCCAGGAGATGATCTCCCTCTGTCGCCTCGCTGACCTTCAGCAGCAGCTTCACCACCAGGGTCGCCACCAGGCACCGGTAGTCTTCACCCTCAAAGTTGAGGCTGATAGCGTGTGGTGGCCCTAGCGAGACACTGGCGATGCTGCCACTGGCCAGGCTGGAGTGGGACTGTAAGGACGCTGATGATGGTGAAGGGGATAAGTGATCCGCCTGCCTCTCAGGTAGCGATGCCATCACATGTCGCGCCAACACCACAGTGAAAACCTCCACCACATCAGCGCACACCTTAGCCGAGGGCCTAAGGGAAGTCTTGGAGAAGCAGGCACCTTTCTCATTCTTTGCCCAAGGCTGGGGTAGGGCAATCAGTAAGTCCCGCAGTAGAGATCGAACAACCTTCTGTGTGTAGGCCAGAGTGATCTCCAGGCCTCTATGCATTGCTAGCCCCCTTTGACCCCTGTTTTCTCCTCTAGTCAGTGAAATGACAGGATCAGATGCAGATCTCTGAATATGGAAGGGGACTGAGGTTTTTCTACAGGAGATGACCTCCTGGAGCTGATCCACCAGGTCTTGGATGAAGGGTCGGAGGACACCACTTGAGGCAAGGGCCTCGAGCCTCTCCTGAGCAGCTCTGGCATTATCCACACACAGAACCATTCTCTCCATGGTGCCCTTCAGAGCGTCCATAGCAGGGGATGTGCTGGATACAGACGTGCGCCCACTGTCCACACAATGAAGCCCAACAGAGGCCATGTCAGTCGGCAAACTCCCGCAGGTGAGGCCACCAGCATGCGTGTAAGTTTTAGCTCTGGCCTCCAGTTGGAGGACCACTTTGGATTTACCATCACCAGGGGAAACGCCTTTAACACTGACAGAGCACAACGTGTCAGAGAGTCCTCCACTGGTTGTCTGTGAATGCTCAGATTCACTGAAACTCGGCGGAAATCCTCCGGATGCACCTGACTTACATTTCCCCATCTGAGTTTCCAGTCGAGTCACACCAATAGGTGTGGGGAACCAGGAATCACCCATGCCGTTCCTGTCCTCTTCAGTGAGAGCAGCTCTACTGGAGTTTTTATCCTGGTGAAGACGGGGCACAACACCATGCCGCTCAGGAGTACATTTAGACACCGAGGTAAAGGTGCCAGGGTCTAGGGTCTCCAGGACCTGATCCATCCTCACTCTGGTGGAGCCAAATAATTCAGGTGAAGCGCCCATACAGACCGGAACAGTAGCCCTCATCCTGTTGACCTCCACCATCGCTTGAGGGAGCACCAGCTTGGCAGATTGCTTGACCCAGGATGACAGAGTCCATGCCAGCTCAGACACAGGCACCTGCCACAAAGCAGCACAAGTACTGTTTTTTAAATACTTTCAAATTTAATGTAGTTTACCATGGCACATAGTTCCAGTACAATCAACCTTGTAGAGGTTGCAATTTACCGAAAGATGTCAGAACAGGTGGCTAAAGATATCCAAGTGACACTGTTACAGAGAATGTACAACCTTATCTGCTGTAGACCTCTGAGCATCCCAATGTTCAGACTGGCATAAAACATTCATCAACAATATATTTCTTCCTGATATTACTGAGTGCATTACAAGACATGTAAATATGCTATTTATTGCATATTCTGCTTTGAATTAAAATATGCAAATGAATTTATACATTTTATTCTTTTTCTACAACTGTCAGCAATCTTTGTACTTACAGAATTTTCCATGCCATCCCAGAGAGATTGGAATCGCCTGTATAAACAGAAGGGGGGTTAGGACAGGAGAGGAGTCCTAACAGATAGTGACTGTCACCATGGTAATGAGGAGAGAAATTGTTGAAAAACTATTGCTTCTGTGCCATTCAATGATTATAGGTGAAAATATATTTCCTTTCACATCTGTCCATGCCTGTTTCTCACTCCTTAATTCATACTCTTTCCCATCCCGTTTATTCAAGATGTTTTTATTTTGTTATTTATTTATCTTATTCACTCTTTTTCTTTCTTTCTCTCCCTTTCTTTCTATCCTCCTCTCTCTGGCTCTCTCTTTTTTATTCCTTCCCAACTGTCTCTCTCACCCTCTCTGTCATTCACATTCTATTTCACATATCTTATAAATCAAAATATCAAACATTAATTCATTGAAAAATATATATGTCACTTTTTGTCTTTGACATACTGTACAACAAAGCAAAGATAATAAATCACAATCCTACACTACCTCCACAATCCTACACTACTCCCACAATCCATTACTACGTCCACACTCCTACACTACTCCCACAGTCCTTCTATTCTCTCTCTCCTCTTACTGTCAACCAAACATACTCACTCTTTGGAAAGGCTCCGCAGCACACTGATGATGAGATCCCTGTCATCCTGCTGCTGGGAGGAAAAGAAGACTGGGGAGTCCAGGGTGTCCGTCCCCTCGCTGGTGCAGCCCTCCGCTCTCTCACCTGTCCTCCTCCTCCTCCTCATACCTGGACAGCCCTTAGCTTTCTCACCTGAGCACTTCTCTAGCCAATCCTGGGTCAACTGGAATTCAGTATTCGCCGGATTGGGGGCAAGTGTGGCTATAACGGAGATAAATAATAATTCAATAAACATTCAATCAATTATCATTCAACTGATTATCATCAGACATTGTGACATGTTTTAAGTGAGACTGACACTTAATTATTTAAGAGTTGGTGTATGTGCTTGCTGATGCCTGTTGTCTCACATGGTGTGCCTGAGTGTGAAACTGGTGACATTTGGGGGAAGGGGTGGTGCTCTGTCACAATGTATACTCTATATATCAAAATAAAACATTTTGCAGAGCTGAGCTAAATTTTTACGACATCTTCACTGTATAGGCTACAGTTCACAGGGTATAAAAAAAAGAAAGCAAAGAAAACGTGTGATACCATTATCACTAGGCTATTAGAAGGGGGAATAGGGGCCTACACTCTTAAAACCGCCGTCACCCAAGGAACTCCGACATTGTACATGTTCTTACCTCACTCCATGGCTGGTCCTCTTTTTATGCATCATGTTTAATCTTTAACTTAAATATATAAGAAAACATAGTATAGTCGGCTTACTAAACACATGATTGACCCTTAAGAACTAGCGATAATTAACTTATTTAGAGGTACTACTTACCTATAACTGAACCAGACATAACGTTGGTCAAAGCTGCCATACTTGCTCATGTTCTTGTGTTTAGAACACAGTGTCAAAATGTCACAATAAAAAAAGTAATCTGTAACCATGGCGATAGAACTCTTTCTGAGAGTTCGCTACCGCAATATGGATATAATACAGATGCATGCATGTAAAATGCTAGATGCTTAACATGTCTGCCACTTTGTCTTTTTATTGATCTTTATAGATTGGAGACCCCTTGTATCTGTCATTTAGGTTGTCTGCTGTATGTGCGAGTAAAAAATACGTAAATACATTTATTTTATACATTTTTATTTTGTAAATAATAATCTTAATGGGTTTAATACAACTTGGAAAACACGAGGTAGAGATATAGCCATGGCTAATCCTTCCTAACCATGTCAGTATTACTTTGATGTTTATGTTGTGATGATTAGTAAACTATCTGTTTTCGAGTGCAAATGGAAATTGCAGTGTGCGTTGCCATGCGCAAATGGCCAGTCAGCGATCTGTGCCCGGGGGGGTGGAGGGGACCTTGTAGATAATCGTGCCCCATCAGACAAGCAAAACTATGCTCCATGGCATGGACCACCTCGCGGGTTGACTGGAAGGATAAAGACTGGAAGACTGGAATAAAGCTTCAGATCATCGCACTCAGTTGTCTGCATCTCATTGGAACCGCAGCAATATTAACATCAGCATTGATGTTTCATCACAGTACAGTCATTAAGTTTGAAGCTAAAATAAATAAAACACAAACATTTAAGGATGGTGTTGGATGTGTGGAGATTATTAACAAAGCATGAATTCAGTGCCATCCATATAGACTAGGTGCAGGAATATGTAGCCTACTCAACACAGTTTGCTTATATTCAGTCAATTTATTTATAAATGTACAAATTAAATATTCAGACTCTGAATCATTTGGTATAGCAGCCAATAAGGTCAACAGAAATGTCACTTAAGGGTACAAATGTTCTGGTAACAAAGATTTCTTAGGCAAAAAAAACATCAAATTGTCAACCTTATCCAGAATGTTGTTTCAAAGATACTGTAAATATACATTTTTAAAAATCGCACAACGAGAATCCATCCATAGGTAGAAAGCGTGCCAACAATGATGCCAGAAAAAATATTGTGGTCAACAACACAAGACATAACTGAAATGCATTTTTAAAAAGCAAATTTTTAAAGTTTCCATAAGAAAATCAAATCACTTCTGCTAGGACGGCGGAGTCAACAGGCTTCTCGTGTCTCCTGCATGGCACCTTGGGGACATTGGTTCTCAATGAGTCAGGATGCAATGTCAGCCATACCTGGTTAATTCCAAGGGAACCTGCAAAAAACTTTTACTGATAGAAACTTTCTCTAGAAACTAACTCTTTAGCTTTTCTTTCTTGCACAAGTTTCTTCAACTCAATTATCAATGGTCCCATATTCGGCTTGACTGTCTGTGACAGAGTAAGTAATTTAGATTTGTTTGTTACTTGGTCTAAACTCTGATGAACTGAAGAAAACTTTCTTCGTCCCCCTAACCCTAACCCTTCTGTTTGGTAAGACGGTCTTCTTGATTTCACATTGGTTGGCACATAAGTGCTCGACCAAGTTTTACGGACCCTTTCCTTTGCAGACCTCGTCACTGATGAGTGAACAATGGAATGCTGGGGTAATGAAATATGGCCAGAGATTGGGTCATGTGATGACCTTTCTTTCGGTACCTCTATATTGTGTGTTCCATAGAGATTTAACTGCACATGGTAGTTCTCATCTGGACTTTTTCCAGACCTTGAAGTGCTATTGGGCGTTTTGAGCTCACATTTACGCTTTTTTAGTTTTACTGAGGACTTGGTAATGTCCTGGGTTATGAACAATTCTTCAGTGGCTTTCTCTGTTGTTGGTTGCTGTAGAACAGTGCAGTGCGTTAATTCTTGCCGATCCAAATGTTCTTCAATCCTTTTGCTCATATCCCTTTTTCGTTTCTGTGGGGGTACTGGCTGGGTAGCCAGGCCAGAACTGCTGCTGCGCATGCCATGATCTATGAGTAGACGATCCTTCTTTTGTTCCTCATTTTGTCCTTTTACCCGTGAGCCTGGCTTCTTATCGCTAGGCTTCATTAGCTTTCTGACTGGTGATGGTGTTACGGCTAGTCTGGCTATCACTTGGGGGACATTACATTGCCTTTCCAATCCATGTGATTTGGTTAGTTTATGGACTGCTTGATCTTCACCATCATGTTCAAGCCATTCCTTTTCATCATTTCTGACAAAACCCTTTGTAGAAGGTGTGACACAACTGTCAAATGCCGTGCGATGGTATGGATGCGGCATCAACCTTGGTCCGTGCACACGCTTGGGTGGTGAAACACAACCTTTCTGAAAGATTCCTGGACCATTGAGAAGCTGTGAAGGTGCCATTATACCACATGATTTCTGTGCATTTCCGTCGTCATGTGGGAGACACCTTGGGTCCCTTGTGTCCTTTACATTCAAGGCTTTTGTTTGACAACTATGTGGCCCTTTTTCAAATAATGTCCTCTTGCCTTTGTCATTTAGTTTTTTGTCTGCTACAGGAATGTGCATGTCAATCCCTTTAACCAACTTCATTAAAGCAGAAATCGATGGCACATCTTTACACAAGTCTTTAGTCTTAACATCACCCGTTTCTGCATGGATTCGCTGTTGGTTTGCACAACCCTGTTGAGAAGAAACAGGCCCAACCTCAACCACATCACCTGCATGACTGTGAAGTGCGCCAGGTGGGGAAGTTGAAGACCCCTCTTTACGATTTTCATACAATATCTTGGAAAGTGCCTTTACCTCCTCTGGAGACAACACTTCTACCTTCATTTTTGGAAAGTCTTGATTTAATTCTTCACCAATGCACAGTGATGGTGAGGTTGGCTCTTTGTGAGAGAAGGGACCTGTTGAAGACTCTCTGCAATCAATAAGCTTTGTTGTGTCTTCTGATAAAACAGTTGACTTCACTGAAAAAACCCCAGAGGACGTTTGACATTTGGTGTGGTCCTTTTCTGGTTTGTTCCTCAGCTCAAGGATGTCACAGTCATACTGCTTTTCACCCTCAGGGAGGTCTTGAATCTCTCTGAGGTCAGATTTTATAGTATCAGTAACTGTCTCTTTGTCATGAATGTATGGATTCGACAGGTTAGCGTGTTCTGGCTTGTAAACATCAGAATCCCTGTTTAGAATGTAGAATCTGTCCTTTAGCTGGTATAAATCCTCCATTCTCATGCCATCAAAAACCACGGATTCATCAGCCATGTGAAACTCAGTGGCCTCTTGCAATATATTCTGAATAGCAACATCTGCCTTTGCCACCATGTAGTTATAAGAACTTCCACCCCAGTAAAGACCAAGTAAGGTCTCCACAACGTCTGGGCCATAATCACTCTCGCTGCCTTGCTTCACGTCTTCTGCCTCAAGATCAGCCACCAAATCTTTTAGCATCCCAAGAGTATACTTCTCCATACTTCTAGATAAAACATCGGGCCTCTGGCCATCTAAGCCACCCAACTGTCCATAGTTTTGGTTTGAATGAGTGTTGGTTGTCTGGTATTCCTGTGGTGGGATACCGATTTCCTCATTCATTGATTTCAGAGAATCTATGATGCCTCCATCAACCTTTGAGAATTCTGCTGCATCCGATTTCTGTGCGGTTGATTTTGATGAATTTGGTGCACATTGTCCAGCTGGGACACCATTTTGACAGCAGTTTTGATCTTCTACTCTCTTGTGATCAGACGAGGACTTCACAGTGGACCAATCAATAACTGAAGGATGACAATCAGACTCATGCAAGAATTCCCCCGTCTTTTCTCCAGCAAGTGACCAAACACTCTGTATCTTAAAAGGTTGTTGGTCACAACTTTGATCATCGGTAGACTGTTGTGATATCGGAGGGACAATAGCAACAGCCCTGTGAATATGTACATGCGTTTTCAATTGTCCCCGGATTGTTTGCACCAGTATGTTGGTTCCATCAACGCTTGGTCTGTTACTGTTCTTGTCTCTGCTGTCTCCCTTTGGTTTGGAACCACTGAGTGCATCAGTGTTATCCGTGGTGTAAGTATTCCTCATTGGCACATCAGATTGAAATAACTGTTGGATGAATGACTGCTTCTTCTCATTACCCGAACTTGTGTTTGGCATAATAAGTATGCTAGCTGCTTCACGTCTACGTATTGATTTCTCTAAGACCATGTGAATGGCTTTAAGCATTTCTTGATTCCTCAGAAAGACTGGTACAGTTCCTACTTCCTTGAATACTTGTTGCACGTTTTGTTGTGGGCATGCCCCTCCACAAGCAGGGTCATCTTTAGGATTAGAAGCTGTTACTGGGATGCTTGTTCTATTTCTAGAAGTTTCATGACTTGTTCTGACAGCAAAAAGATTGCTTTGGCCTTTTAAAGCATGTTGATGTTCAGAGGAGGTTGAATTTGTACTATTATGAGCATGAGTGGGCTTGGAGCTTTGCATTAAGTCTTGTTGATGATGATGAGGAGGAGGAGGAGGTGGAGGGGGGCAATGGGAGTAGGACGTAGTCAGATGTGCACCACTCTTCCCTGAAAAGGAAGTGCTCCAACCTTGAAACCTGGAAGGGTTAGGCTTTGACTGTAGACTTTGGAAAATGGTGGGGGGAGGAGAGGAGGCATTGTTATCAGATGAGGAGCAGGTAGGTGGTGAGGTAGTTGACCTGATGATGACAGGCTGAGAAGCTAAGTCAAATGAATTGTTGGCAGGAACTGAACTTGCAGACTGTCCAGTAGGGGGAGATGAGGATGCCTGCATCAACGTTTCCCCCATAACCTCTGGGATCTTCGTTTGCTCTTGCACACTCGGTAGTGAAAGGTCATCACTACACAAACCAGCAGTCCCTGGACCAGCAAGAATATGCCCTGGGTTCGCAGCAGGAGTCAAGTCATTCTGCTGGACAAGAAGAGTTACTATACCAGGTGAACAGTTTTGGAGATCCGTGGTGGGCTTTGGAACTTGGTTTGAACCACTGGGATGCTGAGACTGTAAGACGTGGGAGGAACTACAGTCACTGTTTAGCTTAGCCCGTGACTGCAGACACATGCGTAATCGACTTTTTGTCAGTACAGAAACATTCATGGGAACTTGAAGGGTTTTAACAAGAAAGGGCTGTTGTCTTTGCATCCCCGCCACTGGATGTGACTGCACCAGCTGTAAATGCTGGGTTCCAACTGAGAACAGGCTGTGTCCACTGGCATTAGTGCCAGAAACTGGAGCAATAGCCGAGTATAAAGGAATCTGATCTGCTGATGCCATCCCAAAAACTTGATTTCCATGCTGTGTTGAAAGTTGCCGCTGGCTGGCAATGAAAAAAGGGTGCTGGTTCATACTGGGATTTGGAATTTGTCTTCCATTCATAATTCCAACTGGTTGTCTATTGTGGAGGATGTTGCTAGGAGAGCCACAGTGAAGAAGCAAATGTGTCCAGCTGGTATTCCTGCAAAGACAAAACACATTGTGCTTTACATGGCAGATTTGGTAAAAAGATTTGGTGCGCGCACACACACACACACACATATATATATATTATATATGCACACATACACACATAGTTACTGTGTGTATATATACACATAAGACAGACATTTGTGGAGTAATAATATACCTAAATAAACAGATTGCTCATGTTTCAAGAAATCTGCAAGTACTGCAGGCTGTAATGTAAGTGAAGATGACTTTCTAAGCAGTGGGTGATCTTTGTTTTCATTTCCCCCACCATCCAAGGACATCCTGAATTCTTTACACTCTTGATTCTCTCACATACAGTGAGGTTTGTCTTTATTGTGTTGCCAGGTCTGCGGTTTTCCCGAGGAATTGGGCTACTTTTCAAGTGTTGCTGCGGGTTGCATTTTTTGTCTGCTGGTTTGGGTAGACCTATTTTGCATGTAAATTACAATATCTTTAAAAAAAAATCCATATTTTAAATGAAATGATGTATTCATACCCAAATCCTACCGAACAGATCAGCACGTACACACATTGACATGGGACACCCCCACAAACAAAAAAAGCGTGAGGATTACACAGCAAGCTAGCCAAACAAACGTTCTTGCAGCTCGCTAACTAGCTTGCTAACCAACAGGCTAGATAGTATGATTTTAGGAGTTTCTCTTTATTTACTGTAAGGCACCTTCTAGTCAAACAGGTAAGCTGAAACTATTTTAATTCAGTAAATACATAGCCTATTTACACATGTATAAACTATAATTATATTGTAGTGGCTAAAAACTCTTTTTTCTAGTTCGGAATCAGAAGACTGGAGACTGGTTGAAGAAATCTGTAAGTTGTTTTCAGCCACGCAAGCCGTTTTAAAGGCCTCAGTATCTTAGATTTCCATGTGGTCAATTCTGACTGGCTCTGAGCCAAATCCAATCGGAATTCATAAGTGGAGAAGCTAGGATGTTTAACATTCCATATGATCTTGTTTTCGACCAAAATGTCCAGATGGCCTTCATTAAGGACCCTATAACATCAATGGCATAACAGTATGAATCAAAGGCCATCTGCTCCTAATACTCATAGAATCTCCCTTAGGACAAAGAAAATGAACCCAAATGAACCAAAATGAACCCACAATATTGGTCTACAGATTTGAATTGGTCAACACGTTCACAGAGCTATATTTTATTTATGATAATATACTGTATCTAAATAATTAAGGCCTGTTTAAGGAAAACTGCTTTCAATCCTGGCATACAAAACATTTGGTGTTACTTTGTAGATATTACAATACATTTGGCAATGCTGTTGGATCTTAAAAGCAGAGTATATGGTTCGGCAGGGGCATATTTTGAGTTCTGATATTGGGCTGTTTTTTTGGGCTGGTTTATTGGCCATTGGGCCGGTTTTGGACTGGTTTTATTGGCCATTGGGCTGGTTTTGCTAGCCTGGCCATTACCAGCCTGTGACTCCATTTCATTCCGTCTTTCAGTCTGGGCCAACCCAATGCATTTTGGTTTCCGAGATGGGCGGGTGCTTATCTTGAGGTTTAAAATCATTGGAGTTCCCTTAACCAATCAGCAACGTTTAGTAAGCATTCGGTAGATTAAACTCTTCCCAAAGCCAGTTGGGAGAAGAGCTACGACGTCCTTTCCAATCATAAAACTTACAAGAAAATACTCTTGTTCTCCTTTTAATTTTCTGATGTTCTCGATAGTTGAGACAACTTTTCCGATAGCTTTTAGTGTCTTTTCCTCCAAGGCGAGTTTTGCGTCACAGCTCTGAACTGTTCGCTGATTGGTCCTACAAAATTTTGAGTCCTGGAGACGATTGTCAACGGGGTTAGGCCAGACTGAGTATGAGCTTGAAATCAATTCAGGCGGAAATACGTAGGCTGGTGTCACCAGGCTATGGTTTTGCCACACAGACGTGGCAAAAAGTGTGGGGTACGCCCAACCTATCACGTATCGGCTTGCCACACTTTGAGAAACGCTTGTCTAACATGATAAGGACGAGCCTCACTGTTACCCCGTTTACACGGTGGGAAGACGCATATATATTTTCATGGGATTTGGCCTTTCATTTACACGAAAACTGAGGTTTTATCACGGAAAATGAACATTTCTAAAAACGTCACATTATGCGACTTAAAATGCATCACGTCATGTGAGCGTCCTATGTTTACAGTTCGTTTGCTTACTGATCATGGATGCTGTTAAGGTAGTGTTCATTTATACGTTAATGCAAACGCTTTTGGCCTGTTTGTATTTACAAACACAACTGATTCTCTACACCGGAGCAGGAGCAAAGAACTGAACGTAGATCAGCAGTCTTTCTACAGCTTTCACTCCCAAGCAGTGGCGGTTCTACACGGAGGCCTGGGGTGGCCCGTGCCCCCGTAGACATGTCCCTGGCCAACCAAAAGATTGAAATATCCTATGCCTGTTGACTTCCCAGATGCTGTGTATACAAATTGTCATAGATGAACTGAACAAATTTTATTTCACGACGACAAGAATTTGTGTGGGTCATACAGTCTTTCACGATCACTTAATTAATTCCAGGATAAAAAAAACTCCTTTAACAAGTGATCCTGGTTCAAATGCCACACACACCACTAGTATTTAATTTAAAACAGGTTTAATGGGTACAGTTACTTCGGTTCGTCATTAAATATCAGTCTTCACCATACAGAGACATATGTTTTGTGTGAACTAGTTACTAAATGGAGTTTTGTTAAACCGTTGTAGTGAACATGAGACTCGCCTGCTGTTAAATCAGGACCAATCAGAGAAGCTTTGGTTCCCGCCCACACAGTGTCACAGCTATCGCTCGGTCGATACCTTACGGCCTCTGTCTGATATTTACCTGCATGACCTCACTCTCGGCCAGTAAGTAGTTAGCATCACAGTGTGAGACAGCGAAAAAACGAAGTTATTGTTTTTGAGGGTGCGGGGAAAAGCATAGAGAATGTGCGTAACTATATTACAAACCGTCACAGCTGTTCCCTTCCAACGACATGAAGTGTCAAGGTAAAAGTCAGTCGGCAAAAACCAGTACAATACTGTAACCTTTTTCAGGGAGGATCCTTGGATCTTTATGACTTTGATGCAGTGGGTTCATGTTGTTCCACTATTAGGCTGAAAACTGGCCATGGCCTCATCTGCTGTCAAAATAACTGCATCACCTCTCCCTAAAAGTTGCTGACCTTTACCAATTAACTGCAAACTTTTCTATATTGTTATAAGTAACATATGACCTTGTTAGTCAACCCATTTACGTCTTCCAAACAAACAAATAATTCCATATTTGTCTTAACAAATATTTCACCATGCAGAATTAATCAGCTATGTAGGCCTATGCCACAAAGTAGGCAAAGCAAAGAATGTGCATGTCACCATGGGCACAGCTGTGTCATGCTTTTAACAGAGGGAGACAAAGGAATCCCACTCATATCTTTCTGTTTCCTTTAATGGGAGAGCCTTCAACTGCTGTGTGTGACTTCATGCACTTCAAAGTGACACTCCACCAGGACTTTGACGACATTCACGCCTCATGAATTAAGAGACATCTGGCTGGGATTGGTTTACCTTTTATGAAAAAAGTATGAAAACCATGCCATAATATTGATACAACAAAAGTAATAGTTTAGATGTACTATACAGTGCTGGCCAAAACTATTAGAACACTAGACATATTTAAGAGTTCAGTTGTTTTTGTTGAATTGGCCATTAAAATATACCTTAAAAACAAATTCAATATCTACAAAGTCATCATTATGCTCTATAAACCATAGAATAGAGCCATCATATTGAGATTTAGGTCATTTTCCGTAAAAAAACAAGCTAGGCCTATTTCACTGTCAATGTCACACAATAATGTTCCTGCACAGAAGAAGCCGAATTACTTCTGTAATCATTGTCAGGTGTTATTGTGGTTAAATTGATGGTGATGCAAGAGTCTTAGGACACACCTCTGCGATTCTTTTGAATGTACAAGGCCTATCCTGCTCATTAAGTGATTGGTAACATCAGGGTTTTGTCACTGAGGCCACACCACCAAATGGTATAGATCGAAAGCCTCTAGAAGCAGTCTTGAAGCACATGTTGCTCTTTGAACATGGCTAAGGTGAAGAAGGAGCTAACGAGTGAGCAACGGGTTCAAATAAAGGCTTTTTTTTAATGCTGGCTTGAGTTACTGCCCCATAGCCAAGGACTTGAGATGCAGTCCAAGCACTGTAAAGTACACTTTAGACCACCATGGCACCAGAACCGAAAGGGGAGAGGTTTCAAAAAGAAACTCTCAGACACACAAGTGAAGCATCTCAAAATTCTCAGTCTTCAGGACCGAAGAAAGACTTCACTAGAACTGTGTGACGAGATCAACATCACAATGACTAATGGTGCAACAGTGTCTTCAAGAACTGTCCGTCAGAAACTGGGAGAAGAAGGACTTTTTGGCAGAATAGCAACAAAGAAACATTACTGAAAGAGAACAATTGAGTGTAACGCCTGACATTTGCAAAAGAACACAAGAAATGGACAAAGAAAGATTGGTTTATGTGTTGTGTACTGATGAGTCCAGGTTTGAATAGTTTGGCAACAAGCAAAGCGTGTATGTTCCACGAAGTGAGGGGGAGAGATATAAAAATTAGTATCTCTTGCCAACAGTTAAACAAGGAGCGGGTAGTATTATAGTGTGGGGTGCAATTTAAGCCTCAGGAACAGGTGACTTTGGCTAAATTGATGGCATCATGGATACAAAAGTATACCACAGCATTCTGGTGAGGCTTATTGGGCCTGGATTTATTTTCCAAGAGGACAATGACCCTAAACATTATTTTAACTATTGCCGGATCTACCGGCGACAAGGAATCTGCTGGAACATTGAAAATTGTGGACCGGCCCTCTCAAAGTCCGGACTTCAAACCCATCAAGCAAATTCGGGGCAAGTTGGAAAATAAACTTGACAGATCTATTGTAAATTCCAAGGAAAGCCTTTGCCTTGAGTTGCAATAGGCATGGGATAATATTAGTGTTGAAGTTCTCAAGAAATATATTGACTCTATGCCAGAGAGATGTGCTGCTGTAATTACTGCAAAAGGTGGACGTACCACATATTAAAGTTAAAAGTGGATAAAAACAGTAGGACTCATCTGGTATTTGTTGTGCTCAGAACAGCCATCTGCATGTTTCATGAACATTATGAAATTAAATCATGTTTTGGAGGCAAAAAAAAGGTAATTATTCTCAGATCTGTCAGGTGTTCTAATCATTTTGGCCACCACTGTATGTCCAAAAAGTATTGAGAACCTGTCAAAAATGATTGATGACCTGTCAAAATGTCAGAAATGATTAATGACATGTCAAGAGAAATATTTGATTGATTGATGTGTCTTGTCATTTTGAGTGGGGTTCAAAATGAGTGAGGGTGAGTGTCTATCAATCAACCAAGCTGTCATCAGTGGCAGGACCCCAGTCACAGCTAAGGTTTTACAGATTGGGGAATGTATATGGTTACAGATAACTGTTTTGGAACAAGTCCAAAGTCCAAGTCCCCCTGACATATTTCAGTGTATGTCTCCACAGCTGCCAACACCGTCCCCCAATTACCCACACGCACACACAGACATATTTCCATTTCACAAACAGGTGCATTATCACATACGTTTCACACACACACACAGACATATTTTCCATTTCACAAACAGCTGCATTAACACATACGTTTCACACACACACACGCGTGCATACACATTAGGCTTAAATGAGGCGGGAAAAAACAGGTTTTTGAGTATACCATGGTTCAACTAATGCATTTTTTACCAACGACTGCAAATCGATCAAGATAACTTGAATACTACCAAGACTCCTTCTACATGCAAAACCAAATGGCCTGCTTCACTAACAAAGGCCAAATATATAGAGACAGGCTTGCATACCACTTGTTGGTCAATGGTAAAATGTTCTAATGTTCAGTGCAAAATCCTATCTCTGTTTTGCATGTGTAAACTCATTGAAAACTAGAAAATGCATTTCCTGAAGGAAATACCAGTGCATGAAATGCAAAAGTTAGGAAAGGAAGAAGAAAAGAAAGAAGAGTGAAAGAAGGAAAGAAGAAAGGAAAGAAGAGTGGAAGAAGGAAAGAAGAGTGAATAAAGGAGAGAAGAGAGGATGAAGGAAAGAAGAGTGGAAGAAGGAAAGAAGAAAAGAAAGAAGAGTGAAGAAAGGAAAGAAGAAAAGAAAGAAGAGTGAAGAAAGGAAAGAAGAGTGAAAGAAGGAAATAATAGTTGAAGAAGGAAAGAAGAGTGAAAGAAGGAAAGAAGAAAGGAGAGTGAAGAAAGGAAAGAAAAGTGAAAGAAGGAAAGAAGAGTGGAAGAAGGAAAGAAGAAAGGAAAGAAGAGTGGAAGAAGGAAAGAAGAGTGAACAAGAGTGAAAGAGAAAAAGAGAGTGAAAATATTGAAAAAAGGAGATAAAAATGAAGTGAAGAAGAGAGATTGAGTGTGAGAGAAAATAGACTGAGAGGGATAGAGAGAAAGATGGAGAGACAAAAAAGTAGAGAATGGAAGGTGTCTTAATGTTCCTAGTTTCAGTTAAATTGAGAGGGACAGAGAAGAGGTTCCTTGGATTTGGCGCAGGTGTCAGTAAAGCACAGGTGCAAGCCAGTTTAAAGACCATGATGTCATAATGGCCCAATGTAAGTCAATGGGAAAATTTAGATTCGTTTTTATTTAATATCTTAAAAAGCATAACATTTAGAAAAGTGAAAAATACATAGCATAAGTGTCCTTTACAAGACCTACGCAACAAAGTTTGAATGAAGTTTCTACGTTAAGCGGTTCGGGCTGAATTAATCGCAGAAAAAGGTGAGAAGAAGAAGAAGAAGAAGAAGAAGAAGAAGAAGAAGCCTAGGAATAACAATACAGGGCATTTCATGCACTGTAATTAGTGTTAAAACTACTTCAGTGTCCTGTTAGACTACCATAGAGATACCACAGATAAATCATTGATTTGCTTAGGCCTATATTAATGTGTCGCTTGTTATATTTCAAAAGTATATGCTGAAAAATGTAACGGTAGTCTGTGTTTTTTTTGGTTGAAGATGTAGCCTATGTAGATTCCTTATAGTCGAGATTAAGTTAAGAGAGTAACGCCTACGGAATAAATACTTCATACATATCACGGCCACTCAGATTAAATACAAATCAACCGATAGTTTATCAGTCTACACATGATAATCTTAAATGCATGCAAGATTCTTCTTCACTTTGATATATCAAGCCAGCTGCTGGTGTGCGACATGCTGCTACATGTGTGAGTGGCTCTTTCTAAGAAGGCTAAAGTATCAAATGTATCAAACTTCGCGATTGTAGCCCAGACTAGACTACTATTTGCAAGACGACTGCGTCTCTTCAGGATCTTTTCACAATTCAAAAGTTCAAGACTCTGCTAACTCAATATAAATGTAGTTGTTAATTCAGAAGTTCATACTCACCGATTCCGAAATCCTCATCACTTGTCCATGACACGATTCAAATCAAGGATCATCGAAAGCTAATACGGTTTTTACTTAACTAGGCTATTCTGATTTGCATGACTGCTGCCAATTCTCCTTGATTCAGTCTGTTAACCCTTTAACTCATTGTAATGAATGAAAGAGACACGTGTCTTGGCGCTTCCTTATTATGTAGCTATTCTCAAAAGACACCACGCCCCTCGGCATCCACAGCGTGTCGTCGGCAGGGTGAGCTCAGTGCCGCCTTCAGGGCTGACAAATCTTTACAACACATTTCTTTAAACAAAACGGAGGTGCATTGCGTGCACTCTGTTGTTTGACGCAAGCACAGCTGAGAAGGTCTTGCGGCGAGACACCGTCTGTCTATGCTTTTTCAATCAGAGGACCAGAGACTGGATGAAGAAATCTGGCTTAATCAATTACAAAATATCGTACATAGGTCATTCTTTTTTTTTTTTGCGCCTGATGAAATCGTTGCACAGTGCATTTCAATACGTTGGGGTTTGTATAGAGCAAACACAAATCAATCCACTGGTGGATTTTGTTTGGGCACCCCCAATGATGGTGTGCAACCTCCGAGTCCGCTCTCGAACCACTCTCATCTCACAGTTTTTCTCCGTTGCTTTGGATCATTTCACGAAACAGAAATTACATTCTCAAAGATCTTACTGCATTTGGCAAAATAGCCAAATGGTTCAGCACAACTACATAGATCACCTTCAAAAGGTCATTCCTCACCCAAAACAGTTAACTCAAGCTTCAAAACCAAATCAATATCTCATAGTCAGTGCCCCCAAAATGAAAAGATCCTTCTCGATTGCTGTGGCTCATCTCTCGAAAATAAAAAGGACATTCTTAAATACATTTGCCAAAATAAGCAAGATGGTTTAGCAAAACACTATGGCACACCTGCAAAAGGCCATCTCTCCCATAACAGACAACTCATCAGTCAAAACTAATTCCTTTTCTCATAGAAATAGTCAGTTCCCCCGAAATGAAAAGTCCCTTTGGCATTGTTTAAACACTGCAGGTCAAAACGTTTAGCTGTTTTGTCAAGTATGGCAGTGGACCATATAAATATCCCTTGTGTGCATAATTCAATCTAGGCAAAATAGCGTTTTACTACAGACTAATTGTAAAATATTTTTTTTCAGCATAGATCATTTCTATGAGGTGTCCAGAACAGCATATTAAAAGTCCTAAGAAATCCTAGTTGAGGAAATATGTTTAATTGTCATCAATTTGAGATGTGTGGTAATAATGAATGGCAAAAATACACCTCAAGAATGTAATTTTTCCCTTCACTCTATCAGAATGAAATGTTACACAATGAAAGTACCCATGAAAAGTAACATTTTTTTGTATTACAAGTTTCTTTTGAAATTAATTTGAATATGCACACGGGAAGGTTCAACCTTGGGAGCTTTGGGACTGTGATCTGAGCATTTGTGAAGTTGGTCTCACGTTCCCCTTGTGTATGTTTGGATTCATTTTCCCAACAGGTCTCTTGTCTGGTGAAGCCCCAATTCAAAAACCTTGGTAGAATATTCGATTCGACAAATCAGCAGGTCAATGCAGTAGTCAAAACCAGCTTCTAACAACTCTGCACCATTGCCAAAATCAAGTCTTTCCTGTCATCCAAAGATCTTGAGAAGGTCATCCACGCCTTCATATCCTTCCCACTAGACTACTGCAATTTCTTGTATATGGGAATAAGCCATTCGTCCCTGTCCCGCTTACAACTAGTCCAAAACGCCGCTGCAAGGCTCCTGACCGTTAACCTGAAAAGAGACCACAGAGTCCTATCCTGGCCTCTCTCCACTGGCTTTCAGTGCGGTTCAGGATTGATTTTACGGTGCACCTGCTCGTTTTTAAAGCCCTTAGGGGGCATGCTCTGTCTTATATCACATACCTCTTAACCTCCTATTCTACCACCAGGCCCTTCAGGTCATGTCATTTAGGGCTCCTGGCAGTCCCTCAATGTAAACTTTAAACCAGGGTTGACCGCGCTTTTGCTGTTGCAGCCCCTAGACAGCGTCCCCCTCTCTATAAGATCCGCCCCCTCTACTGACTCCTATAAGTCCAGGCTCAAAACCTACTGTACTTTTATTCATTAGCATTTGGATCCCCCTGATATTAGCTGTTTATTTGTATATTTGCTTTCTGTTAAGAGATGTTTCTGTTCTTTTGATGTGTAGACGCCTAGTTGAGCGTGTTGCTTCTGTTTTTCTATTTGATTTTTAATTAAAAAATGTTTGGGATATAATTGTTTTGTTTCTGTTTTCTATTTGCTTTGATATTTTATTGTGAATTAATTGTACAGCACATTGTCAGTTTAAGCTGTTTTTAAACGTGCTTTATAAATACATTTGACTTGACTTCCTTTGTGGCAGTGACAGAGGTTTGAGTGCATTCTGGTCAGTACAAACATGTTTATCAGTCCTCCACATGACCACATACCCACAAAGGGGATTTCAAGATGATACCAACACTGGTTTAAGTATGAACAACTTTTAATGACTTTACACCAGGAAACATTGCCAATTTTGGAAAACATACAGTGCCCTCCACAAATATTGGCACCCCTAGTTAATATGAGCTAAACAGGCTATAGAAAAATATGTCTTTGCTGTTAATCCTCTTGGTTTTTCACTCAAAATATTCACAAAAATCTTACCTTTTCATTGAAGTAAAATTATTAAAATAAAAAAAAAAACATTGACATTAAATACATATTTTTCACTAAAACATGTGTGCCACAATTATTGGCACCCCTCAATGTAATATTTTTTGCAGCCTCCATTTGCCAAGATAATAGCTCTGAGTCTTCTCCTATAATACTTGATGAGGTTAGTGAACACGTGGCACGAGATCTGAGACCATTCCTACATGCAGTATCTCTTCAGATCCTTCAGAATCTGAGGTCAACGTTTGTAGACTTGGCTACAGCTCATCCCACAGATTTTCTATGGGGTTTAGATCAGGGGACTGTGATGGCCATGGCAAAACCTTTATTCTGTGATTGGTGAACCATTGTTGTGTTGATTTTGAGGTGTGCCTAGGATCATTGTCCTGCTGGAAGGTCCAATCACAGCCCATTTTAAGGCTTACTGGAGGGGGCTGTTAGGTTTTCATTTAATATCTGCTGGTATTTGATGGAGTCCATGATACCATGTATCCTAACAAGATGTCCAGGGCCTTTGGAAGAAAAACAGCCCCACAACATCAAAGATCCGCCACCATACTTCACATTGGGTATGGGGTGCTTTTCTATATGGCTATCTTTCTGTCTACGCCAAACCCACCTTTGATGTTTGTTGCCAAAAAGCTTTATTTTGGTCTCATCTGACCATATAACTCGGTCCCATTGAAAGTCTGACTTACAGCCGCGGAAAAAATTAAAAGACCACTTCAAAATTATCAGTTTCTCTGGTTTTACTATTTATTGGTATGTGTTAAAGTAAAATGTACATTTTTGTTTTATTCTATAACCTACTGGCAACATTCCTACCAAATTTCAAATAAAAATATTGTCATTTAGATCATTTATTTGCAGAAAAAGGACAATTGGTCAAAATAGCAAAAAAGATGCAGTATCTTCAGAGCTTGAATAATGCAAAGAAAACAAGCTCATATTCATTTTTAAACTACACAATACTAATGCTTTAACTTAGGAAGAGTTCAGAAATCAATATTTGGTGGAATAACCTTGATTTAAAATCACAACTTTCATGTGTCTTGGCATGCTCTCCACCAGTCTTTCACATTGCCGTTGGGTGGCAAGGATTGAACCAAAGCGGACTGGAGGGTCTCCTAGTTCGTCTTCTCTGATGAGTCCAATTTCACAGTAGGTGCAAGACTCTGTGGCTTGTAGGCCTCTCCAGGTCTCCGTCTAACCATCAGACGACCATGTGTTGGGCAAAGCTGAAAATTGGACTCATCAGAGAAGATGAACTAGGAGACCCTCCAGTCCGCTTTGGTTCAATCCTTATGGTCTTTTACAAACCTCAGCCAGGCAAAGTACAACGTTGTCCCGGAAGAAAAACTTGCTTCCTTTTGCTCTGACAATGTTCCCCAACTCTGAGAAGTGTTTTTTCCAGCAGGGCAATGCTCCATGCCACACAGCCAGGCCAGTAAAGGTGTGGATGGAGTATCACCAGATCAGGACCCTGTCATGGCCAGCCCAATTTCGAGACCTGAATCCCATAAAAAAAACTCTGAAATGTGATCAAGAGGAAGATGGATGGTCACAAGCCATGAAAAGAAGCAGAGCTGCTTGAATTATTGCGCCAGGAGTAGCATAAAGTCACCCAACGGCAATGTGAAAGACTGGTGGAGAGCATGCCAAGACACATGAAAGTTGTGATTTTAAATCAAGGTTATTCCACCAAATATTGATTTCTGAACTCTTCCTAAGTTAAAGCATTAGTATTGTGTAGTTTAAAAAAGAATATGAGCTTGTTTTCTTTGCATTATTCGAGATCTGAAGACACTGCATCTTTTTTGCTATTTTGACCAATTGTCATTTTTCTGCAAATAAATGATCTAAATGACAATATTTTTATTTGAAATTAGGAATGTTGCCAGAAGGTTATAGAATAAAACTAAAATGTACAGTTTACTTTAACACATACCAATAAATAGTAAAACCAGAGAAACTGATAATTTTGAAGTGGTCTCTTAATTTTTTCCGCGGCTGTACATTTGGCAAACTGTAGGATCTTTATTTGTTATTGATTGACAGCAGAGGCTTTCTTCTGGCAACCCTCCAAAACATTTTGTGGTGATGTAGGTGGCGTCTGATGGTAGTTTAGGAGACTTTCTGACCCCAAGACTCAACTAACCTCTACAATTCTCCAGCTGTGATCCTTGGATATTATTTTGCCAGTAGAACCATCCCCCTCACGGTGCGTACAGACACGTCCTCTTCCAGGCTTATTCTTAACATCTCCTGTCGCTTTAAACTTCTTAATTATTTCCATGATCGTGAAAATGGGTATTTTCAACTGTTTAGAGATTTTCTTATGTCCATTTCTTGATTTGTGCAGCTAAACAACTTTTCGTTGCACATCGTCATTGTGTTATTTGGGTCTTTCTCATAGTGATGAATGACTAATGGAATTTGACCTGTGTCACCTCATATTTGTACACCAGTGGAACTGGAAGTCATTGTTAACCTCATAAGAGTTCCTTATCAAACAGGTGAACTTAAAAATGTAAAAAATGACTGGAAATATTCTTCAGTTAAATTTTAATTAAAACATTTTCTAGAGGTTAGGGTTAAATGTTTAAAGGTTATGTTTTGGGGAAAAATATTTAATGTCAAGTTTTTTTTTTCTTTCAATAATTTTACTTCAACGAAAAGGTTAGATTTTTGGGAATATTTTGAGTGAAAAACCAAGAGGATTAACAGCAGACATATTTTTTTATAGTCTGTTTAGCTCATGTTCACCAGGGGTGCCAATATTTGTGGAGGGCACTGTATGTATTCCCGTCTTCTGTGGTTAGCGTGTAGACTTATTTATTTCAGGAAGCTTTGCCAGCAGACAGAACCTCCAAAACTGTGTAAATGATATACAGCGCTCACTAGATTGTCCTGAGTGGGGCGTATGTATTCTTAATGTATCCATTCAATTTAAAGTTTCTGATAATTCAGTGCAAGTGCAACACCACTTATTGGGAAGGAAAAATAAATTACTGTGCCTGTAGCCACCATTTGTCACTGCAATATCGGTTTATTAAAAAAAATACAAAAGCAAGGGCCACAATTCACATTGATAAAAAAATAAAATATGTATAAAAACGGCAATAAAATGAAATGACATCATTCAACCGTAAACTGACAATTTAAAAAGAGCCGAGTCAACAATACGCTGTGTAGTGTATGAAAAATATATAGATTCTGAGTTACATGCAAGAGTACAGACAAAAATAGAGCAACATATTTACAACACATTTAGATACAACAGATCAGAACACTTTTGGCTAATTACACTACCACTGTCGAAAAAAACTGTAAAATTACATTAAAAAAAATGAAACAGACTCAAAATCAATGTACAGGACCGAAGGGAGAGCATTCAAACAAGCAACGCCAAACTCTTTGGCCCCCTTGAGTTTCCCCAAAGTTCACAACTTCACATGATTCCGTCGAAACCGTTTAATTATATGCAGTCCCATGTGCTTCTGTTCTTGTGGAGACATTTTTAATCTTCCCAGCCTCAGAGCTTCCCTTTTCATCTCACCTAGACTGGAGGATCTGCTGCTACGTTTCTTGTATTTGGACTTGTGCCCCTTGACAGATGATCTCTGCTGCTCCTCCTTGTCCTTTCTAGGCGAGTTCTGGTGCTCTACTGTTCTTTCAGGCACATCCATCTCCCTGTTCTCATATTCTGGGGCGGATAGTCTCCTGGATTTCACAGGAGTGGGCACAAAACTGTTTTTCCAACTACTCATGATCTTGTTCTTTGCAGAGTTCTTTTCTGGGGAATACAGAACGGTAAGTGTAGCTGGCAAATCACGTTGACAATCTGTGTAATACGGTGATGAACCATAAGGCCTTAACAATGCACATTTTCTTTTCTTGGGCTTTGGTATTTCTGGATTTTCTGTAGTCCCGGTCAGATTCAGATACTTCACCCCCGAGGTAGCAGTGGGGCTTACAGCTTCATGTCTGTGTCTTTTGGTGTCTGGTGCCTTAGTTACGTCTGCAGTGTCTTGGGAGATTCTGGATTTAATAGTCACCTTCAGGCATGATTGGCCCGAGGGAACCAGGAATTCGGTCAACTCATCCAAATTTCCACACCCTTCGAGTGACTCCCTGCTGCGCTTTTTCTGGGCTAATGGTCGGAGACTGCTGGTGGGGCTGCCACTTTCTTTTCCATGACTTGCACTTGGCCTTTCTACCTCCTGACCCTCTCCTGTGCGCAATGAAATAAGTTCCTTCAATACATCGGACTTCTTTTTCTTTATAGCAGCTGAAGGAGAGATGGGAGAGCTGGCTTTAGTCCCACTGGGGGACGAGGTTGGAATATGAAACTCCAGTCCTCGTGGCTTGGTTTTCTTATGGGCTGTCCGAGCAGAGTCCTTTCTGAAAACATTTGATGAGCATTTCTGAGCATCATGCATGGATGGCCGATGGATTAGTTTTGGATGTTGAGGTTTCTTTGTTGACATTGATGTTTCCTTTTCCTTCCTCCGGTCTTCGAGAGGATTAGTTTGCTCTTTTCCAGTTGACTTTGTTAAGTGGTGATTTTGTTTATTTTTTATCCTCCTTGTCTGTATTTCACTAAATTTAAAAACATCTTCCATGGAGAGAAATGATGGGATCTCTTCTTCTCCACTTAGTATGTTAATCTCTTCTTGACTCATCATTTCACTCAAATCTCCCTCAGAATGATCACTACTATCAAGGCAAATGGGAGAAGCAGCAGCAACACTGTACACACCGTCATCAGAGTCTTCACAGAATTCCTTTGAAAATGCCTTAATCTCATCCAATGAGAGGACTGTAATCTTCATTGAAAGCATGGGTTCATCTGGACCCATAGGACTGTCTTGATCAAACTCATCTGACTGTGTGTCGATGAATAGAGTAGGTGAGGGGGGATCCTCCTGTGGAGAACTGAGGTCCTCATCTACATATGTAGAATTGAAAGTCTTAAGGTCATTCTCAGATGACAAAACATTTAATTTGGTGGACAGTGTGGCATCATCTTGGTTCTTTGGACAGCCTTTGTCTGATGTTTCTGCCTGTTCAGAGATGCTTTCTGACAATGCACAACCCTCTTTAGGCAAACGCTCCTTGTAATCCAAATCCTGACTGATATGAGGAGAGTTGTTTTGATGTTTTGACGATGTTCTTTTTATATATTCATCTGTTCCATCTAATGCAATTCTGAAACACTGTTTAGGTTCATGGCCCTCATACACCTCAGCAGTTTGATATGCAGTGTCCTTCTGAAGGTCAGCAGGAGCTTGGTTTTGGTCTGAAAGTCTGCTAGGATTTATGAAGGACACCGGAACCGGAAGGGAGAGATCAACTTCCTCGTTTTCAAGTCTATTTCTGGTGGTGGAAATGGGCATTGTAGAGTTCTGTCCAAGATCATCTTGACTCTGGGGTTTGATGTGATCAATCTGTTCAGCCTTGTTTGAGGATGCGTTGAGATCTTCCAGATCATCTTGACTCTGGGAATTAATGTGATCAGTCGGTTCAGCCTGGTTTGAGGATGCTTGAAGATCTTCCTTAGACACACTGTTCTCCCAGGATGATGTGGTACATGGAGCCTCCATGTTATTGAACAAGTCTGTCTCCTGTGCCTTGTCATTGGAATTTTCCAGCAATGACCCCATGTTTTTTCTAATAAAATCTTCATCTGTCAATTCTTTGCAAATGTTCAATGATTCATCACTTACATTTCTCCATGATGACTTATGAACGTCTGTGGCGATGTTACCGTCAAAGCAACTGGTAAGAATGTGGCACTTGCTCTTCAGCTGATCTAAATCATTTACCTTCATGGCATCAAACACAATCTTGTCTTCCTCTGTGTCAAACTCTGCAGCCTCCTTCAATATATTTTCAAAGGTACCACCTAGCTCTGTCACAATGTAGTTATGATAGCTTCCGTCCCAATAAAGATCAAGTATAGTGCGTGCAAAGTCTTGTCCATTCTTGTCATTTCTGGGTTGCTTTTCTTCTAGTAGTTCCAAGGCTGCCACGAATTTCCTCACCTTTTCTAGACTCCACGTCACTGCTGACATGCCCAAAAGGCCAGCTAATTTACTTAGGTCTCCCTGGTTCAGGTCCTTGGGAGAATCTTTCTTCTCAGTGCTCAGGTTGGTGATAGAATTTGTGTTTGAGCAGACTGCGGTCTCTGGGTGTGAACCTTGACCAGCTGTCACACCATCTTTAGGACAAGCACCATCCTCTGATCCCTTTTCACAAGATGATGCATTTCTCAAAGAGGAACCGTCACTGTCCAAAAGCAAAGCACTGGCCTCCTCTGTTTGCTTTTCATCAGTAAGAGACCAAACTTTTTCTATTGTAAATGGAACCTCATCACAACTTTTCTTCCTGCGAAGCTGCTGTGATATGGGAGGTACAACTGCAACAGCTCTGTGTACTTGCACACTTTTCTTAGGGTACCCTTGCACTTTGTCAGTTCTGAGAGTAGTAAGTAAGTCCCCAAAACAAACCGGGTCAATGTCCTTTTTTCCCCCCACATTTTTTTCTCCGAGGAGATGCCTAAGCAGTGGATTGTCTATTGTATGTAAAGCAGGTCTGTCAGGCACGTTTGGTCCATGGTTATTGTACAGATCCGCTTCCCTCTGTGAAGCCAGTTGGGACAATCTGTGCTGGCCTGAGACAACAACAGGGGAGTTTTGTTGTTGGACAGGTTTACTATTAACTCGAGTGCGATTGCTGAGGTTAGGAGCTCTACCTCCATTCCTGTTTGAATTGTCCAGGGCTGGTGGACTGTTCTGGTTGGTATGGGCCGAGCTGGAATTGTCCAATATGGGATAAGGAGGGGACAAACCATTGGCTCTGATGGTCGAGGGGGGCAGACCACTGGAATCAGAGGGGAACACACTCATGTTTTGGGAAGGCGCCGACTGTGAGTGTGTCCCATAAGGATATGGGGGCGGTAATCTATTCAAGCCAGTGGAGACAGGAGAGGAGCTGGTCGAGCTGTTTGAATAGAGAGGTAGAGAAGCCACCCTGGCTGAAGTGGTAGGTGATGTGGTGGTCACGTTTATCCTTGAAATTTGCCCATTGTGTACATTATTGGCGAACTGACAGCTTGACCACTGACTTGAGGAAGTTGATGAGGACAGCATCACATTTTGTCCATTTATTCCACTGGGAATCCTGCCATTTTGTGTTGGTTGTGGTGCATGGCCTTCAGTGCTCAACCTGCCATTCACCTGGATATTTTGTTGTTGATTAATGTGCATTTGCTTTAAAAGATATGTCTGTGCCCCATTCGGCTGTATCCGCCTTTCCAAAAAGAGCTGCCATGCAGCAGACATGGCTTGACCTTGAGTAGTGGATTGCTGTACCTGTAATGCCTGGGCTGCTTGAGGAGACCTATTGGGAACATTCAGGTTGTTAACAGTAGCCTGACGTTGGCTCATTGACATGTGTAAGCCTCGGTTTGGCATGATGGCATTCATGTTAGTTTGTGAGCTGTTCCTTGTATGCCAGTCCTGTGTTGCTTCAGATTGAGGTTGCCCGGGTGTGCTTTGCGTCATGTTAATTTGTGAGCTGTTCCCTGTATTCCAGTCCTGTGTTGTTCCTGAAGAAGGTATGTGTGCGGATTGTGCCCCAGCTCCCGAGTGTGACTGCATCTTCTGGAAATTCTGGGTACCGCCGGATGGAAAGTTGTACCCATAAAAAGTGTTATGGGTACTTGACGCTGGGGCTGAGGCTGGAGCCGCAGGGGGGCACACAGAATTCTGACATGCTGGCGATATTCCATAAGATCCATTTCCATGGTAACCAGCCTGTGGAATGCATGTTCCATGCTGCGAGGAAAGGTGATGCTGACTGGGACCAAACTTCACCAAAGCCTGTTGGTTTAAATTGGAACTTGGGATTTGGTTTCCATGTGGCTGTGCATTTCCAACTGGCTGTCCATACTGGTTTTGCTGGATAAGATAGCCATAGTGCGTCTGGTATTGCTGGGTCTCTTGGTGGGATTGAGGATGCATGATGGTAGTCGTCACTCACTGGGATGTCTGAAAACAAAGGAAAAAACAAAAAAAGTGTTAGGACATTCTAAATTCTACACTTGTAATTTCCTGTTGCATGCTCCAGTTAGTATTTTCAACTACAGCAGTCCAGCAAAACATTGAATTGTCCAGAAACAGAAAATCTACAATAGAAGACACCTTGACTGGGTTTTATATTTGTAAATTAAATTCATCACCAATGCGACTATTGTTGGCTGGTATCTAGAAGAAGAACAGGTGTAGATGGATATGAATAGTCCACTTTAAAACCAATCTCCCCATTTGCTACCCAAAGAAAAATACGATTCTACCCCCACAAAGCCGACCGACCATCGCAATCAAATACCCCACCCCCAAAAGAAAGAATAAGAGGTGAGAATTAGAGACATTAAGGGCATTTATAAAATTAGCCAAAGAAAAGAAGCAACTTAAACAGAAATTGTGTGATAGGAGCCTCAGAGAGGGAGATAATAGGAGACAACAGGGAGGGGCTAAGGCAAGCAGTGGTGGGAATAACTAAGATATACATTGGTTTAGGAATGGTTAGAGCAGCAATATGCAGTTCTGTTCCAAAAATAGCAAGCCAACTACCGTAAAGGCATGCAAAAACCTTGCAAACACCACCAACAGCCCAGTTGACACTGATAGAAGCTTGCCAACACACTAACTGGTGTCTTTTGGCAGTATAGCTAGCAATGACATGCTTTGAAAGCTTTTCTTCCAATATTATAGGGTGTTCCAGCCCGGACAACAGAACTACAGAGGCCATATTCTGGATGGCTAGTGGGCAAGACAATGGTGTTTATCTGTCCTTCAGGTGACCATATGCTATCAAAATGATATTGAAGATGGTACCAAAACTAGTTCCCTATAAAACTGAACCTCAAAAAATGTCAAATTGTTGCAGTGTTAATAAAAAAAGTGATGCCTCTAGTTAAGCCCAATTTATTGGTTGTCTGTTTACAGACACTCGCAGAGCCCTCTCCGTCGTTGCAAACCCTCTACAAGCACCTCTCCGTGGTGTGACCTCCCAAATTTTGTTACTATCTGTTGAAATGATGGAGAGCACATGGAGACCCCAGGAAGACCCCAGAAAGCATGCTGACATTATATACAGCGCCCTCCACAATTATTGGCACCCCTAGTGAATTTTTAGCAAACAGGCTATGAATAACATATGTCTTGCTGTGCATCTTCTTGGTCTTTCACTCAAAATATTCACAAAAATCGTACCTTTTCATTGAAATAAAATTATTGAAAAGAAAAAAACATTAAACATTGACATTAAATAAATATTTTCCCCAAAATCATGTGTGCCACAATTATTGGCACCCCTAGAAAATCTTATAATAAAAAAATCTAACTGAAGTATATTTCCAGTCATGTTTTACATTTTTAAGTTCACCTGTTTGATTAGGATCTTTTAAGAGGTCAACCATGACTTCCTTTTCCACTGGCGTACAAATATGAGGCGACACAGGCCAAATTCCATTAGTCATTCATCACTATGGGAAAGACCCAAGAACACAGTGACAATGTGCGATGGATGTTAAGCTGCACAAAGAAAATCTCTAAACAGTTGAAAATACCCATTTCCACTATCATGGAAATAATTAAGACTTTTAAAGCGACAGAAGATGTTAAGAAGAATCAGCCTGGAAGAGCAAGTGTGTGTACATTGACCCACGCACCGTGAAGAGGATGATTCGACTGGCAAAATAATCTCCAAGGATCACAGCTAGAGAATTGCAGACATTAGTGGAGTCTAAGGGTCAGAAAGTCTCCAAAACTACCATCAGACGCAACCTTCATCACCTCAAGTTGTTTCGGAGGGTTCCCAGAAAAAGCCTCGGTTCTCAATCAACAACAAACCAAAGCGCCTACAGTTTGCCAAATGTTAGTCAGACTTTCAATGAGACCGAGTAATAAAGTCAGATGAGACCAAAATAAAGCTTTTTGGCAACAAACAACAAAGGAGGGTTTGGCGTAGACAGAAAGATAGCCATACAGAAAAGCAGAAGTATGGTGGCGGAGCTTTGATGTTTGACAGGGGCTGTTTTTTCCAAAGGCCCTGGACATCTTGTTCAGGTATATGGTAACATGGACTCTATCAAATACCCACAGATAGTAAATGAAAACCTATAACAGTCCCCTCCAGTAAGCCGTGTTTGGACCTTCAAGCAGGACAATGATCCAAAGCATACCTCAAAATCAAAAAAAAAAAAAAAGGTTAATCGATCGCCATGGCCAACACAGTCCCCCGATCTAAACCCTATAGAAAATCTGTGGGATAAGCCGAGGCCGAGTCTCCAAGCGTTGACCTCAGAATCTAAAGGCTCTAGAGCGGGTTGCACCAACTAGTCTTTGCTACGACTGTCATAAGTCAGTCTTTGTTAAGAGTTAGTCTTAACTAAGACTTGCCGTTACATGCGCTTTCATGAAAGTGCCCGTGGAATTCTTGAATGGAACCCATTCATTACCATTCATTCATTCAGTTAGTCACTTTTCCGTCTAATTAGCTATGGAGGAATCGTTAAAAAAGAAAGAGTAGTTTCTCTGATTCGGAAATAAGAACATTGAATGAGAAGTATGACCAACATAAATATATTTTAATTATAAAGCTGTAGATTTATGCACGCCGATCATGTCCCCCACAGTCTTTCGGAATGCACCGTTTGCATAAAACCTCAGCGCAATGAAAAGCTGTAACGTTGGAATCAGGGCAGCATTTCGGTCTGTCGCAAATCGTCGGACAGCTCGTTGACTAGAGAAAAAATCTCAACCCTACTGAAACGAAACCTTTGAATTAACTCCTCATCATTGTAGCTATATATCCAGTGGGTTAGTTCTGTCTCGCACTACTCCCTCCCGTCTTAAAGCATGTTCATTATACAGGTCATAAATTAGACGCGCCATGGTTACATTTTTGTCGCATTTTAGCTGCACTCACGGTTTTGTGAAAATTACTATAGAAACCAACACATAAAACGTTCTCCGTCTTAACATAAGTCTCCTCTCCACAGGGCGAAAAATGGAGGACTAGACTTAGAGAGAGAGAGAGCAGCCTAAGGTGGCGTGGTGCAACATCATTTTAGACATAGAACGTTGAGTTACGCCAGTCTTAGCTTAAGACTGGTCCTAAATCCTGTTGGTGCAACCCGCTCCTAGAGAGATAGTGTACGTAGGAATAATCTCAGATCCAGTGCCATGTGTTCACCAACCTCATCATGCATTATAGGAAGACTCAGAGCTATTATCTTGGCAAAGGGAGGCTACACAAGACATTACATTAAGGGGTACCAATAATTGTGGCACACATGTTTTGGAGATTCATTTTTTTTATTATAATTTATTTAATGTCAACAGTTTTTTTTTTCAATTATTTTACCTCAATGAAAAGGTAATATTTTAATGAATATTTTGAGTGAAAGACCAAGAGAATGAACAGCAGAGAATTTTTTTCTAAGCCTTATATTCACTAGGGGTGCCAATGGAGGGCACTGTAGCTGGCTCAGACACCTCGCTTATCCTCTCAGACGTATTTTGTAGGTACATAACAGGGGTTTTACATTACAGTGCCTAGTTCCAGGTAACTTTTAACAAAAATCGAAGCAAAACATAGTCAAACTCCTTTTATCGCAGATTACCTTGTGGGTAGTATCAGGCATTAGATAGCTGGCTCAGACACCTCGCAAACCTCCTCAGAAGTAGCCTACCTATATTTCAGTTACAATAACAGGGTTTATACATTGCAGTTTATTTCTAGGTAACTTTTGAAAAATCTAAGCCAAAAAAGCCAAACAAACTACTTTTATGTACTACCAATACGACGATCTACGGAGTTCAGTTCGCCATGTTTTTTTTTCTAAATACTTTGCGCCAACAACCAACACAGAACTATGCAGTAGTAGAAGTCTAACGGCACATTTAATTAAGTTGATTTTGGAAAAAGGGGCCCTGTTCCAAGCGGCTGATCTCATCTTCCTTCAACCAGTTAGCAACGCACCTAAGGCTAGGTTTCCATTTAATTTATGGCAATGTGACAATTTGAATGACATTTTAAAAGGCACCCAGTGCAACTTTCGAGGCTTAAAAATAAACATTCAATTTCTAGTCTTTTTGTGTAGTAAGTTTCAATAACTCCATACCATTAGGCTACATATCGACATACAAGGAGCAAAGATGAGACGTCGTCATGTGGTGAGAACTGATAGAAAATCGATAACAACAACAATCGCCGCGATTTTCTTTATTTTTTGTAACCTACAATAAATAGGCCTACAGCAGGATTGCAGTCAATGGAAAAATGGCCTCTCCCCACCGGCGATTGTTGTTGTTTACGATTTTCTATCAGTTCTCACCACACGACGACGTCTCATCTTCATATGTAATGGTATGGAGTTATTGAAACTTACTACGTGTAAAAAAAGACTAGAAATTGAATGTTTATTTTTCATTGAATGTTTACATGAAGTTGCACTGGGTGCCTTTAACTGAAAGCGGTTACAATTAGCATACAATCCTTAAACCGAATAGGTACAACATCGATTAGCTTTTGTTATTTGTCGCCATGTTATCAGATGCCCCCATCAAAGCTGACATTACAACTTTGCGTTTTCATTCCACAGTTGGCAATGCCCACATTGGGACCACTTATTTTAATTCACAGCAGATGGAGACACGCACAGTAGCGTTTGGTTTAGCCGAATGTTCACGAATGCCCTTAAAATATGCTTATGTAGCCTATTAGGTGGATGCACTTCCTCAAGGTAGGCTACAATGTCTGTGCCCCGTAAAACAATGGGCTATGTCGTAGTGATGTCCTCCCTACCCTCGTGTTTAAGTTGTAATTGCATTTCAAGATGGCACGAAATCTGTTCCATACATAACTACGGTCCAACACACCACTGCCTTGTTTAGAACAACAGTACAAACTTGCTGAAGCATGAGAATTTAAAGAATGGCTACTCATGAGGCATTTGAAATGCCAATTAAAAAAAGACAGGCTGCACATTATAAGGACACACATAGTCCAATCAAGTAAACTCTCACGTAGCCTAGCGTTACGTTGAAGATTCCATAGTCGTTTGTTTACCGAAGTTTATATTGAAATATCACAACATGGAACTTTATGGAAGCATTTTTGTGTTGGCAATAAGCAAAAGATCATTGCAGCTGGCTAGGCGCAGTGCCGGTGCAGTCAGTATAACGTTATCTCCCAGAATGTACGAATGTATGTGGTCCAATGCGCAGGCAATTGGTTTAGTAAGCTGAGAACGCCAGGCAGAACTTTCAATTAACAACTATTCAACTATTTGGCTACTTACGTCTTTCTTCCACGTAACTCCGTCCAGAGTTCCATTAGTAACGACCACTCTATCTCTAACCTCGCATATCCGAGAAGGTTTTAACATGCGAGCCTCAGATTTCTCCCCGCCCATCCACTTCCCCTAGACAACTTCAGGGACCATCCTCCTGTAGAAAAAGCCCGGAATGTATGAACTGTGGTAGCAATTATTCATTTTTAGCAAGATATCAGTGTGGATCCTTTAGTTCCACATTATAGCTAGAAGTCTTTAGAGTGATGGTTTGAGGCAAAATGTCTCAAAAGAAGGCTTAAGTCTGACAGAGTTCAGACAGTATGCAAATGGGTTTTTCAGCTAGTTATGCACCAATACATAAACTTAAGCAAGTACTTAACTGCACTTAGATCCTCAGTGCTGTCTGTTTTATACACCTTTCCGCAACAGAAAAGAGGTATGATTCACAGGAAGATGCTGAAAGCATCTCTAGCATCACACCTCTGATTAATTCTACTTAGAGCTGGGATTTACGTGCGCAACCCTGTGTCCAGCTCTAACGTGTGTGATAGGCTAGAGTACTGTAAAACTCTAATCAAGTTTGTTTGTGTGGAAATCACATTCCTTCGTTTCTTAAGTGTTGACCATTCTGGCTTTGTAGAATACCTGGAACATTGTATACCAAACTTTTGCCAAAAGCATAGTAAGATGACCTTGGACGTGGGAAACCACTGTGTGGTTATCTATGCCAGATGGTGTGTTGGTGTAAGAGTCACACCAACTTCAGCCTATACTATATACCTTGCGTGATGTGAACTTTTCTTCTCTCTCGTCTGATAAGTTGTGAGTGAGCCTGATATGCATATTGAATAAAGAGATACTTTTACACAAGTCCGGACTCTGAACACTTGCAAAGCTCGGATTATGTGGGCCACCCTGGGTCAAGCTCTAATGTGTTAAATAGAACAGATGCCAACTAATGACAGATGACAATCCTTATTAAGCACAGAAATAAATACAGCATCGATGATCACAAAATCCAAATGCCTTTTGTAGACAGTTACTCCCTCTCTCTTTTGTTAATAATGTAGCATCTAAAGCTTAGTTTTGGGGCAGGCGATTCAAATCTACTTGTCAAAGTTTTCTCCCAAACTTTGACTCTGGGAATGTTGCAAAAACCTAATCTTAAAGCTGGTTTAAGATTATAAATGTGATCATTGCCTTATTCCCTCTCTGAGGCAAATAGAATACCTATTGACACAACAGCTGTCTAAATAAAGAGGAGCACCTGGAGTTTGTGTCCAGGGTGCGAGGGGTTTGGGATGATTTTCCCTGCTCATTTCACGTCTCCCTTTAAATCTCAAACTTGTTTTGTGCCACATAATCACAACAGATTCTTTATAAACCTACTACATATTTTGATTCTGAGAACGTTTCTGATTCTGATTATCATTTGGCACCACACTACTTGAAACGAAAGCACACGTGATATGCAGGGAAGAAAAACAGAACAGGTTAGTGAGAATCTGTTACTTTGACTGAAATATGTATGTCAACGGTTTATTTGTCATTGCAGTGTAGTGGGCTAGTCAGTAACGTTCTGGCTCTTATGGTTATTTCCTACACTGTCAACTGTTTAATGAAGTTATTGAAGACTTTTTTTTTAGAAACCAACAAGAACAAGTTTTAATCGGGTCAGAAAACAGAGTTCTTTCCTTATCTCAAACCTACAAATCAGACACCACAGGGGCCCATGCTCAGGTCTGTTCTTTCTTTGACCCCGGCTGGGCCCCCCTCCAGCAGGGGTATTTCCCAGGGTCAAACATTCCCACGGGATAGGACACAACTCAACTTCACAACCATGCAGTTATTTCACCTTTTTTTATGGTTTAAAAAATGGTTTATTTCAGGAGAGTGATGGCAAACATATCACATGTATGCACACATCTTACAAAAAAACCTGAAATGACTGAAAAATGACTTGCCTCTTCTGATAAATTTGGGCAGAGTTTAACAGCGATTTAAAATAATTTATAATAGTTATCTTTGTAGAGGAAGCAAACATCTTTGGTATGGAGGAACATCGAAAATAACATGGACAATTGAAAATGTCAGGGGTTTTATGTGCATACATTAAGCATGGTACATACATTAACAATGAGGTATGAAGGTACAGTACGGCTGTATTAGCAAGGAAACATTGTGTCCACATACATCCATATTTACAATGCTTGGATACATAACTAATGAATTTCCCAAATGTATGTTATTTTGTATTTTTTAAATCATCCATGCATAGACGTTAGTTTTCAGTCATTACAACCTGAGTATTCATCCATTAAGACTTCAGGATTAAGTAATGTTAACTGGGATGAAGTCATTTTCACCTGGACTTTGATATTGATACAGGATATATGTGAATATGAATATCAGTTGTACTGGTACATGCATATCTGTTATACTGGTATCTGAAGTTGAATGTGATTTAAAAAGATCATTGTTGGTGGTAGAGAACAGTTTATTTCACATGATGACAGAAACAGTTATAAGATCTGAGTGACAGGGCAGTCCTCTGCGTTGTCCAGAAAGAGCGTCTGGAACATGTGGTTGTAGAACTGTGGGTGGTACTTGCACGCACGCTCACAGTCAGGGCTAAAGTTGACCTCCAGGATCTGTGGTCTCATTACGCGCTCACCTGAGGAGGAAGACCGGCAGAGGCAGAACTATTTAGAACGTTTCAATGCAGGTCAGACAAAATGGCAGACGTAGGGAAATAAAATCAGTAATGCACCGACTTTAATACAATTCCAGTCAGTGGTGCAATGGGATTATCAACACAGTTACTAAGGTATAAAAAACGTGTTTCAACAATATTTTACCATTTTCATGTCTGCTGGCACATTTTCAGATGGATGCCAGCATTGAAAACAAACAAATGCATTTTAGAACTGTACATAGGTAATAATCCAGATATGTATGATGCAGCACTGAAAGAGCTGTTCTTGCAAAGGTCCACAATGTTTTTTGCCACAACACTCCATACAAAAGAAACCTACATCACTTCCTCCCACCGTGTCTTCTCCCCCACCCAACCCCCTCTTATCACCTTTGAAATGTAGAGCCCTCATTGCATTTACATGTACATTAAGTCGTTAAGTAGAGCCTATAATCCAAAACGACATACAAAGGATAGAACAATCAAGCTACGAGAGAACAATCAAGACAGCATTTAGTTACATGTCAGCACTAGTCTCAAGGCTGCTTCTCAAATGGGCAGGGTTTGCAGCAAACTGGTGCTATAGAGTCGAGCAGTTTGCAAATGTCAAGATGGCTGTCTGTTCCATCCAAGTGAGCAACCTATTCAAATTTATATTCAAATTAAATTTTTTGGAAATGTGTGAATGTGAGCACTACAATGTGAATGTCCAAGACCATCCACATCAAACATTCCACTCCTCTGATGGCCAGGTACTGACTGGGACTGAAGAAAAGAAGTGAACACACCTATACGTGAAATATGCAAGGTGCATTTTTTGGATAAAAACAAAACTTGGGATTGTCTCTATTTGGAATCCTCAACCTAACATGAAGTTAAGGGCTGAATGGATCAGCTCTCATCAGCATAACTGGTGTTGGTCCACCTGAAGACGCCTGCTGTGTCCTGCTGTTATCTCTGTATTGCCATACGGCTTTGTGCAGTAATGTGGAGGCTTCCTCTCTTTTTACCTGTGCACATTGGATCCATGTGTCACTTGTGTTGTATTTGTACCTACTTATGACTGTAATATTGAAAAATGTGTGTATTGCTTGTGCTGGAAGGCTGCCACGAGCCAGAGGCGCATTTTCTGAGAAACCACGGCACAGAGGTGTTTCTGAAAGGCCACGAAAGGTCACAAGACACTCTAAGATAATTTTTCATGACACTTGCCATGGTGATTGAGGAATGTAAAACTACACTCAAGTAGAATGTGTGGTAATCACATGCCTTTATTTCTTAAGTGCTGACCTTTCTGTCCTTGTATGTGTGCTTAAACTAGTGTGTGTAACGTGGTTATCTCTGCCAGATAGTGAGTTGTCATCAGGGTCACGCCAACATCAGCCTATATAAACCTTGTTTGATGTGGGAGTTGCTTCTCTCTCGTCGACCACAGAAAACTGTGGGTCTCCAGACGTTGACAGTTCACCTGCTATAAAGTAATACTCTTTCCAGCTGGGTAAATCCATCTATTGGTGGACATGGACCAAATTTAAAAGAATGACTGAAGAAAATATTTTACTGGTGTACTAACATTATAAGACCAGAAAGTTAGTTACTGGAAATTATCCATGAGCCCTAACATTTTTCATATTTTTCAAATAAGAGCCACTTAAATGTCATCATATGTGATTGGCGTTACATATTTCAACACCAGCCCTGTCTGCACAAATAGCTGACCTGGGGTTTTGTTTGCTGTGGATAGGTTACTAATGTCCTTCATAAGAGAATTATAAAGGGCATAATAAAATCATGATGGAGGGCAAAGCATTCAAATAGATGAATGCTTTTTTTGTGAAATGGGGATGAGACTGTTTTTTTTTCCAGTAGTTACATACATATTTAAAATCTCAATAAAATCTGGAAGTGGTTTATTGTCACAATGGAGATAACAGAGAAGGACCCCCAGGAATCGTTCTGATCATATGAAGTGTGTAAGCCCTTTTAATAGACCTCAGTTATCCCAGAATACCATCTGCCCACCTCCAATCAGAACCACCAAATTGCAATATCCATAAGAGGGAAGACCCCAAACCAGCCGGTGCCTCACTGTCTACCTTACTGTACAGCTGGCATTTGTTAGGGGGTCATTGACCTTACTTAATTTGGTACAGGAAGCCAAAGCCACCTGCCAAAAGACGCTAAGCCCTGACCAGGGAGAAACCCCCTACCATTTAAGGCAAAACACGAGCAACCATGAGGTTGTGTTATTTATAAGTAAAACAATAGATTTCAGTTTACTATTAACTATAACTCAGGACTACACATCAGTCACGCTTTATTTATGTAATTACTTGGAAAAAATGAACAGACTTCTTCTTTGATTATTACTCTTGATTGTGATTTTATTCCCAAGATTAATGGATAAGTCAGGCAATGGATGAACAAATCAGGACCAAGGTTTCATTCTCTACAATGGTGCGCACCAAGACTTCACATCAAGATCCATCCACTTCTCTGATTTGTTCAGAGAAAGTTTGAGTTAAAGCGCCCTACTTGACAGGGCCCACCTTTCGTGGGTCACAGCAAGTCAGGAGAATCAGCAGGCCACCCATATCAATGCTAACCTTGTAAGTAAGCTAATGATGCAGAGAATGCACTCAGGCATAAAAGCGACACCCTGATGCACAGTCCCAGGAGCGTTCCATCCTCCTTATTGCTACGTACACACGGTCGCACACATAACAGTAACACACTCACTCCTGGCAGAACACAGTCACACAGAAAACTGGAACACAGTCACACATAGAACCGGAACACAGTCACACATAGAACCAGAACACAGTCACACATAGAACTGGAACACTGTCACACATGGCAGAACACAGTCACACATAGAACTGGAACACTGTCACACATGGCAGAACACAGTCACTCGTGGCAGAACAGTCACCTGTGGCAGAACAGAGTCACACATAGAACAGGAACACAGTCACACATAGAACAGGAACACAGTCACACATAGAACAGGAACACAGTCACACATAGAACAGAAACACAGTCACACATGGAACAGGAACACCCACACATAGAACAGGAACACAGTCACACATAGAACAGGAACACAGTCACACAAAGAACAGGGCACACATAGAACAGGGCCCACATAGAACGCTCCATACATCTACCACAGCCCATGGAAGCCTATAGGTAGATGAATTGACATGTTTCCGTGTCAAGCAAGGGCCATGTATAGTAAGCCATAAAACCTGGGACTTAAAAAATACCATGCCAGCTGTACAATAATACAAAACCCTCTGACTTGTCATGATGGATTTACCCAGTTATATTACCCCCAGAAGTATCCCCCTGTCCCAAGGCGAGGCCACAAGGGCCCATCTGGTCCTTCCTCAGAATGTGACAATCAAAACAAGTAAACAACCCTAAGACTTGTTGCCTGGTACAGAGATTAGAGTGTCCAGAGTCATCACTGTTACCATCTGTGTAGATTTCATTCACCTTTGTCTGTACCATGCTTAATGTATGCAGACTGGCTACACTTCCTTACTTGTATATACTAGGCCTTTCTGACGGTCAGGCAGTAAACTCTTGATCCCACCAAGAGGTGACTTCTCTGTAGGCTGCTCACTGAGGTAAACCTTCAAACCACTGGCTTGTAACCTCGGCAACCGATTCCATCATGGGTTTAACTATCCCCACCGCAGGGAATCGAGGAATTTTATAGTTAGCCCTTTCAGAATTGAATTGGTCCAGGATGTGGATGTTGTTTGTATTTTAAAACTATAATTAATTGACAATGTACCAAGTCAAAAGTCTTTGTCTCTTTCTCGCACGCACATGGACAACACACACACACACGGACAACACACACACACACACACACACACACACACACACACACACACACACACAAACAGACACACAGACACACAGACACACACACACACAGACAGACACACACACCCATCTACACCCGTAGACACAGACACACTTCCCTTTTCTATAAATGCACTGTCACATGGAATCTCAGGAGGCTCAGAGGTCTTTAAGGCCATCAGGCATGTTACCTTGTTCCGTTTTCTCCCACTTCAGCATCAGGTCAATGGCGTAGATGGCTCTGGAGGAGGGGTAGGCACCTATGCCTTGGGGGGCGGGCCGGGAGGTAGCAGCCTGGAACAGCTCCCCAAAGGCAGTAAAGATATCTGCCTGTGAATTTAAGCACACAGCCAATCGCACACACACAAACATATACATACACACACACATGCACACATACGTACACACACACATGCAGAACTTTGGTTAACAAGTGACACAAATTAATCATAACAAGACCCAAATATTCCTCTGATCGACTCTAGTACATGCACGGTCTCTGCCTAGTGTTGTAAATGTTAAGGTGACAGACATCAGTGTCTCCTCCAAATGTAAACACACACACACACACACACACACACACACACACACACACACACACACACACACACACACACACACACACACACACACACACACACACACACACACACACACACACACACACACACACAAATCAGTTGGGGGAGCAGTCTGGAGGAGCTTGACCACGGTGCTAGACCACTGAATGCAAATCCCACAGACACAAAGCAGGTGGAAGGCATCTAACAGATAAAGCTGGCCTTCAGTGGGGAGACGCTGAGAAAGGAGAAGCCGGAACAAAGGAAAGCAGGATCCATGAGCCGCCTGGTACTGAAAGGCACGCAGGCACGCACACACACACACACACACACACACACACACACACACACAAACACACACACACACACACCACACCACACACCACACACACCAACCCACACAACACACACACTTGGATTTCTTCCTTTCTCTTATCTAAGATTCATGAGAGAAACAAACGTGAAAAAAATACATTCAAACATGTGTGAGTTCAAATGCGTACCTCAACTTGTTTCCAGGGATACTGTGGGTACTGCTTTTCAAACATGGGAATGAACTCATCATAATGAACCTATGGAGGAGAGGAAAACAGGGGGGTTATTAAAACCTAAACCTTTAACTTGATATAGTCATTTTTTATAACTAAACAACAAGCACTTTTATAATCAGGGGTTATTGATTATTAAGTCACAATATTCCTGTACTAGCATCTTAGTGTACTAGCCCATCTGTATTGATATTGTTGTGGAAAATTTTAAGAGTTCTCAAGAAACTTCTCAAGGCAAATAGGTATGAATATACTGAACAGTTTAATTCAGAGGAGATAACTACTGCTGAGCTGGTCCATGGAGCATCTCAAAGACTCTAAGCATATTGCAAGAGCCATCAAGTAGAAAAACCTAACCAACAAGTCCCCGTGCCCACTTTTATATTGATCAAATCACCATTTGCTCTGGTTTCATTTGCGTCTTATTTGCGTCATTTGACTCGACCGCACCGAGGTGGAAAGCAACAGGTACCTTATTTGCGTCATTGGACTCGACCACACCAAGATGGAGAGCAATGGGTTTAACTATCTTAACAATGTTGCATATTTAACAGTTTGCTTTGTCTACGTCAACAGAATTAACCACCTTGAGATACATGGTGCAGTTTCCTGTGATACCACGTGTCTCAGGGGTTTTCAGACATGGGTTCTTGACATTGTCTGCCTTGTGGCTTTTTGCAGAGGCGTCCGTCACCTTGCCCTGACCCCCGTTTGTCCCTAACGTGCCTAGGTAGTCTTTGCAGAGGCGGCATGTTTGCCACGTGATTTATCATGAATGCTATCTGCGCACTTGGGTTTATAAGAAGGCCTGTCTGCCATATGATGTCTTTGAAAAGGGCCCTTCTGCCTTATGGCAGTCTTCTCATCTAACTGCTACCTTTATTTGTTGAGATGTCCCTGTTCCAGTACCAGCAAGACACACATTATTCAATAATACAGTCATAAGTAGATAAAAAATACGACAATATGATCACATTTTCCTTATAGTGTGTGTGTGCCCGACTTTCTGCAAACATCTGTTTTGTGATTAACACCTTTTTGAGGTACAGTCGGTATCAGCTCTGCCAGCTTGGGTGTGAGGTCATGACCCTACCATGAACCATAGACATAGAGGAGCCTTAGACAAACTAAGCAAAACAGACAAAACACTGAAACTGAATGGTGCAACCAGGTTTAAAAAGGAACAGGCAGGTCTAAAAAAATAAATAAAAAATAAACTGATAATAAAGAAGGCACATTGAGCATAGTCATGAACAGGCATTCTCCTACTGCAGGAGAAAGTGACGTGAAGGCTAATTTAGATGGCCATGTATGCAGTGGGGGTGGTGTTGGGGGTGGGGGGGTATCCGTGGGGATATTCTTTATCAACCCCACTCTCACTCGTGTCATACTGCTACGTCTTTGCTGCCTGCAATTTGACATAACTCATAACTCTGTGAAAGGTCAGCTTGACCAACATAACTGATACCTTACTTTAACAAAAAAAGGCATCCGACGTGTTTTAATTTGGGAATTTGAATTAACTACAAGAGTTCTTTCCTCAGTGGGAATGATCTGTTACAGTTGTTAAATGGAGCCAAACTGTGACTAGAACTCATATCTATGTGAACTCTGAATGTTTCCACAGGTCCTTGAAGATAATGAGGCCCCTTACCTGTTTCAGCACAACTCCCTCCGCATAGTTCATTACTGTGAAGTGCTTCTGATAGTCATCAAAGGTGTCGAGGGAGAACGGTCTGAAGAGAGGGGAGAAGGGTGGGGGAGGGAGGGAGAGTGTAGGGTGGGGGTAGGAGAAAAGAGGGGGGGGGGGTGCAGGAGGTAGAGTGGGGGTAGGGGAAAAGAGGGGGGGGGGGGGGGGGGGTGAGTGGGTTGAACAAGAGTGGTAATAAAATGTGTTTTTTTTTATCTCTACAAAAAAAGGATTCAAAGACCTTGATCCAAACACCTCTTTGAATACTCTTAATAAAATTTAAATGTTAATACTATAATATATATTGTAGTATTAAAACACATTTTTTTTATATCTCTTCACTGAATTATTAGATAACAGAGGAAAACAGTCCTTACTTGTTGGCAAAGCGAAGCCAGAAGACGTCATAGGCATAGAGACGGAGGGGGCTGGCAGACTGCAGCAGCACCATGTAGCGAATATCCATCTTCACCAAACCAATATCCTCTCTGTCAAACAACACTGGATCCTCCAAATACTTACATACCACCTGGTGGGAACAACGGTTTTGGAAAGTGTGGGGGATAGATAAAGGAAGTAATAAAGACATAATAAAGTTAAGAATCTTAGTGTGATTAAGTACCATTTTAAAAGGTGGTACTCAAAATAGTACATTTATCAAAGGCCATTATCTGAAGATGGCACCCCCTCCAACATGTCTCAGAGTCAAGTTCGGCTATTTAGATGCAACATATCAATTCAATGACAACCAAAACTGTATAATGTGCTGCTGGATCAATACCAAGTGGATACGTAATGTTGATGACCACCATGAGAGAACAGTGAAATAAATTCTCCATTTTCTCTTTTTGAATTCACAAATGGAGGTGGCAAATGGTGGTCAAGGCCAAGCAACTAAAACACACATACTGCATACCTTGGGGGTGCTCTCTCTCTGCCTAATGATGTAGTTGATGTTGCTGGTTATGTGTGTGTCTAGTCCACGGGCCAGATTCCATGGCTTGCAGATCCAATGGTTGTCCTCTCCCCTACACGCCAAACAGTAGAAGTGTGTTTGTAGCTATGGAGGTTGGTATTTCATCAAAGCACATTGTAAAACAACAAAGGTTGCACTGAAATGCAGAAGAAAACCGGCATGTGCTGGATGGTGAACATCGATTGCCCACTGAAGGCCAGCTCACCATAACAACATTTCATAATTTCTGTCAAAATGGCTTTTGAGGCATGGCTCAAAAAGTGCTTTGACCCTACCCCACCAAGCACCAAGGGAGTTGCACACCTAGGGATATAATCCCTCTATTCCATATCAGCCATGTGGGGAATCAACCAAGTTCCTTGTGGATTGTTGAAGTGTTAGTACCATAACTATGACAAACACTATGGGCCCTAATTTCACTGACAGGCAACGAGCAAAGCAACAGGCGAAAAGCAACTAGGGCGCTATATATGACCGCTAGCTGGTGCGGTGTCAGCCATAATAATATTCGTGTGTGTGTGTGTGTAGTGGTGCCCACAAGTAACTGCTTAAACTATAGCACATACATAATGCTCATCCTTCTTTTTGAGTGCTTTTATAAAATGGTGAAACGGTCAGTTGAACAAAGTATTCAAATGGACTAGTTAGACTTCTTCATTGTTAGCAGTCATAGGTGTTTCATTGTTACCTGTTGAAGGGTTTGTGTTGGTGGTACAGGTATGGAGAAATTATAACACCTGAGGTTGGCACTGATGTATTTCAAAGTCTTTTTCCCTTAGTGTGAAAATGAATCTGCACTTAACATAGCCCTTTGTTTATGCACGAAAACTACTGGTAGCACCATGTTCATTAGCATTCAAATGGCCACTGTGAGCAGTATGCATTCACACTCATACCTTTCTCACTCCTATCGTTTCCCCTTCCCTATATGCCCCACTTTTCACCACCTCAACAAGCCTCCAGACACACTCCAGAGAGATGTGTATTCTGTTTCCATACATCTGCACATGTACTTTGTATATGTTGCATTTTTAACTTCTCATGACTTGTAAGATAAAATTAAGCATATACCCATAGCGTGACAAAATAGCAATTAAGTTTACAGGAATGTGCTAAACACCTGGCAGTTGCAGCAACAACAGAGCTGTAACTCAGCAGAAACAACAGAGCTGTAACTCAGCAGAACACGCAAAGCTGTAACTCACTGGTATCTACAGTGTGAGGAAAGGCCTAGCAGGTTATATTGACAGGCCATGTAAACAGGCCTGTTGAGCTAGGGAGGGAAAAGGCTGTATTGATTGAATAGGAGGAAAAAGATGGTATTAATATGACAGGAAGAAGGACCTTAAATCATGAGGTACACTGCAGATAAAACAGTTAGGGCAAATGTGCTAAAATGGGCACAAGCCCAAACCACATTTGCAGGGAGTTCCGCTGTGCTCAAACACAAAAGAACACCAGACAGACACTTGATATCCCATGATTAATATGAAACTGTATCCCATGATGAGAGGAGGGGGGCTTTTTAGTTGCTGACCAAGGAGGATGACATCACAGAAAGTGGGCCAGAACTAGAGGTTAAAAGCCAAAGCCTTTGGGGTAAGAGTCAGAAGATCTTCTCCGGCCTAGGTGTTGAATGTACCACTTGTGACTGCATTTGCATTGACGGCTGTACTGTATATTGAATACCAAGTAAACTCATTCAATTGCTACAAAAGAAGCTTCGTCCGGTGTCTTCTCCTTAAACCAGCACGAGGCATAAAAAAACCTTACAGACTGTAATATTGAATAATGTGTGTATTGCTGGTGGTGGAACATAGGAGTAACAGTTAGATAAAATGGATGTGTCAGTTATATAAAATGACTGTTCTAATACTAAGATAAATTCAGTTCAGTATAGAGTAGTGAAATATAGTGTAGTTAGTTTATTGTTAAACAAGGCACAATTGTCTCTCTGTGACCAGAGCTTAGAAAATGCCTTTGCCACAAATGCTCTAAACAGAAAGTGAGCTATGTGACAATAGCCGCGCTGACATGTGTCAATATAAGCCGCTCATATTGCGTTGAAGCCGCTTATAGCTGGAAATTGCCTCATGTAACTAACAAAAAAATGTAAGTAAAAGTATATTTAGGCGGATGTCTGAGCCGATCGAGAGAGGTAGTCTACCCCGGTCGGTAAGCCGCTTAAACAAGGCAGATGTTACATGTAACTAGTGGTGACAGGTAAGCCGCTTATCGGGAGTGTTATGCGCATGCGTGCCTACGTGGAGATGGCGCAGTGCCTAGCTCTCACACATGCAACAGGCAGCTCTCACTCACAGCAAGTGATCTCAGGGTAGACATGGCCTCATGTGAAGGAGCTCCCCAAACATTTCAGAGAGTTCTCAGAACGACAGGTTAGCAAATGTGATTATAAACACGAACACCCCCAAGGTAGCCCATATACAGCCTAACACGAGTAGCCTTAGCCTTGTTTAGCGACAAGCGATTTTCCCCATCACAGAGTTTTGACGATGCATAGTACAATGATCATAATGCAGTGTGGTTAACGTAACTAAACCACATATTTCACGTTAGTAATGTTAACTGCCGTAATCTGCAAGTGATAGGATGGCCCTATTGCATGTATTCTCGTTTATTAAGACGTTGATCTAGCTTTAAATTTGGCTGCAAAAACGTAACCCAGTTCATTGTCAAAATTAAACTCTAGAAAGAAAGCGCTATACGTGTATAATCAATGCTATGATGTCACCATGTAGTCTTCATTAATACCTTGCTGGAGGCTAATACTAATATGAATGCTATTTGTTAAGTGTTCGTGACAACCCTAATACTGACAAGCGCTCATCACATCAGCCATAAAACAACAGCAGATATCTGGCTTTTAAAGGTTGCCATCGTTCAGTGACGAGAAGACCACTGAAAAGAGTTAATCGTATTTTTTGTACAGAGATTTGTACGGGGGTTTCACACAACACATTAATGTCTATTTCTGCGAACAACAGATACACCAGGGTAGGGATCCCATGACCCCCACCTGTTGACCCCGAGGAGCCCACAGATGACATCAGTAAAAGATAGACTATAAGAACTGAGACTTTCTCTGTAACAGACAGATGCTCGAGCTCTCCGGTTGTGTTCACTTGGTGAAATTGATCATGTAAACTCAACTGTATTTGTGCTGCAACGTATCAAGTAAAACTATTTTGTTACAACAAACTTCGTACTGGCGTATCTTCCAAGTCCTAAACCAACACGTAAAAGGAACATAGAGACTTTACACATTAATAATGTCTTTATTGCTGAGAATAGGGCGTAGGAGATCATAGGTCCCATGATCACCTGGCCCAAGAAATGACATCAGTGAGAAATAAACTATAAGAACGTTTTTTTTTCTTTCTTGGAAGCAGATCAGACTCTCAAAAATCACCTGTTGTGTTAACATGGTGAACTTGATCTGGTTAAACATAACTGTATTTGTGCCACAACTTATCAAGTAAAACTCTTACAACTTCGTACTGGTGTTTTTCCATTCCTAAACCAACACACAAAGAGTTGAAAATACTCTTACACTAACAGTAACATTTAGATCAAAAGGCAGGGCAACAAGGCTTGTTTTGAGAAACCACAAGACAGAGAGTTTGTAGGCCTTCTCTGAAAGGTAACCAGATTTCTCTGAAAGGCTGCCAGACAGAGGGTGGAGGATAGGACACCTATTTTCACAGGAAACAGCCAGCAGTATGCAACCTGTGCAGAGCCAACACATAGGAAACTTTAACTACACTATGCGACTTAATAACCTCCTATCATCGCGTCTCGCCTCTCTCCATCACAGCCTGTTGTGTGCCCTTGAGATCTGTTGCATGAAAAAAACACAGAATAAACTGACACCCTTACCCACCAGACCAGCATTTCAAGAAGTCCTCTGCTAAATCTTGCAATGAACTCCAGAGCTAGAGAGTTCCGTTTTTCAGTATTTTTAGTTTGCGTTTTGTGGTGGAAAATCTGTCAATTAAATCTTACTTATCTGTGTGTATATTATTAACTAACAGTATGTTAATCAGTATGAAAGTGAAAAGTGAAAGTCCTCTCTATGGCAGAGGTGGTGTAGACACACACACTGAAATCCACCTCTGCATTTAACCCATCCAGGGAAGTGACACACACACAATGAAGTGAGGTTACACACTAACCCGGAGCAGTGAGCTGTTTTGGCGGCGCCCGGGGAGCAGTGATCGGGGTTAGGTGCCTTGCTCAAGGGCACTTCAGCCGTGGATGTGGGCATGGGAGAGCAGTGGTCTACCACTTCCCCCGCCCAATTTCTTTTCCTACTGGTCAGGGATCAAACCGGCCACCCTACGGTTTCTGGCCTGAAACCCTAACCAGTAGGCCACGGCTGCCCCAAATTTGCAAGATATTAATATAATAATAATAATAATACATTTTATTTGTATTGATCTTTACATCATACAGATCTCAAAGTGCTAGTGCTAATATTATAGTAATCAATAGAATGTTCATGATAGTAAGTTGATAAAAGATAATAATAATAACAATACCTTTATTTTATAGTGCGCTTTTCAAGTACCCAAAGTCGCAGCATCACAGCATGAGCTACTCCACTGACATAAGATTGCAGAAGCCCTACACACACACTTATTAGGCAGGGAAAGTCCCGTAGGGAAAGTCCCAGTGTTTCAATTTGGCCAAAAACCTAGTTCAGACCCAGTTTAAGAGAGATCAAACGGAGTTTGAGTAAGTGCGCATGTGTCAACCAGAGTCAGGTAGAGGTCAAGTTTTGCAGCTGTGAAAATCTGACTACTCAGCAGAAATTAGAGTTGCATTGTAGACAGGGGGGCGGAGATTAGAAGATTTAGGGTGATCTACTGTATATAAGCCATTGCAATCTTTGTTTCGGGAGTACTGTCTCCAGACATGCTCAGGTTTGTGATGTTGGTATTGCACTGACTGAATAAACCTGTTTGCTTTACACTCTGCCGGTCTGCTGAACTTTATGAGTATTTTCACCACAAGTAACAAGAACTTAGAGTTTTATCCAAATCAGAAGACTGTATATTTTTCCTACTTTGAAAGTATAAATCTGACACAACAGTTTCCATCCAGAACTGCCATGAAAGCATGATTTTTTCAGGCTTTTAATATAATGGACGTGCATAAATACGATGAACTTAGAGCATCACTGATCTTGTAAATATACTAGAGCTTGTAAGAAAGAATGCATAACAAAACCTTCACTTGGCACTTAATAGTGTGTCTGTGTCTGTGTCTGTGTCTGTGTCTGTGTCTGTGTCTGTGTCTGTGTCTGTGTCTGTGTCTGTGTCTGTGTCTGTGTCTGTGTCTGTGTCTGTGTCTGCGTGCGTGCATGCGTGCGTGCATGCGTGCGTGCATGCGTGTTATTCCCAGCCCACCTCTCCTTCCTCTGCTGGTAGTGCTTGATGAACTGAGGCAACTCTGTCTGGAGGTTAAAGGTCGTAGGGATCCATGGGGCAGCCTGACCCTCTTGAGCACGGCGTGAAACATATGCCAGACAGTCCTTTGTGGTGACCACCACCTCACACGGGAACTGGTTTAGAAGGACGAGGGGCCTCTCTTCACTCAGCTTGCTAAAGATTAAGATAAAAAGATGATCGATTCAGTTCAATTACATTTTATCCAATTCAATTTGCATTGAAAACAAATTTAACCAAATTTTCACCTTATCTTAATAATTCAGACACTTTGATATAGTCAGTCCTGTCACAAATCAGGAAAGAATTATCTTGGAAAAAAGAGACCAATCGAGCAGCTTTGCGTACCGGTAGTCTCTGAAATGGTTGTACATCCAGAGAATGTCTGCCTCCTCTTCAGTCTCTACAAGCAGGAATCGAGGGTGTGTGAGATTATCCCTCACTTGCTTCATCTCAGCGTAGACCCTGTGACACACACACACACACACACAGACAGACACACACACACACACAGAGTCTAGTGTAAACGCCTCATTTCCACCACTACATACTACACTATATACACATTTTTATACAAAAGATTTATTGCAGAGAATTAAACAGTGCGTAACACAAGCTTAATCCATTAACATAACAACATAAATAAAACTAAACTGAAATAATTGGGAGATCCATATTGAAGGTCTGGAGAAATCTTACTTCATTACTTTGTCTTCTGGTACACTGCTGGGTTCAATGGCCAGAGGAAGGGTTTCTTTATTTCCTGCCAAAATGGCCTGAAATTCAGACAGAACAATTCAGACCGTTGTCTCTTATATTGAATTGTGGTCGTCCGTCAATGTGTAGCAGCATTTCTGCATACCTCAAAATAAACATTTGGCGGTTCAGTTGTGTGGGTGCCAACCCCCTCCAGGTCCGATTCTACCCAAGGCAACAACCGACACTCACGGACCAGGTTATTAGTCTCTCCGTAGGCATAGTCACGTGTGACCTCACCTGTCAGACACAGAGGAGAGACACAGGAGGAGAGATACTGGTTCAACAGATTCATGAATACAATGTATTTAATACAGGTTAATTTAACAAAAAAAAATGTGACAGAAATCAAAGGGTGTGGCATGACATCAGTAGAACAGAAAACAAATGAATGAATTCATGAAGTATCATTCAGTTGAGGATTTTTAAGGACTTGACATTTCCTAGTGTAGCTTGAATGACTACCATTGGTCAAACGGCAGCACACATTTTCACAATCACACCAAATGAACAATTGTTGGCATCCTTCTTATTATTTTCCCACAAGGTCATCCCATCGGGCCATCCCTCTGCCAGAATCACAGCTGTCACTCAAAGGGCTTTAACACTTCAACACTCATTGGTTTATGCAAACTATAAAGCTAAATAATTTACAACAGGCACTTATCTTGAAAGAATGCTTACTGTGTTATCTGCATGTTTTTCTAATGCAGTCCACCAACTTCTTTGAAGTGCTGTTGAGACCTATCCTTGCAGACAAAGTGAAAGGTGTCAGACCACCCTGGGGGGTTCGGTGGGTCAAGCCCATCCCTGCCCTTTCCTACATTCCAAGGATCTAGACTGCACCCCTCCCCCTTAAAATGAATACAATACAGTCTTCTGTTGTGTGTGGGGCAGCTGACCATGCGGTTGAACAGTGTGTGTCTGTGGTGTGCTGAGCATAGACATATGGTCATAGACATAGTATAGATATCTATCTATAATGCGTTCAAAATAAAATGAACTGTCTACTGTATGCATGGTGCTGTGGATGTGTTACAGTCTGATGGGTCCCACCCGCCTCCTCAGTCCCTCATTAAAACCATTCCCCTCCTCGCTGGTCTCCACTTTGAGATGCACCTCTCCTCACCTCCATGCTTCCCCGGTTTACATGACACAAAACATCACACACACACACACACACACACACACACACACACACACACACACACACACACACACACACACACACACACACACACACACACACACTAAACTATCTCTGTCATTATACAAGTCTCCATGTGTGTGTGTGTTTGGGTTTGTATTTGTATTTGCATAGTAAGAGAGATTTGAAGGGGAATGGCTGAAGATAACGGCTCTTTCAAGTGTAATGAATGGGCACACAGCTGTGTTGTAAAGTCACACCGCACAAGGCAGATAAGCATCTGAGAATTCAAAGCAACCACCACTCAGTTACAAGCCAAGCCAAGCCAAGCCAAGTTTATAACAGACCACAGTTAACTGTTTTTGGTCTCTCTCTCCAGGAATGCATAATTTTCTGACAAAAAATATTTAAAGTGCATACATTTACAACAGCACACTGGCTGATTACTGATACAATCAATCAGCATGATTATAAACTGCTATTGCGATGGGCAAGAATTAACTTCCTGAAGTGGTCCTTCTACCAGCGGAGTTGAAAGAGCCTAGGACTGAAAACACTCTGCTGCCTGAATAGTAGGTTGTGTGTGAGGGATGTGAAGGGTTGTACATTATGTTGAGCAGTTTGTGCAACATCCTGTGCAGGTGCAATTTCTCTGCACTCAGTCTCCTGCCCACCACTGACACACCCCAGAACTGTCTCTGGGAACAGGATATGAGGGTATATCAGCATATAAGCTAGCTACAAGGAGACCCTTTCTTAATCTTCAGAATAGACATGAGATGCACTTAAAACTTTGAATGTTATGAAATACTTAATGTCATTTGCTTTTGCAGTTAAAAACTGGACTCTATACAGTGGTGCTCTGTCAACCAAAATGCGGTAACCAGACAAAGCAGGTTCTAGAAGAAATTACTTTAAAACAGTGTAAGTGCTTCACTCATTAAAGGCTGGACGCTGAGTGGCAGGAACCTCTCTTCATCAGGATCTCAACTCTATGATATCACATTTTATACCATATCTCTCCGATCTCACACTTGCATTATTTGATGTTGTGAATAGGATATTCCCTGGGATTAATCATTGGTGCTTGAAATACCATAGCTCATGCCTGCCCCTTAAGAGATGATACAGTCTGCGCCTGCAGGGTATCCTGTGCGACCAAACACTGACCCCTTGACCCCAAACACAGACCCCTTGATCTAATGTTATTGGTGCCAGCATGAATGGAACCCCACAGACAGAATTGGCAGCACAGTGAACCACAAAACCACGTTAATGGCAGCAGAGAGGAGGAAGGGGCCAGGAGGAGAGGGGAGGAGAGAGAGAATCTGAGGGCACTCTGAAGGCACTGTTTGCTTGATGGATTGGTCATTTCCCACTCCAACACAGCGTCATAACTTTTTATTTTACGCTGGAGGCACTATTGACTCACTGCAATCTTCTTCCAAACGAAAGGTACCCACTGCCGAGAAAAAATGCCATCTTAACCACAAGAAGGTATGTGGTGAAGAAGGGTGAATTACAGTTCAACTGTATCACCTGCTGTATGCAGCAATAAAAAGAGGTTATGTGCTGAATACAGCACAGTAAAATATTACATGACAAACCGTATCACAAATAGTAATTTGTGGATGGAACAGGATGGGTCCTTAAGGTTTATGGTTAGTGTTTGTGTTAATTTCTACTCGCCAAACTAGTAGCACACCTATTACATTAAGTTGTTATGGTAACAATATATGCTCTCAACTGCATTATGGAACACCAGGACAACTTAATGAGCACAGCCCAAATGCTTTTCCCCTGTTGTTAATAAATCCTACAAACGTCTTGTCTTTTCTGATGGTTGCAGAAATGTTGTTAAGTGGAGAACAGCAAAAAGACACAATCAGCCTTTCTGCACCTGGTACTTCCCGAGGGAGGTACCAGCCTTCAAGGACTCTTTTTATGATTATTTATGGGAACTTGGGCCCTGTATGCCAAAACCAGGAGACACAAGGTCAGTTTCTTCCCACACATAATTCCTTCATGATCAACTGACCAGTGACTTCCACTAAAATATAACTATTATCTTGGTTACTTTTTCGATATTTAATTTACTCCTAATTTACTTCTGGCCAATAAAGCTGACTATGACACTGATATGAAACATCTCATTGTAAACCAATAATGAGTACTCTGGCATGTACAATAACTCACTGCTTTCCACATCATCATTTAGTAGATATAAAAATAAGCGTGTATAACGGCATTAGCACACCTCTCAGGCCATGCGTTATAACACAAAGTCACACTGACTGGTGGTGGACATTTTTTAATTTCTCTTCTATATATATTATATATATCTTTACCTTGAACCCATCTGTTAGAAATAGGACTGAGACAATGCTAGAGAGCACAAGGGGGCAGGAGATGGGGTCTCTTGGGGTAATTTCAGGTAAATCCACTAGGTTTTCTTAGTTTGGTGCCAGTTGATGTCAAACTGTTTAGGAAGTTTAAACATGCTTACATATGTATTGTACTTTACTGAGGTAAGTAGTTGGGTTATCAGGCCTATTCTTTCTGGTTTCCTATGTGCTCAGGCACTGCTCTCATGGGTCTCATAACACTGTGACGAATTATGATATGTTGTGTCGTGGAAAAATTCTAAGAGTTCTCAAGAAACTTCTCAAGGCAAATAGGTGTGAATATACTGAACAGTTTAATTCAGAGGAGTTAACTACTGCTAAGCTGGTCCATGGATCATCTCAAAAACTCTAGTCATATGCCAAGATTGTTCAAGTAGACAACCTAAGGATCAAGTCCCCGTGCCCCCTTTTAAAGATCTAGTCCCTGTGTGTCATGCCCTGTTCTTTGTTTTTGTTTACGTCCTCAGATTTAACCACATCAAGATCGAGAACAATTGGTACATCTATCTTAACAGCGTGCATATTGCACAGTTTGTTTTTGTTTACGTTATCAGACTTAACCTCATCGAGATGGAGACCAATTGGTACATCTATCTTAACAGCGTGCATATTGCACGGTTTCCTGTGATAACATGTGTCTAAAGTAGTCGGTTACCTCACCACAACCCCTCAGAGGCACCCATCTGGAGGCCATGACCTTGGCATGGCCTTTCAGAAGCGCCTATCTGAAGTCATGTGATGCAGTCGAAAACACTCAGAGGCCCCCCAAAGCGCCTAGGTGTTCCTGCTATGTGTTTTTTTCAGAGACGGCATGTTTGCCACGTGACGTGATCAGAAAAGGTATCTTTGCACCTGGTTTCATAAGAAAAGGCATGTCTCCCACATGATTTCTTTGATAAGGTATCTTTGCACCGGGGTTTTGAAGGATGCTGCCGATGAGAATATGACCCAGTAATCCGAGCGCCCTTCATCCACAATGCAATGCCGTTCAACCATATACTCTATGTGAAATTGTTTGAGTGATGCTTGATTTATGCCATTTACCCATATACTCTGCGTGACTTTGCTTGAGTGGAGTTTTTAATACCAATGTTTTATGCATTATTATTCATATACTCTGTGTGACTTTGCTTGAGTGAAGTTTAAATAACAATGTTTCTGCAATATTAGCCATATAAATTGTGTGTGGGCTCTCTGAAACTAGCGTGTGAGACAAACCAGAAATGTGAGAGGTTGCTGCTGAGATAAATGTTAGTGAAGACTTGTATTCTGTATACGGAGGAATATGCATGTAAAATCTCTGGGTGTGCTTAGAAGCTTACACGGGGCACACAGGAAGAGGCCCCTGATAACACAGGAGGCAGGAGGGGTGTCACTGTGCAGGCTAAGAACCTAGGTTGCTAGGCGACCCAAGGAGGAAATCAGCTGTTGAAGGAGTGGGGAGGGGAGAGTGGTAAAAGTTTAAAAGCCAAGTCAGCTGTGGATTTTGGCAGTCTTTTCTATTTGCGCGCTGAATTGACTCAATTTGTTCCTCTGTTCACTTTTTACTTATTTCTTAGTTTATACTCTTTTGTAAAGGTCCAAAGCCTATAGTCTAGTGTTTTTATTTTGATTTTGTGCTTTTGAGCACTCTTGCCTCTTTTATAATAAACATCAGAGGTATTTGTTAAACTCCGTTCACCTGCGTCTGCGTCCGTTCCTTGTTTGAGTGCCACTGAATTCGCGAAATCACCTTACCCATTAGCGTGTCCAGGAACCGTGCTGTGACTTTGATAAGGTTGCCTATTAAAGAGGTGGGTCTATTGATGAACCGTAGGTTTCGGACGGCCGTGTGACAGGGTAAGTGTTCACCTTTTCCTTTAAGGGAAAAGAATACAATAGCGGGGGCTAAGAGGGTTCCCTTGTCGTATGGTGACAGAGACGCCTAAGGTGGAGCTATAAGGAGTGTCAAGATTTACGAACTAGTCTGTTTAGGTGTTAGTGACAAAGTGCCATCTTAGTTAATTGTGAGAGCTGTCGAAAAGGCTCTCGGCGTCGAAAAGCAAACAATTAATTATTAATGGAGGTTACTAAAAGATGCATCTTTCAGTTTATAAGAAAATATGATCTCTCAGAAAAGGGCCCATTTGCCTTATGGCAGCCTTCTCGTCTAACTGCTACCTCTTTTTGTTGAGATGTCCATGTTACAGTTCCAGCAATACACATTATTCAACAATACAGTAATACGTGGATACAAATACGACAGTTGTAAGAGGGTTCTAGGAAATGTTAGAAGGTGACGATGATATCTGCTACTTACACTAAGATGGTCACGGACCTCCATTTATCATTTAAATGGTATAGCGTAAGTTTCTCTGTGTTTGAATGTTTTCTTATGTCTGTGTGTGCGTGTGAACATCTTAAAGAGAGAATGCAAGTGTGTTTGAGTGTCTGACATGATGAGCATGAATGTGGAGCCACACCTTACAAGAAGGGCATCATGCAGCATGTGCGCTGGTTGGGGTACTGCACCTGTGTGTATGTGTGCTTACGTGTGTGTGTGTGTGTGTGTGTTTGTGTGTACCTCCATTCTCCAGGTCTTGTAAGGGCCACAGCACTGTGTAGGCCGTCTGCTGGGGGCTATAGAAGAAGGGTGCCATGCAGCATGTGGGCTGGTTTGAGTGCTGCACCTTAGAGCCAAACTCATCCATGATGTACCACACCGCAACCTTCTCCTCTGCAGACTAAACAGCCGGGGAAGACAATACACGTCACACACATACAGCAGTAGCCTGGAGGTTAAGCCTATCGTAATCCGAAACACTACATTGCCATGATGAGTCTAACCTTCTACTTCAACAGAGGCGCATTGGTGGGTATGAGGTGTACTAGGAATGGCTTTGTTGAATTAAGGAAAACAGACTCTTAAAGATAAACGCCTTGCCCACAATCACATGGCCAGTGTTAATACCGTTTTCTCTTTTGAGCGTTGTTGATATACTTACATGAGAATAAACATGTGGATACGTTAATAGCATAATGGCTGTAATATAAAAAAGAAGCTACAAATTTAAGTGCAAATTAAGAGCAAATGATGAAGATATCTGAGATACATGACCTTTCACCCTTGGCAACCTAAGGCAGTCCTACACAGATGCAGTGAGGATGCGTGATACCCTTTTGGTCGCCCAAGGTGTTGGATTCAGTCATTTAATTTGGGCAGACTTCATTGACATCAGCTAATACATCTGACACCTCCTCCACCCAAACAGGTAAATGTGATACAGTCCTTCAGTGTACTAATCTGCAATGATCCTCAGATCTTCACAAACGTCCTCAAAATGGCTAGTAGTCCTAGTCTAGACTAGTTGTCCTTCTTTTCAACCTTGCGGATGCATTACATGGCAAAAAGCATAGTAAGATGACCTCGGACATCAGAGACCCACCACGTGATTATCCCTGCTGACAAAGTGTTTTGGTGTCAGAGAACGCTAACTTCTATCTATATAAACCTTGTGTGATGTATTTTATTTTGCTTCTCTCTTGTCTGCTGCAGTCCGGGAGTGAGCCCGGGCTCTCTCTCTCTCTCTCTGAGAATGGGCCCGTGCCTCTCTGTAGCCTGCCAGGACGTGGGTGAGCCTTGTAACCTTGTCAACTCCTGTGACAGGAGCCAGCAACAACAGATAGGGTTTGAAGGCCGCTGCCACTGCATGTTGATACGTGACCTGGCCCTCGCTTCTGTCTGTGTGATTCGCTCTCCCTCTCCTGATTATCAAAACTGATGAATGAAAATGTGGCTTCGCTTCCTTATTGTATTATATTGTATTCAGTGCTTGTCTCTAACCATGGTAGAATTTAAAGTTATGAGTGGTGTAAGGTAAAATCAAATATATTGAATGAACTATAGCATACATAAAACAGCAAGTTAGGTTCACATGGGAAAAATGCGAAAACCAAGAATACAGCAGGCCAACTGGCATCAACTGTGTGAGAAAGGGTGATTAACAGTGTGAGGGGGGGTGGTGTGAGCAGACAGGAAGAAACACTTGACATTTTAAATGTGCAGAGCGGAAGTTGAAAAAGTACCAAAACATCTTGTGTTTTTACTGTGTACAGAAGGGACCAGATGATATGAAACCATACATGATCATGAGAAGACGGGGGGCCTCTTGAGGCCCAGAGTGAGGGGCGCCTGCAGAAATTGTGAGGTACGCACAGAGCCACCAACGCCCCCCCCCCCGGACTCTCTATCATTTTTTCTAACTAGAAGGTACGCACAGTGCGTACAGCCGTACGGCTGCAGGCGCCACTGACTGGAATGATTAACATTTCTTGTGTTGGACAGAAGGCCTTAATCACCCTTTTTCACACAGTTGATGCCAGTTGGCCTGCTGTATTCTTTTTCCCATGTGAACCTGACTTGCTGTTTTATGTATGCTACAGTTCATTCAATATATTTGATTTTATCTTACAGAGGTCATGAGAGAATAGATTTTGAAAGTAAACATGAAGAAAGTGTCAGTCTGGTTGTCACTGGTGATACTTTGTAAAATGGCTGTGGCCTTTGAGTTTGTGTAAATAGTTTTTGGAATTGATGTCTGTTTTTGGAATTGATGTATTTTTTATGTCTATGACTCACATACAGCCACAGAAAAAATTAAGAAACCACTTCAAAATTATCAGTTTTTCTGGTTTTAATATTTATTGGTATGTGTTTGAGTAAAATTAACATTTTTGTTTCATTCTTTAAACTACTGACAACATTTCTACCGAATTTAAAAAAAAAAATACTGTCATTTAGAGCATTTATTTGTAGAAAAATGACAATTGGTCAAAATAAAAATAAAGATGCAGTGTTTCCAGATCTCAAATAATGCAAAGAAAACAAGCTCATATTCATTTTTAAACAACACAATACTAATGTTTTAACTTAGGAAGAGTTCAGAAATCAATATTTGGTGGAATAACCTTGACTTACAATCACAGTGTTAATTTGTCTTGGCATGCTCTCCACCTGTCTTTCACATTGCTGTTGGGTGACTTTATACTACTGCTGGCGCAAAATTGTAAGCAGCTCAGCTTTGTTTGATGGCTTATGACCTTCCATCTTCCTCTTGATCACATTCCACAGCTTTTAAATGGGATTCAGCTCTAGAGATTGGGCTAGCCATGACAGGGTCCTGATGTGGTGGTCCTTCATCCACACCTTCACTGACCTGGCTGTGTGGCATGGAGCATTGTCTGCTGGAAAAAAGACTCCTCAGAGTTGGGGAGCATTGTCAAAGCAAAAGGAAGCAAGGTTTCTTCCAGGAAAACTTTGTAAATCGCTTGATTCATGCGTCCTTCACAAAGACAAATCTGCCCGATTCCAGCCTTGCTGAAACACCCCCAGATCATCACCGATCCTCCACCAAATTTCACAGTAGGTGCAAGACTCTGTGGCTTGCAGGCGTCTCCAGGTCTCCGTCTAACCATCAGACGACCATGTGTTGGGCAAAGCTGAAAATTGGACTCATCAGAGAAGATGAACTTAGAAGATGACCTCCAGTCCGCTTCGGTTCAATCCTTATGGTCTTTTACAAACCTCAGGCAGGCAAATACAACGTTGTCCTGGAAGAAAAACTTGCTTCCTTTTGCTCTGACAATGTTCCCCAACTCTGAGGAGTGTTTTTTCCAGCAGGGCAATGCTCCATGCCACACAGCCAGGCCAGTAAAGGTGTGGATGAAGGACCACCAGATCAGGACCCTGTCATGGCCAGCCAAATTCCCAGACCTGAATCCCATTAAAAACCTCTGAAATGTGATCAAGAGGAGGATGGATGGTCACAAGCCATAAAAAGAAGCCGAGCTACTTGAATTTGTGCGCCAGGAGTAGCATAAAGTAACCCAACGGCAATGTGAAAGACTGGTGGAGAGCATGCCAAAACACATGAAAGTTGTGATTGTAAATCAAGGTTATTCCACCAAATATTGATTTCTGATCTCTTCCTAAGTTAAAGCATTAGTATTGTGTAGTTTAAAAATGAATATGAACTTCTTTTCTTTGCATTATTCGAGATCTGTAAACATTGCATCTTTTTTGCTTTCTGCAAATAAATGCTCTAAATGACAATCTTTTATTTGAAATTTGGTAGAGATGTTGTCAATAGTTTATAGAATAAAACTAAAATGTTCATTTTACTTTAACTCATACCAATAAATAGTAAAACCAGAGAAACTGATCATTCTGAAGTGGTCTCTTAATTTTTTCTGCAGCTGTATATCATGCATAGACACATATGGCTGTCTATGTAGAGACCAGGGAACCTTAGTTAGCATTTAGTGTATGACATTTTTTTCTTTTTAATTATTTTAAGCCAAAGTTGTGAACCTTTTTTCTTAAGTAGTTTTAGTAGTTTTTTTTTCTTCACTCAATTAAATTTCAATTTTATAGCACCAAAACAATACCATTGTCTCAAGGCAATTGAAACCCCCCTTAGTGGGTTGCCCCTGCAGCACTGAGCAGACAACAGACACGACAAGTCTCCCGAGCAGCGGGAGCGAGCAACCCCACACAGTTGACTTCCTCACAAAACTGAACTTGAACTGAAATAAGTAACATGCTCTCTATTTGTCATGAATTAAAGTGAAACAAAAAAAAGTGAAAAGTGAAAGTCCTCTCTATGGCAGAGGTGGTGTAGACACACACTCACTCTGAAATTCACCTCTGCATTTAACCCATCCAGGGAAGTGACACACACATTGAAGTGAGGTTACACACTAACCCGGAGCAGTGAGCTGCCATTGGCGGCGCCCGGGGAGCAGTGAACGGGGTTAGGTGCCTTGCTCAAGGGCACTTCAGCTGTGGCATGGGAGAACAGTGGTCTACCACTTCCCCCGCCCACATTTTTCCTACTGGTCGGGGATCGAACCGGCCACCCTACAGTTTCCGGCCTGAAACCCTAACCAGTAGGCCACGGCTGCCCCTTAAATTAACAGGTTAACCCGACACGGTTCTGTTGAAAAATAAAACCAAATGAACGGTAGGTGTTCTTAGGTGATAAGCCTGTTCTTAGGTGATAAGAAGGTAGCCGTTCCCAGCTGTCCGTTGTGCAGACCATGCATGATACACAGAGACTTCAACTAGCACCCAGTGTTCCGTGGGCTGGTCATGGGGTTCACGAAGGTGACAAGACTGTTTTCAGTTCCCCTAAGAGAATTTCAGAACACTTCTGTTTTGCAGATGCTTCTGCTTCCACAGCCATCAACGAAATGGCCCTGCTAAAATTTAAACTGGAGGCTGAAATGGAGAAGGGGAACTTGAGGGAGGAGATGATTGGCCTTTGTTCTACCTGTTCAAATTCTACCTCCAGGAGGAGCTGGCTAAGAAAGATGCCCTCATCCAAGATATTTAAAAAATAATTGAGGGCAGCTTTTCTCTGCTTTTTCACCACACAAAACCATATGAGGCATATGTTTACACATTGGTTTCCGTACTATCAACGCCGTTATGTTATTACGGAAACCAATGTGTAAACATATGCCTCATATGGTTTTGTGTGGTGAAAAAGCAGAGAAAAGCTGCCCTCAATTCTTTTCAACAATATCTTGGATGAGGGCTTGACAGTAATTTATGTTTCTATATAAAATGCAATGAAAGGGTGTTGTGTCTTTAAAAAAGAAAAATGTTTATATACATCTGCTGGTATTAACCATCAAGTTCTGATTGGTATCTTGAGTTGCATTTTCAGGTATATGTGGAAGCCTTCAAGAAAGGAAACTCAATGAAAACTGCTTTTGACGCTGTCGGGGAGGATCGCAACGCTATAGTTAGAACTGCTATTGTGGCTGGTGGTTTGATCATGCGATCCACCTCTACAGCACATGTTGTTTGATTCGGACCCCCAAATCAATGCTCTGGGCTATGTTCAGTGCTGAGTTGACAATAAAAGGATCTTTTCATTTGTATCCTGTTGTATTTACTGTCAGCACTCATTTGTTTTAACAAGTTCATAATTCCTTTATCTTATCTTATAATAATCTTATATCTGTTCACAACAACGCTACCCTTTTATCACTTTACTTAAAGCTGACAAAGTTCAGATAGAATCGTGTGGCAGTTTATAATATTATTAATATATTATATAGTGCTGTCAGTTTAACGCGTTATTAACGGCATTAGCGCAAACCCCGATTCAATCTTTTTTTTTGGGGGGGGGTTCATGTATGTTAGAGGTGGTCATCAGGAAACGTACATTGAGGACACCTAAGAGAGTACACTGAGAGACGAAGATCTTCCCTCGCAAATCATCAGATGGAGAACTGCTAAACCCCATTAGCCCAGAGGTGTATCACGACCCTTGGGTCAGGGCAGCATATCTAATGCCTTCAGAACATCCACGCCAGACTGTGACGGTGAACTTGGCTGTCCTTACACGCTGTTGACTACCCTCCAGGCTCAGACGGATTCTGGTGTAACTGACACAGACGGCACAGACACGCAGAGTTTCGGACATGCAGAGTCTACAGAGCGTGGACACCCAAAGCCTGGAGGAGGGGGAGGAGGAGCGGAGAAAGAAGACAACATGTTGATTTAACAGGGGGGATTCTACCCTGTAAGATAATTTCATAGGTAGTTCAGTTCAGTATAGGTTTATTAGGAAGAATAGGTACAATCTTTGAGCAGCAGTCTGCAAACCAGAGTGGGAAAGCAAGCCTATGTGGGCCATGTCTCTGTAGGCCTAGGCATAGGCCTCATCTGTATTTAAAAGGTCAGGTCACTGCAACAGTAGCTCCTAGCTGTCCAAGACAGGAGAGAGCTGTTCGTTGAACTCTTGATACATTGAAGGTCACAGGCGTAGATAACATGCTCAGCTAATCCCTGAGAGACAGAAATGCAGGGATTTCACACAACATGACACATTTATGTCTTTCTGCGAACGACAGACTCACCAGAATAGGGATCCCATTCATGACGACACCCAGAGGGTAAAACAGGATGCCCTCAGGGACATCAGTAAAGGATAGACTATAAGTGTCTTACCATGGTGTCTTACCAGTATGCATCAGGGTCATGTATAGTGTCTGTATGCCTTATTTATAGATGTCATGTGATTCAAATGAATGCATGGCTGTCTGTGGATGTAGATAGGCTGTTGGAAGCGCTACATACTTATATAGCTAAACAAATGTAAGATGGATATATTCATTGAACTGGTCTCTTCTTGGACTTGTTGACTTTACTTTTTTAAATGTGCTCTGCTATGCTGCTGCTCTTCAAATGATCTCTCTTTCACAGACACTTCACCTCTCTTTTGCTATGACATTCTGGGGCCCGCCTCTCTCTATCTATCTCTCGCTCTCTCTCAGAGAACTAGGAGAGAGCATGGGGGGGATAAAAAAAACAAAAAAGCCTCCTCCCGCTGTTTCTCTCTCTCCTGATATGTGTTAGGGAGGATTAGGAGATAGGAAGGCTGCAGGAAGCAGGAGACACACAGGTGCAGAAATCCGTTTTTGATGTTGTTATGCCTAAGATTAGGAGCATGAGAGCCAGAATGTTTAACCACAAGCTCACAGAACTGGGTATTTAAGGGGAAATAGCAGAAAGCATCATGTGTGTTCCACACCCAGAGACTCCCCCACTTTGAGTGTGTAGTGTGAGAGATTCTTAATACTGTAAGGTTAACAGGTTACCATAAGTATACCACACCATATGTTCCTTGCTGAGAAACATCTCCAGTTGCTGATAAGATGGTCTGCTTAGGCCCCTCTGTGTACTCATACCAAGCGTTCCTCGGAGGCGCCCACTCTATCAGGTCCCTGGGCCCAAGGGCAAGGGCACAGGTGCGATCATGAGACTGTTTACGTGTTCATATGTGTGTGTGTGATTCTTTGTTGTACATGTCATGCATTCTGTTCGAGTTGCCTTATCTGGCTCTGATCCGAACTGCTTCAAGCTGCCTTGATTGAGACTCCAACTACACCGCCTCTTGTAATTAAGTCTAGTAGCATAAAGATAGAAAAGAATCTTACAGATCAAACTATACGTATGTTGTGTGATGAACTGTAACTTGCAGAGATATTAGGTGCACAGTTCTGTTGTCTCTGTCTGCTTGCATGAGGATGTGCGTTTCTGCTAGTCCGCCTATGTCTCTCACTAGTGCTAGGGCCACGCTTGTAAGTTACATTTAGTCATTTAGCAGACGCTTTATCCAAAGCGACATACACAGGAGAAAACAATCAAGCTCAGCTAATAGAGACCTAGTCTTACAATAAATACTACTTAACATAAGAAATAAAAAGTGCACAAATGTAACTTCTGCAAGTGCAAGTTAAGTACAAGTTAGAGGACATAGTAAGTATAACGTGTGGGCCAACATAAAGATTGTAGCCTATCTGTGTGTGTTCACAACAGAGCTGAGGCTAATGTATCTTAACAAGAAAGAGTACAGTCGTGGCCAAAAGTTTTGAGAATGACACAAATATGCATTTTTACAAAGTTTGCTGCTTCAGTGTCTTTAGATATTTTTGTCAGATGTTACTATGGAAGACTGAAGTATAATTAAAAACATTTTAGCAAGTGTCACTGGCTTTTTTTGGCAATTACATGAAGTTAAAAGTGTGTGGGGTTGCTCCTCAGCCTAGGGAGTGGGCTCGCTCACAATTTTGCCTAAGAACACAGCCATGAATAAAGAATGGTACCAAAACATCCTCCGAGAGCCACTTCTCCCAACCATCCAGGAACAGTTTAGTGATGAACAATGCCTTTTCCAGCATGATGGAGCACCTTGCCATAAGGCAAAAGTGATAACTAAGTGGCTTGGGGAACAAAACATTGATATTTTGAGTCCATTGGCCAGGAAACTGTAAGAATATTAAGAGTAGTCAGTTTTTAGTCTGCATAGAAAAATATTAAGCCAGTATAAGATACATAGGAACAGGGGATACCCCTAGTAGCAGGCGCACCCATGCACAGGAAGTGTAGAGGCAGTGGAGACCTTTGAAGTCTCTAGAACACTAAACGTGCCACGGGGTCAGCCAGAGGGCAAGGATAAAAACTGTCAATACTGTCGAGCAGACAATTTTTTGTCAACAACCAACTGATGGAAACTGCCTGACAACCAAAAGAGGACCAACCCGAAGCAAGTTGGAAAATCACTTTGATCACAACAGTATAAGAGGGCCGCCTAACCGCTCTCTCATCAGAACGCGCCTTCTACAACTTTACTCTTGTATCGTTGTACTTGGTATCTCTCAGTAAACTTTTTTACTTGTACCTTTTATTCGACCGTGTGAGTCTCTACTTTATTCCTGACCAACACTGGACACAACTTTTCCTACAAAACTCCCCAGACCTTAATCCCATTGAGAACTTGTGGTCAATCCTCAAGAGGCGGGTGGAAAAACAAAACCAGGGCAAACCAGGGCGGATTGCAGAGGTCTTGAAAAAGAAGCAAATATTGACTTTTTGCATTAACTTCATGTAATTGCCAAAAAAAGCCAGTGACACTTGCTAAAATGATTTTAATTATACTTCAGTCTTCCATTGTAACATCTGACAAAAATATCTAAAGACACTGAAGCAGCAAACTTTGTAAAAATGCATATTTGTGTCATTCTCAAAACTTTTGGCCACGACTGTACATAGTGTGTTGGTACAGACAAAAAAAAAGACCTTAACATTTGCCCGTGAGGGTTGATGTTAGATAACCGGATCAGACCAATCAAGCTTTGTGTGACTGCTCACAATGTATGACTGTATGCAAATGATATGGCTTTACACAAAAAGGCTCAACCCTTGGAGTATCGAGCCTCTGATCTGAGCTGTGATCTGAGCTCTGACCGTCTCCTGGTGCCGTGAACAAAAGTGCCTGTGTCTCAGAGCTGAGTTGCCTGTCTGGATTATTCCTAGTGTTTTTCTCATAAGCAGTTTTAACTACAGTATTACAATTGCACCTGCCAAAGATTCAGGCTCTGGGCTTTGTAAAGCGCTTTGAGACAATTGTATTGTTATGGTGCAATATAAATCAAATGTAATTGAATTGATAAGGAACAGATACACAAGAGACTGGGTTGGTCAAGCTGTGGAAGAACTGTCACATTGTATTATTGTAATCAGATTGACTGTTGACAGGCCTCCCATGTTACAAAGTTACAGGTCACCCATCTCCTGGACTGACAATACTTCTGTGTGTATTATATGTTCATGCCACTCACCCCCTGGGACAGATGATATGTCTGGTTGTACTTCCACATGTCCTCCAGCACCTGGTCCACTGTGTCAGGGTCAGGAGCCTCCCCGTGGAAGTCCAGGCCCATCAGGCTGGCCATTCGTCCCAGCAGCCCGGGGACCTGCTCCAGCTGCTGCCTGGCACTCTCCACTCGATAGGTCCACGCATGGTCCACCAGGAAAACACTAAGGGTAGGATGCCAAATACTGGAGTAGTACTTACATTGAGCCTTTCCAATTCCTGTTAAGACGTAAGGCTTCCGCAGGTGTGGCTACAACTTGGTAATAATATCAGGAGGCTTAAGATACTATAGTAAGATTGATCTCAAGGATATAGGTTGGCCATCACTCACATCTGTGAACATATAGTTATATATATTATAGCCGAGATGTGCTGTTGTGCAACATATTCTATTCAAGAATGTTGAAAACCAGTGCACCATAACATTGTGCATAAACTCGATGTACAAAAATAAAACTATAGCACAACAGGTCATGGTCAGAAGCACCACTCCTTGCGATCAAAGAGGTAATGCTTGCTGGCAGCTGAATGCATAGATATAGGGAGTAAGATGAACACTGGCGCCCTCACCTGGTGGGATCAGCGACTTGCAGGCCACTCTCACTGGTGACGATTACTTTGTAAACTATTTCAGCAACAGGGTTGGATTTTTTTCCATGCTCTTGTTCGGAATTCTCTTCTTCCTCCTCCTCCTCCTCCTCCTCCTCAACTTGCATAATGCCAAAAACTTCCCCAGCATCAAACACCTGCAAAATGAGAAAAGCCATGCATGCTTACAGACCTACAGTAGCTCCCTCCTGCCCCATGCAGGTCTGGGTGTCAAAACCACACATAAGGCTGAATGACTGCTGGATTTGCATGGGACCAGGAAAGTGAGCAAATTTGGTTGTTGCATTTAACTTCACAACAAGTGCTTAGTTTCAGCGAGCCATCTGAGCCGAACATCATGCTGTGGGGCTGACAGGTCTGCTTAGGAAGATAAACATTTACTTTATTTTAGCTTGCAAAATCCCTACCTCTGGTGACATGTGCCATACAGCAGGATACTGTAAGGAATTAAAACGTTACATTTTTTTCTGAAAATACTATGGGAAACTATTCTTTTGGCCATAATGCAGAACTTTGACGGTAACGTTAGCCGAAAGAGGCTCAAAATTACTGACGGACGCTAACCTCATTAAGCATGCTTTTGATCAAAACTGCCTGCTACATGTAACTAAATACACACTTACAAATACGCATGAATACACGCTGATAAGCATGGTTAACGTAAGGTTATAAAAAGTATAACACATATATTAAGGAGCGTGGACATGGACACAGATCAAACACACACCTCGTTAGCAAGTTTCAAATGCAGACTTCTCCAATATATCGGAGGAATGTTTGATGCCTTTAACGCAGGGGTATGCACACTGAGGAAGAGTTTAAATTCCTCATTTTCGGAATCACTGTCGTTCAACATGATATTCTCCGTATCAAAGTGGTATACAATAAATATCACAGAAACACGTGAAAGGACAGTCAGGAAGTGTTCTGTATTCTTCTGAAAGAATTTTGACGGCTGTGTAAAAACTCTAAAAGAATTGTCGCCACCTATTGGGCTGGAGCCTGGAAAATATTCGGAAAAGTAAAGTTGACACGCAACCTTCTTTTTAAACTATTATGTTAATTCAAAAAAAGGAAAAAACAATAGCGCAAATAGCTCGAGAATGACGAGGATAAGCAACTGCTTACAAAAGCTTGGCATCACAACAACAATAACATAATTTTCGTTAAATTCTAGGCCATTTCCATGTACACAAATGTATTTGCTACCCACACCATGTTTGCTTTACAATGTAATTTACTGACGCCACATGACATCCCATATTTTACCTCCATGGTTGATATGCAGGTAACACTTGGAAAACAAGATGAAATCATAGGTTTACTTCAACTTGGAATATTACTTTTAGGCTACTTTCACCTTTACTCCAAAACTGTCCATACGTTACCCGACTCAGTGTGATGCATATGTTACAGCTGAACGTCAAGCATGTCAAGGAGGGTGCTGGTCTTGTTCAATAAACTCCAATTTAAACACAAAAACAATTATTATTATTTTTTTTTTTTAACAATTCATTCATGTACCCAAAATATATCTTCAGACAGCGGGTAGCACTTACGGAGCCTATACACTTTAATCAAAACAGATTACGATCGAAATAGTTTACCGATTTGGTTATTCATTTTTAGATGCTGTATAGGCATACGATGACAATTATGCAGTTTGTAATGCTAGCCACTAGAGGGAGACATTGTTACACAATGTACAGTTAATATGTATTGGACATTTACGGAATTGTCTCAGTACTTGTAGTCTGTGCAATGACAATAAAGTTGAATCTAATCTAATCTAAAAATTGTCCAATAGCAATTCATCAAATTCCTTCGCTCTTAGTGATGTTATAAACGTAAAGCAGGACAAGAACTCAAGTATCACTTACATACTATAAGTAATCATCTGTGACAGATTTAAGTAAGAGACACGTTTAACACAGAAGAAGATTGATTGGATGAAGAATGGTCTTTTGATAGATACAATCTTAATATGATGAGCTCCTTAAGATGTCTTATTAACGTTTTACGTCACATCCTTCCTTCTGATAAAGAAATTGTGATTGACAAACAAGAAAAAGGATCCTTATACAGCCTGTGACAGGGGCCGATGAAATAAGCCCTTGAGCAAAGTGAGTGTGGCCTTTAAGGTGGCAAGCACCTGAAACAGGCTCTGAATTGTTATGTTCTTGGAGAGAAAGGAAAAGCCAAACCCCTGGAGTGTTCAAACAGGACAGAAGAGTCTCAGAAAAAAGATACCTGTCTCTTTTGTCAGTGCCAGACAAAAAGAAAAAACCCGCACAGACCTTTAAGTGAAGCATTCAAAAATTCTGAAAGGAAGTTTAGAGAGTGAAGGGGAGATGGAAGGGAAAAAAGGAGACAAGAACAAGAAAAAAAGAGGAGGAAAAAGAGCAAGGAAAAAAGTTACCCAAGCCACTGTGTCGGGCTCACAATGCCTGTGGTTGAAGTTGTGTCTCTTCTGATCTTCTCCCAGCTGGACTTCTGCCTTCTCCCTCGCTGTCTCCTCTGATCTCCCCCGTCGGCTTCGGAGAGGCTGAGGCTGCCGCCGCCATCCAGCCCCCCTGAGCTGTCAAAGTAGCCCCCGTATCAAACGCCACCCCGCACTCTGCCCTGATCAAAGGCACACAGGTAAGACAGACACCCAGCCACATACAATTGCCATCTCTCACTACAGAAAGTGTGTGGGGGAGGGACATTTTTCTTTTGTCATTTTACCCCTCTTTTTTATGGGGTTTGGCGGGATGTGTGTGTGCGTGGGGGGGGGGGGGTGTGTTCTCATAACTTAACTTGTCTGAAACAGTGGCGTTGCTCGGAGTGGAGTGGATTGATCAGAGGGAAACGCGATCAGGTTTGAGTGTGAGGCGCTGGGAAGTTAATTCTGTCGTCTTTCACTAACTTTGAGACAGAGGGAGAGGCACGAAGTGCTTGTGTGTGTGGGGGGAGAGTCAGGAAGTGTGTGTGTGTGTGTGTGTGTGTGTGTGTGTGTGTGTGTTCGTGTGTGTGGTGTGTGTGTGTGTGTGTGTGTGTGTGTGTGTGTGTGTGTGTGTGTGTGTGTGTGTGTGTGTGTGTGTGTGTGTGTGTGTGTGTGTGTGTGTGGGGAGAGGAGACGGATTGTGATGGAGATGTTTTAAGGGAATGTTGGGGGGAACAAATGTTTATTTCAGTCTTATTAACTGATGTCATATACTGGAAAACATGGCAGTCAACACACATACACACACACTCAAAAACACACACACCTCTCTCTTTCTCCCTCTCACTCTCATCCCCCCCCCCCCCCCCCCCCCCCCACCCTCTGTTACATGCAAACACACACACAAACACACATGCACACACACACACACACACACACACACACACACACACACACACACACACACACACACACATACACACACACACACACACACACACACACACATACACACACACACACACACACACACACACACACATACACACACACACACACACACACACACACTCAAACAGAATATTGTCCTTTACATTCCCTGGGGCACTGATGCCCAGATACTAACATTATACCCCAGGGCAGAGATGATACAGCATCTGCTCTCTCTCTCTCTCTCTCTCTCTCTCTCTCTCTCTCTCTCTCTCTCTCTCTCTCTCTCTCTCTCTCTCTCTCTCTCTCTCTCTCTCTCTCTCACGTTCTCTCTCACTCTCTCTGCTTTTGTCTTTGTCTTCTTATCTTCCCATCTCTCTCACTCTCTCTGCTTTTGTCTTTCTCTCCTTATCTTCTCATCTCTCTCTCTCTCTCTCTTATGGATATCCTTTTTTCTATGTATTAGTAATGCCATAGTGAACTTGTCGTTCAACGCCATAGTGAAACATTTAGATCGGTGAAGTTTAATTTTGGACTTTGGAATGTGATGGTTCTTAAAACTCTGACTCACTTCCCAGGCACCAGGATGGACAGCTAGGAGAAGAGTAGGACTCAATTGAAGTGTATTTTTTGTGGTGAATCATGAGGTGGCAGTGCCATGCTGAGGCATAAATGTATGTAATTCCAGTTGCAGAAAATATGGCCATACCTGATAAATGATGTGCTTAATCCTGAGTCATTCAGTCACAAACGTAAATTATCACTATTCTATTTTTTTTTTTTAGGTGTTTATTATTGTTTATTGTTGAGACTGTAGCTTTCGCCATAAACAATATTTGGAAACACTTCCTCAGTGTGTATAGTCTGCTTACGTAACATTGCAACACAAAACAAGAGAGACACAAATAGAAATGGTATGACTTGACTCTCATTGCACACTCACGCCTCTCTCACTAGATGTTTGTCCTCAGACCCGCAGAAGTTGGCCCTGATGACAGTTTTTCTCAGTCCCTTTGGTTCATTTCTCACATCAGAATTAAAATTCTCAGAATTGTTAGTTCTACTCATCTTACACTTGTGTGCATCATTTTTTTTTTTACATTTTACAAATGTTTTAGCACATTCACGCAAAAGGGTATACACAATGTGCAGCTGTGTACCCAGAAAATCTAGGTATCTTTTCACTGTGTAAGTCATGGCATGCAAACTGATTAAAACAGTTATCATTGTGTGTCAACCATATGCTTCATCAGTTTCACAATGTCCGCTAAAGTATTGATTACTAATCTATCTATTTCACCCTGTACTTACAGTGAACAGGTTGTGAATGAAGGTGAAATGTCTATGATCTATGTCTATGATCATCATGATTGGATTGGATGTTACATACAAGATTGTCCCTTGGCTTCTCAAGCCATGGATTACTACGAGTAAAAGAATAAATGTTTCTTGGTTAAAAACCATGACTAAGGGACTTGCATTTTGGTGGCACTTACATATGCATTCATGTAGTTACATGTAGAGACATAAATGCATCATTTTGAGCGAGTTATGGGTTTGGAACACAATGGGTTCATTGTGTGGTGCTGTTTGTACAAATTGTTTTAAGAAATGTTGAGAATGATTTTAAGAAATGTTGAGAATGATTTGATAAAATGTTGAGAATGATTTGAGAAATGTATCAAAGCGAAAAAGAAAAATTGTAAGAAGCCCAATTTCTCTTTATTGATGTTATTTGACACCCACGGCTGGAGAGCACTGGGCTACTTGCCTAATTGAAGTGACTACTTATGTATGACGGCAGCTGTCTGAGTTGGCAATGGTTATGTCTGAGTTGAAACAACCCCAAACTATTCCCCCCTCCTCCCCCCGAATAATGACAACACTCACCTCGACCCCCATTTAAGGACACTAACCAATCACAAGCAGCAAGTGGTTTGGCCTTTGACCTTCTGAGCCAGTGACAGACGGGGCCGCTCGGGCACTTACCCCCCGCAGTGGCAGCAGCAGCAGCCGCAGCAGCAGCACCAGCGTGTCCTCTCTCTCCAGCAAAGCGGCAGAGCCTCTGCAGGTCTGATTAGGCCCTCAGCTCGGTCAGCTCTGGGCTCTGGGCCCCTGCGTCTCTCAGACAGAAAATCAGTGCCTAATCAGTGCTGGAAATGAGGGGCAAGGAGTCTGAGTGCCCAACAACACATCACACCACTCCGTACTGCATTACACCACGCCACACCACACCATACTGCACTGCACCACGCCACACCGCATCACAACACACCGTACCACACTTTACAGCACCAAACCACACCGTACCACACCATACCGTACCACACCATACCGTACCACACCACACCATACTAACAAACACCATAACACCGTGGTACCACACCAGACCTTACCAGCAAACAATGTACAACACCACACCTTTACCACACCACAATGCATCATACTACAACGCAATGCAAATACCTCATCTTGTTTTTCTGGGAGTGCTTTTAGAGTCATGGGTATGTGTATGCATGTGTGAGTTTTTGTATGGGTGTGAGTGTGTGTGTGTGTGTGTGTGTGTGTGTGTGTGTGTGTGTGTGTGTGTGTGTGTGTGTGTGTGTGTGTGTGTGTGTGTGTGTGAGTGTCTACAGTATTTGTTGTGTCCCCCTCTTATAAATTCTATCCTTCCCATCTCAATTTTCTTTTTTGTTATCTGGAGTGCCTATCCGGCCTCCTTCATATCCATTTAAGTGATGTGAACAAACATGGCGATTTCCTCTGCATCTCAGAACAGGAGAGAAGGACCCTTCAGCCATCTGATGATCAGGACACTCATCTCTGCCTTGCTCTGCAATTGCAATGATTTGTTTGACCACAGGAAGAACAGTGCTCCTGTAAAGGAAAAAACTGATGTGTTGTCAATAAACCAATCAATCAATCAATTGCTCAGTACCTGTTAAAAAGACACATACAAACATACACCCACCTACAATTTATCCCATTCATTGTTGTTAATGCAATACAAAGACTGAAGAATCAAACTGAATATCCAAGTCTCCATTCTTTTCCATTCTAATCGGATGACCCTCAGTGATTACACATCTCCCGAACCCCCTCTATAACAGTACCCATATCATTTCTGCGATGTAGCCTTACCTAAACCAACTAACCCGACTTCGCAATACATTACCCATGAATCATCGCACACACATACCAAACAAGCAACGTATTCCAGGACAAAAGCTCTCTGTCTCATATAAAAATGGCAAATGAAAGCGAAAGCATACGTGGACTCAGTGAGTACATCCGATCCACCTTATTATTATGTGCAGGATTTTGACACACTGTCTGATAATGTTTTCGACAGTAAAAATCTTACCTTTCTGCGCAAAATATGTCCTACTGAAAAATTAGCAATAATTAAAAAAAATGAAAATGAACTGAACTATGAACTAGTTCACATTTTAAATGGTGAACTATAAACGTGAACGATTCATGTTTACTTGAATGAACTGAACTTTGAACTTGTTCATGAGAGGTGTGAACTTACACAACACTGCATACACACACAAACACAAACACAAACACACACACACACAGTTTCACTCATCTTTGAGCCCCAGGCGTGACCATGATTTCAAAAGGTTCTGTTTCACCAGTCTTTTTCCATTGTGGCAAAGTGACGGACTGACACAAACAACCAGATGACCAGAACAGGGATGTACCAAGCTTATTAGAAATGCAGGGCCGTATTTTCCCCTAAAAGTGTAGTGTCAGCTCTTTTGTTAGGCATGGCTGACTGAAGTTGTTTGTAGGTTGGGTGGCCCCTTCCCTAAAAATACAAATTTAAAAAATCTGAAAGATATAATTTTTATGTGTAATTGAGCATACAGACATTGCACATGTTTTGGGCTTATTGGTTCAGTTCTCCAGAAGTGAGCACTGGTCCAGGGTCAGTAGACTATGAACAACACAGACAGTCCAGTCCAGACACCGTTGCTTGATTGTCGCTTCCTCTTGGGATAAATCAGTCACATCAGAGGAACATTGAGTTTCGAAGAGCATTCTGCACAAAATGAAGTGGAATTAAAGTCGTCTCACCTGTTGTTTGGTCTTTATTAGGTGTTCTGTATGTCTCACAGATACCTAGATCAGTGATATGTAACTTTTAAGAGCCAGGTCACAGGCCTTCTGTATGTCCCACAGATACCAAGATCAGTAATATGTAACTTTACAAAGCCAGGTCAAGGGGGGCTCCCCAGATGTGGGATTTCCTTCAGCACAGTGATTTTAAACAGGGATTAATTTCAAACTAGGTGCTTTTGTCTCTGGCCAGGTGTAAAGAAAGAAAGAAAGAAACAAACAAAAAAATGGTATATACAAATATGATTACATTCTGGAAGAAGATCTGAAATCTAGTAGACCCAAGACTCCATCATGCACTCTTTTTTTATTGAAAATTGTCATCAAATTAATTGGCTATTGAATTATAATCTGGATAAACCAGATAAATCTTCCAAGAAATTTCGAGGTAGAACCGGTCACTTTTACTATCCACAGCTGTCCCTGAGTAGGTGATGGAACATTTGAGCACAGCCGTATCATGTCAGGCGATGACTTGTCAAAAACTCTCTGATCACTCACACCGAGGCAGAGAGAGACAGAGAGAGGTGTGAAGAAAGACTTCCCTTCTCCGTTTGCACACAGTCCCATGTTGGCGCCCCAAAAAGAGGAAACAGCATGAGCGATATATATGCCGCCACTCCACTTCCAAATATTGCTGACTTCTCGAGACCGTGACAGGCACTGCAGAGACGACATGTGGTACCCAAGGCCTAGTGGACCCTCCGTACAGGTAATGCTCTTCATCTCTTCCTCTCATCACTCCGCCTCTGTCTATCTGCCGCTGTCTCCCTCTTATGGTTCTTAAATAGAACTATTACATTTTTGGAACTGTTAATGGTTCTTTACATCTGAAAATTGCTGCAAGCGGTTCTATTCTACAAAAGGAGCCCAAAGAGGTTCCACACATAATCTAGTATCAGACAGTTTAGAATTGAACCTTAGACATACAGAACCCTGAAAACATCTTGATTCTTCTTATCTGTCTATAAATGTGTGTCGTACAAAATACTGAGAAAATAATGAATATATCACTTCATATATTTTTTTCTGTATTTCTTTATATCTGCCTGATATGCAAGTGTAGTTTAAACTTCATATCTACATACATACTGTACATACATAAATACAATCATACATATGTACTTAAATACATACAAACACACACACACACACACACACACACACACACACACACACACACACACACACACACACACACACACACACACACACTCACACACACACACACATTCACGCACACTCACACACACACACACACACACACACACACACACACACAC
>NC_137912.1:17005930-17008430 GCF_963457725.1 Sprattus sprattus
CTTATGTGAGTGTGTGCGTGTGTGTTTTTGTGTGTGTGTGTGTGTGTATGTGTTTGGGTGTAGGAATGTGCGGGTTTGTTTAGATGGGCAAGTCAGTTCCTCCCCTAGTCTAGACTGAACCATTCATACATGTGATGATTTTCCCCAGACATAAAAGATGGTGTTGAAATAAACCCACTGGATTATCTCATAGCCTCATGATTTAGAGTCATGCTTTCAATGCATCTCTTTTGAGTCAATATATTTCTAAGTATATAAACTATTTATTACTTAGCCTTGTGTATTTGTAAACGGTAATGTTAATTATTTAACAAATGCACCTTTAGAGTGTGAGCGTGGCTTTTGTTAAGCACACCAAAGGTTTACATCAACACAAACGCCCTGTGGTAATCACCTTGCAAAAGAACAGACAGGAAAAAAAAAAAACATCTTTTGATTTTGGTCCACACCATGTATGTTGAGTCCCTTTACACTATCCACAACCTATGTGACCCTTTCTTCACACACTTGAACTGTAGCAGAAAGCATTGCACATAGCCTTAACGCGAGAGACTGACGGACTGTATTATGCAGTCAGCCTCAGCGTATGACGGTGCTCTGAGGTGAGATTGCAACACTTCTTGGCCCGGCACTCCTTTGAGGAAAAGTCTGCGAGCCAGAGAGTGGAGCTTAGGAGCCCTTTTCTTTGCTCCGTCTCCAGAACCTCCAGGAGCTCTAGGGGCTTAGGCCCGGTTATTATCCCGGCTCAGTGGCTCACATCCTGGACTGAGAGAGCTGCTCGTTGGCCTCTTGTCTGGGGCTCCATAGGAGGTGTGTAAGGGGGCGAGAGTAGAGGAGAATTAGAGCTGAGAAAATAGCAAAAGAAAAGCCTGCTTTTAAACGAGGGCGGATGGTAAAGACCTTTAAGGACCCTTGAAAAAGACACCCACTTGTACAGCAAAAAGAAGAAAAAAAACAAGAGAGACAGACAGAGAGAGAGAGAGAGAGAGAGAGAGAGAGAGAGTAAGGAGCAAACAAGTGCTTAATTCTTTTTCCTCTCCATGTGAAGAGAACGAAGATCATCACGCAGAGGAGAATTAGCAAAGAAACGACAGAACAAAAGGCTGATTAGGAAGATGGTAAAGACCTTAAAGGACCATTGACACAGACACCTAGATGGACAGAGGAAATGAAAGGAAAGAAAAGTGACAGAGACACAAAAGAGGAAACAAGGGTTTGATTTTCTCCATGCTAAGAATGAAGTAAGAATTAGAAGAGGAAAGTGCTACTTTTGTATGAGAGTTGTTGCTAAAGACCTTAAAGTATCTTTGAAAGAGAAACTTTCAATGGTCCCTTAAGGTCTTCACCAACAGATTCATGTTAAAATGTAACATCTCTTTCAATGGTCCTTTACAGTCTTAACCAGCAGATTCATTTAAAAATGTTACCTCTTCTCTCTCGCTTTCTCTCTCTCTCTCTCTCTCTCTCTCTCTCTCTCTCGGTCTAAGACTGTAAAGGACCATTGAAAGAGATGTGTAGATGTACAGAGAAACAGTGAAAGTAAAAAGAGGGACAGAGGGAGGCAAAACGAGAGAGGGAGAGAAGGACAGAGAAGGGGAGCAAATGAGAGACACAGAGAAGGAGAAAGAGACAGAGAGAGAAGGAAGCGAGAGTTTAATGTGTGTATGTCTGTGTGTGTGTGTGTGTGTGTTTGTGTATGTGTGTGTGTGTGTGTGTGCATATGTGTGTGTGCGTGTGTGTGTGCACGCACGTGTGTGTGTGTGTGTGTGTGTGTGTGTGTGCGTGTGTGTTCTGTGTCCCTTTCTGTGCGTTTGATGAGAATAAAGGAGATGAACCGGGGAAGCATAGAGGTGAGGAGAGGCGCATCACAGAGTGGAGACCAGAGTGGAGGGGAATGGTTTTAATGAGGGACTGAGGGGGCGGGTGGGACCCATCAGACTGTAACACATCCTCAGCACACCACAGACACACACTTCCTGTTGAACCGCATGGCCAGCTGACACACACACACACACACACACACACACACACAAAAACACACACACACACACACACACACACACACACACACACACACACACACACACACACACACACAAACACACACATTAGCTCACACAAACAGAGAATCTCTCTCTACTGTCATATCATAAACAAACATACCGCGCATTTGGAAGGATGGTTTCCAACTCCCAATACATGAAATGCATACCTGTCTGTAATCGGGTCTGTACATGTGTGAGTGTGTGTGTACCCATCCATTTCAGCAGGTCCTTGTTTACAGTATACCCGTCTCCCTCTGGGAGCTGTTCACTCTTATCTGATAAACATTTAGTCATTTGCAAATTGCACCCTTTCACCCTCTATCCCACACTAATGCGGTTTTTGCATACAAATGGAATAGTTCGGCGCGCCTTCTCTCATCTTATTTCCCAGCGTACCCCAGTTTGGGAAACACTGCCCTAGGCCACTCCAAGCTCTTACGTGAGTGTCCGGCGAA
>NC_137912.1:17013430-17028430 GCF_963457725.1 Sprattus sprattus
GCTGTCTATAGGAATTTTAAGCACCGCCAACTGAAACTAGCTCTTCATTGATTGTGGCTGTTTCTCTTTCCTCGGATCATTGATCCCAGCATTCCTGCCGGAGCATTGATTGAGAACACTCTCATGTTGTATCGATGTGTGTGTCTTATTGACGAGGAGCAATGCAAATCTCAGAGTGAGACTCGACTATTTGTTGTCCCATTGAAAACCGATACTCCTAAACACACTATTTTGTCACTCAGGAGACTAGTTTGTGAAGTTACTTACTCTCTCCCCCCCCTTCCCCCTCTCCATTTGCCAACAGATTCAACATTTTGGACAGCAAGACATCAGACACAGATCCAACATGGTGTCACACACGCAGACTGCCACACACACTCAGACGGAGCCCAGATTACCTGAGAGGACGATGCGGCTGCTGAACCGTGGCCCGGTGGTTCAGCTGAAGAAGGAACCGGAAGAACATCAGAACCATCAGAACTATCAGGACCAGAGTGGGTGGGGGCAAATAGGTCTCTCTTGGGACCAGCCTAATGCAGGAACCTACTGGCAGGACCAGCTCCCGACAGCCTGGCAGAGCTCATGGCAGGTAGGGGTTAATCTGGCAAAACCAGCTCTTCTATCCAACACTCTCAGAGTACGGCCAAGGAATTAGCACCAGCATCAGTGTTGGTACGTGATCAGTAATGGAGGACCTGTTTCATTCGGTATGATAGCACTATTGGAGAGGTCTTGCTTGCAGTCGTGTTGGTGACTTGCGACCAATGAGAAGCGCATCCTCTGTTTGGGTTGTGGAACATAACATGACAGACAGGTTGAGGAGGAACAGCACGGTGTCCTCCTACCTCATACAAATCGCCCGGTCCTGAAAGTCTTACCTGTAACATATCTTTCCCATAGATTTGTACTGAATTGATTCTCAAAAATATGCAACTAAGTGTGTCCCACTCAACACTTAACTACAGTGTTATTAGAACCATGCACTACTAGCTGAAAAGGGAACCACCAGAAAACCAGAACCATCAGAGCTATCATTAGGACCCTCAGAACTACCAGAACCATAGGCTATGTAGTTGTTTCGTTTACTGTACACATTTATTTAAGAGAGCTACTGGACCCATCTGACCTTGACAAACCCGTGCCATTTACCAGTGTGTCCTGTTTGCTAATAGAGAAAACCAAATGTCTGAGGTTTATGGGGAAAGCTAAAGTGGGTAAAGAACAGAACCGCAACACCCTTGGTATATGATACCACAGTAAAGGCTCTCTCAGTCCCAGTTTCACCTTTGAGCTTTTCTAACACAATTCTTCTGTTGCTCGACTGGTAGAGCAAGGTGCTAACAACACCAAACTCATAAGGTCCAGACAAAGTGATAACAACACCAAGGTAACTAAGGCTGGTAGTGAAAGGTGCTAACAATTCAAAGGTCATGGCTGTGATTCTCAGGGAGTGCGCATAGTGATGAAAAGAAAATGAATATCTGTACTCTGTTGTAAGTCCCTTGGTATTAAAGTGTGAATGAATATATTTAACCCAATCCAGCACTGATGAAGTTGCACATGCAGCACGTCTCCTGGGAAACAAGCTTGAGGCTATTGCACAGAGACGCAAATTATGGCAGGAACGATGACCATGACAAAAGCTCACAAAGAGTGCCACTACTGTTGTGTCGTCGTGTCCCTGCCATTGCCAACAGGGAAGTGCAGGAAGATGCCCAACCTCCCCCACAGCCCACAACCCCCACCACACACACACAAACACACACACACACACACACACACACACACACACACACTGTCCCCAGTGTCCCCCTCCTCTGGGGCCCCATTGAGAGGGGCCGGGGAAGTTGCGTGGCAGAGCAGCCGAGGTGAAAAGCGCTTGTCCCCAGGGCCACAATGGCACTCCTGTTTGTGGCATCAATGGAGGAATCCTTGTTCTGATTCGATTAGACACATCATATCAACAGACCTTTGAGACAGGGGTGAGGTGTGGGGGTAGGTCAGAGCTGCTGTCTGCATGGGTGCGTACGCATGCAGGTTGTATGTGTGTATGTGTGTGTGCGTATGTGTCTCTGTGTGTGTGTGTGTGTGCGTGCAAGCCTTTCCATGATTCTCTTCTATCTTTCTCTCTCTCTCTCTCTCTCTCTCTCTCTCTCTCTCTCTCTTATTCGCTCTCTCTTTCTCTCTCTCGGAGCCCTGCCATCGATGCTTAACCCCCGTAATGTGATTACATACGCATGCCGATGTCCACACATTTGAGCCAGGAGCCACCCAAAAGGCCCTTTGTGCCTTCAGGGGTCATTTCTCAGGAATCCCTTGTCCCCTCACATTCGCCCGCATTGTTCACGATAAGTCCCCGCTAAAGCACTGACAGACCACTGAGCCGAGACACTGTAATTATGCTTTTCACATCAATGTGTGTGTGTGTGTATGTGTGTGTGTGTGTGTGTGTGTGTGTGTGTGTGTGTGTGTGTGTGTGTGTGTGTGTGTGTTTGTGTGTGTGTGTGTGCCTGTCTGTATATTTATTTTGATAGAAGTAAGCATTGTGCACATGCAACTAGTGGGTGTGTGTGTGTTTCTCAGTGCGTATGTATGGGGTGTATGTGTGTGTTGTATGTGTTTTGATAGTGTTAAGCAGTGTGCACATGCATTTAGTGTATGTGTGTGTGTGTGTGTGTGTGTGTGTGTTTTTGTCGGTGTGAATGCACGGGGTGTATGTGTGTGTTTGTATGTGTTTTGATAGCAGTAAGCATGGGGTCAAGATCCACAGCAAAAATATGATTTCTTTGTTATTCTTTTCCTTCCATCTCTCTGCTGGTTTTCACAGCAGACCTGTGAGAGTATTTAAAGCGTACTGCTCTGTGGGTGCAGAGCTAGGGAAACACACACACACACACACACACCCACACACACACACACACACACACACACATGCAGGCACGCAGGCACGCACGCACACACATCAGTTCAAAGTTGCATCCCCTTAGGACATTTCAAAGGAATAAATAGAGTCTGTGGGAAGCACAGATATACAGGAGTGCGAGATATGGAGAAAAAGAAAAAGTGAGAGAGATGTTGAGGGGCAGTAGTGTTTGTTCCCATCCACAGGAGGCCTTTCATGTGTTAAAACGTGTGTGTGTGTGTGCGTGTGTGAGTGTGGGGTTGTGTATGTGTGTGTGTACCTGGACCTAAGAGAGACTCAGCTCTGCACTCTCTCCCCCTTACACACACACACACACACACACACACACACACACACACACACACACACACACACATGCTAGCAGGGGGTCCCCTGAGGACGTAGCCTCATAGACATGGACATGCAGGGACACACACAGGCTGAGATCCTTAATGGTGTACCTACATGCAACCCCTGCTGAGAGCTTGATGTTTACTGTGAGGAATGTGGTAAGGGGGTGGTTGAGGAGAGATTTTTGTGTGTGTGTGTGTGTGTATGTGTGTGTGTGTGTGTGTGTGTGTGTGTGTGTGTGTGTGTGTGTGTGTGTGTGTGTGTGTGTGTGTGTGTGTGTGTGTGTGTGTGTGTGTGTGTGTGTGTGTGCGTGTGTGTGTGTGTGCGTGTGTGCGTGTAAATTTGGAGTGTTTAATTTTTTTGAAGAAAAGAGATTTGTTGATGTTCACAGCAGCTAGAAAAAGATGTGAACCGTTAAAAAAAGCACTGGTGGTCAGGTTTAGGGGAAGAAGTACTGTATTTGTGTGTTTATATGTGCAGCATATTATGTGTGTGTGTGTGTGTGTGTGTGTGTGTGTGCATTCATGTGTGTTTATACATGTATCTGATACATATATATAGATGTGTGTTTGTGTGTGTGGGTATGTGTGTGTGTGAGTATGTGTGAGTATGGGTGCTGACTGACTGAGATGGACCACCCATCATGCATGGCCCTCATCCAGCCTGCTCTGCTGTATCACACAAGGAGAGACTCAGGATTTAGAGGGTGAGGGGAGTGGGGGGCTCACTTAAAGACAAGCGTGTGTATTGGGGGTGATATGAGGTTGTGTGTGTGTGTGTGTGTGTGTGTGTACTGCAGGTGGGAGAAGGAAAGGGATGTAGACCTTTGTTGGAAGTCTGTGTGTTGGTGGTTGCATGGTGGTCGAATAAAGTGGTGGTGTGTGTGTGTGTGTGTGTGTGTGTGTGTGTCTGTGTGTGTTTTTGTGAGTGTGTGTGTGTGTTTGTGAGTGTGTGTGTGTGAGTGAGTGTGTGTGTGTGTGTGAGAGAGAGAGAGAGAGAGAGAGAGAGAGAGAGAGAGAGAGACAGGGTTTGGTGTGAGGGTTGTCATAGCCAGCTGTGTTCAAAATACAAGCCAGGTGAGTGCTGGCAGATGTTTCTCAACATGACCCTCAGTGACCCCCCTACACCACCTGGGACTTTAAATCTAACACGACTCCACCACCATCATCAGAAAAAAAAAAACGATTCAATCTCATGGAGCTGTAAAATCAGCAATCATTATCCAGTCTGTGTATTTTTAGACACTGTGCTAAATTTAAGCAAGTTACAGGTCAGTCTCCTGGCAGGCGCTCAGGGCTTGGCGGGACGTAACCGAGACAGATGTGTGGAGGGAGATAGAATGGTGAATGCCCTCGGCGTTGGGGTGAGTGTGGGGTGGGCAGTCTGTGAACTCATGTTGTGTAAAGAGAAGGGTTGCACAAGGTCAGGTTGCGCTCACTGCGCTGTGCTGCGCTGCGCTCTACATGGGGAGGCTTTGACGTGAACACTAACTGCATTTACAAATGAACCATCACTGGCCCTGTCTGACCCCTCCTGTCCACTCTTATCTATAGTTTATCGCAAAGGGACAGAGCTGCCCACTTCCAAAGTATGAGGGAGGAAGCCAGATAATGGCGGCACAAGTCTCCCATGGATGTCCTATGGATGTTTTTTATCCTTTCTTTCTAGAATGTTCCAAGACATGATCCATGTCTCAGTCACATCTCAATCATGCAAATGTGTAGTCTGTGTTAGCTTACCTAATCAACGGTCACATGCAAAATGTGAAATGTCAACTTCATTGACCTTCCAGTGCTTTACAGATGATGGCTTCATGCATATAAGACAATGTGTATACTTATAGTTATATAAAAGGGTTTGAATGTGTGTTACTGCATTTTAATATTTGTTGTTAATGTTTTTCAACACGATCACTTGGAGGCCTTTGTGTTCAGTCAGCAGACTACTCTTTTAGTCTTTGATCTTACTACCCGACCCCCCATATGATAATAGGATTAAACCAGAAGCCCCCTTTTACATATTATATGGTCTATTCAGTGTCATTCCAGAGGATGCCCCCTACCGTCCAACCAAGCACACACACACACTCACATACACACACAGATGCACCCTGCCCTCTACTCACCCATAACCCATATTCACCCACGACCCACCTATCCACACACACACACACACACACACACACACACACACACACACACACACACACACACACACACACACACACACACACACACACACACACACACACACACACACACACACACACACACACACACACACACACACACACACACACACACACACACACACACACACACACACACACACACACACCGTACACACCTTTCATTCCCTGTCTGTCGCCAGGATAGATGGCTTACAAATGGCGGTCCCATGCCACCTCCATGACAAAACAAGGTAGGATTTGGAGGTCCAGTGCTGCAGTAATCCCCCCTTGCCCTCTGGGAAAAAGTAAGGGTCACAGCGATAGTTCACCTCATCTTAGGCATTCCACGGCTCTCACACCACCATCATTTCAGTGTTTGTGTGGCTCTCTCTAACACCCGTGAGAAAAACACTTCGACGGAGAGGCAAGAAAATAGTTTGAATGACAGAGCCGCTCAAGTCAAGCTGGGAGATATTTATGTTTGTCCCTTGGCACGGTTCACCAGTGGCTTGTCACTGCAGTGTCGCACATGTTGATTTGTCTCATCTCAGAAAAGGAAATGGGATTTAAAGTGTCCTTTTTCAAACTGCCGCCCTGAGTTGGAGTCAGAATTTGGTTTAAAGACACTGTGTGTGTGTGTTCTCGGGCTGTGTTTGTGTGTAATGGTGTGTGAGTGCCTCTGTGTGTGTGTGTGCGTGAATGCGTGCGTGTGTGTGGGGACTCTGGCACACTATCTCAGCAGCTGCTTTCCTAGTAAACCATAATCACTAAATGTGTACATGAAATCAATTACTTCATCATCCAATAACTGTAATTTTTTTGATGAAGACTAACATTCTGATATGGAGTCATGAAATTTCATCAATCAAGTCATTATGAAGGCTGAGCACACGCACCCAGGCAAACCACCTCCAATCCTTTGGCAAGGTGAACTGTGACACAACAACCACACACACAGAGACAAAGACAAACACAAAGGTGACGTGTGTAGTCAAATTATACTCTATACTCACATGTAACATCCACAAAGCCAAGGTCAACCATGCATACGTGCTTAGAAACACAATAAACATACCGATAACAACTTAATGATAACGACACACACACAGGCACACAGAATGACTAACCAACGAGGATGTTTTAGTCAGCTTTAGTCGCTTGCTCTCTGAGAAGTACATTAGATCCAACAAACTTGGGTGCTTTGGGTTGCCCACTAGAGAACAACGGGTGACTGATTTAATGTTTTTGTTTTCATCAATAATGTATATCATATTTTTCATTTTACACCTGTACGGGGAGGCAGTTGTGATGGTAATTGTATCTCCTTCATTAAAGGGTCATTGGCAAAGACCTGGGTGTTATAGGGGTCCGTACAGATAGAAGGTTACCCTAGGACTGTGCTTTTCCGTCCAGCAATGTCAGACTGGGGTAGGGGGATGCACAGTTGGATTCACCTTTACCTTTACTTCCTGTATTATTTTAATTCTTGTATTTCTTTAAGGTCTCAAGTTATGTGCTTTCTTCTTCTTTTTGCCATGTTCTTGTCCATTTTTCATAATGTCGTGAATTATTTATTTTCCTATCTTCGCTTATCCGTTTTGAAATCCCGCAAAAAAAAAACCATTCTGTCAATTTTAGCCCACTGTCGTCACCCATCTAGAAGGAGGCAGGAAGGACCGTCTGGCCCATAATCAGGGTACAGGTTCCTAAGTACTCTGGTTGGACTCTCGCTCCCAGTATTTATACCACCACCATTCCGTGCCTAAAATGCCTTTGGTTCTTCCCGCTTACTCTGAAAGCTTTTACAGTTCAAAAAGTACGGAATTTCTCGCTCGTTTGTCTTTTTCTATCTTCATCCCATCTTTCTCTGTTTAGCACTTTGTGCAAACTACTTTAACAGCGCTATATATCAAAACATTTTTTTATTATTATTACTACGAGACAGAGCGAGAGAGAAAGAGAAAAGAAGATGGAGATCAAGATAGACAGACAGATGTAGCGAAAGTAAATGAATGTGTGTGTATGTGACTGTGTCTCTCCTTGTGTGTGTGTGTGTGAGTAAGAGAGAGAGACAGAGAGAGTAGATGTGAGTGAAATAAATGGCAAAAAAGAAATATAGAAAAATACTATTTCCCCCACACGTGTGATGAGGTTCATATAAGTGGGGGAACAGAGACAGTAATCTTGGACCCCACGAAACGAGTTTTCAGAGCCCCCTCCTCCCGAGCCTAGTGGGGCCAAACCCTGTTAACGAGCCCACATAGTGGAGTTTATGAGATTAATGCCGGGCAGAGAGCAGGTGTCTGCCAAAATTCCATTCCTATTTAAATCTCCCGGCCCATACCAGCGCTGTAATCCTATTAGGGCTAATTGAGTGAAGTCGGCAGTCTTTTCCAGTTATACCAAGTTCAGGCTCTAAGAGGATTCTAAGGGGAAACGGTACATTGCACCAAATGGACAACTGTAGTGGATGGTTCCACCATAGACTCCCAATGGTGTTATTCTTTTTATTTGGGGGGGGATGCATGCATTGGCTGAACAGCTGCCGTTGCATTGAGGGGATGAATAATGGTGGAACAGCATGCATGTACCCCCCAACGCCCAAATGACTCGCACAAGTAACTAACATCCTGATACATATTGAGGAGACCACACAGAAATAATCTCCTGTTTACTCATCCAGACATATGGCCTTGCACTTCTGTTGTAATTACACAATAATTACATAGCAATACATTTTAGAGTTCATATGTTAACCTCGTATTATTTTAAACAACCTGCATAAAACTGCAGTATAAGTGTAAGTACAAGTCTTTAGTCCAATATATAGTGATTAAAAAAAATTATCGAACTATTATTTTAACTTTACTTTGCCTAAGTCAAATGCAATGTTTTTCTTTAATATAGTATAGTTGAATAACAGTTTGTTCTTACATTTATGGTTAGAAATATTTGACAAATTTTGAGTTTTATGCTCAAGTGTTTCTGAAGTTATATATATACACATGTCATCTAACTATCATTCTCTTTGAGGAGTAAAAAGCTTTAATCAGTCATAACCTCATAGTTTTTTATGAGGTCTTTTTTATGTCTGTGAGCGTTTTCACACAAAATCTCTTTTGTGGAGCTCATGAAAACTTCTAGTGGAAATTGACAACCTTCTCTCCCTCATGATCGCACTCTATCACAACCACCATCATCAAACAACTAGATGCCGTCTCCACAGTGATCTGTGACCTCCGATTTCCTGGACAGGGGCCCAGAAGAAAGTCTCATAAGTCACATAAGAGAAGCCTGAGTTGCGTCTCTAATGCGTCGCCTTCTCGCCAGAACTCTCTGAGCATGCCCTTGTCTGATCTGCGCCCATCCTCCCATCGGCCTCTGCTGTCGCCAGGCAGACAGTCTGCCTAAAGGGTCCGGCCCCGGGAAGAATGCAGGCCACTGTGGTAAGGGAATCAGCCATGAAGATAGCGGTCGATAGGCCCTCCATGGTTCAAACAGGTGTTCCAGAGAGACAGAATCAGAGGTCATGGACATTTCCTGATAAAGGAAGAAGTGGCCAAGTAGTACACTGGCGGCACTGAGTGCTCGCATTAGGAGGACATTAACCTGCAGTGGTTGACATTTAGGGGAAGATGAGTAAGGAGTCTGGATGGAAAAACGGCAAGTTAGGGTTCGGATAAGGTTAAGGTTTTAGACTTCCCCTACCTAATGGAACCAACCCTGCGTAAAACAGAGGATTTAAAAAAAAGCCTGCTTTTCCTCTGTGTAAGAGTTCGTAAGCGAGACATTGGAAAATGTTTGGCGTAGAACCATAGTAGTGCAAACTCAGAATGCTCATAAAGAGTTAAATCATGTGCTAGTGAACTATTTTAGACTACTTAATTCCACTCTCCCCCTTTTTATCATCTATAAAGCGCTTACAGTACAACAGGAAAGGAAAAAAAAGAACAACAGCAATTAGCTAGCTAATTATAAGCCTCTTAAATCCCTTTGCTAATTCGGCCGGATTGTGGTACGGTGTAGCTCTAAGGCAGCCGACCTATAGTAAACACATCCACAGCTAATCGGCGTTGAAGCGGACAAGGGTCTACAGTCAGCGCTTACTCTACACCCCCCTCTGTTGTGAAATCCATCCACCGTTTCCAGGACGATGTCTGTGACATAGTGAACATTCCATATATCTGATCAGAGGTCAGGAATAACTGCACTGGAGAGAGTGTGGATATGGACATACACCCCCTCCCCCCATTAGTGTGGAAAAGAGAGCTAAAGTGGTAGAATAATATTTCCTTTGTTTCTTGCCTGCACAAGGAACTCTCTGTGTGATGCTGGGGTCTGAACTCAGACAGTGTGGTTATGGAGGTGAAGTAGGGCTGCTCTATCAAACGCAGACAAAACAGGCTGACAAACATATGGAGGCATGCGTGGCTGGCCCTTGTTCTGTAACCGACACAACAAGGTCACAACCCTGCAAACATTTACATTCACTACCTCTAACTGCTCAGAACAGCCCTCATGAAAAGGACTCCCTGCCACCAGCCATTCACCTCCCAACGGCCTGTGGTGGTGAAGCCTGGGGCTTGTTCTGGAGGGTGTCCTGCCCTGAGGGCCCTGGGGGTGGTGAGCAGAGAGCGCCCCTTTTCCAGCTCACACTGGGCAGAGTGCCCCTAGACCCAGGAAGGAGGAAGAGGGGAAAGCTCAGCTGGCGTCTATAGGAATGCAGCTACTGTGTTTCTGTGTGTGTGTGTGTGTGTGTGTGTGTTTGTGTGTGTGAGAGTGAGCGTGTGTGTCTTTGAGTGTGTGTGTGTGTGTGTGTGTGTATGTGTTTGTGTGTCTGTGTGTCTGTGTGTGTGCGTGCGTGTGCGTGTGCGTGTGCGTGTGCGTGTGCGTGTGCGTGTGCGTGTGCGTGTGCGTGTGCGTGTGCGTGTGTGTGTGTGTGTGTGTGTCTGTGTGTGTGTGTGTGTGTGTGTGTGTGAGAGAGAGAGAGAGAGAGTGTGACTGGAGGGAGATGATAGGAGTACCAAGGGGCTTCCCTCCAAAGAGGGGGAGGTACAGTGAGTAGGGATGCTTACCATAATTTATCTATTTTGCATCTTGGTATGCCAATCCTTCTAAATACCTACCTCTCCATGTATGTATGTCTCTCCTTCTAAATACCTAGGTACATACAAACAGCAATAGGAGCCAAGCCCTTTCATGATTTACAAGAACTCTTTTCATGACTTGCATCTGCGAGCATCAGATGCAATCAGAGAAGGCCTTGGCAGGTTTACCTCACAATGTATGTTTTTCTGCATATGTAATGCTTTATAGTTTGAGCTTTGCATCATCATCATCAGCTTGCCAGTTTGGAATCTTACAGCACACACACACACTCACACACACACACACACACACACATGCACACACACACATACACACACACGCTTCGGACAAAAGACAAAAGATGTCGCTTTGGACAAAAGGTTCTGCTAAATGACTAAATATAAATGTAACACACACACACACACACACACACACACACACACACACACACACACACACACACACACAGGATATACTCATACACACACGGAGCATAGGAAAATAACTAATTTAATACACAGTACAATTACACATAAATACAGCCCACTGGCAAAGAACTAAACTGTCAGCCCCTTTGACACTCCCCTGCCCCCCCCCCCCCCCCCCCCCCAACATCTGAAACCCCTGGCACAGAAGATTATAAAGCATAAAAAGAGGAAAGGAGGGATAAGCTATGAGAAAGAAAGAGAGAAAGAGACAGAGACAAAGAGAGAGAGAGATTGAAAAAGAGAGAAAGGAGAGAGAGAAAGAAAAAAAAAGTCAAAGAATTGGATTAATTGGCATGGTGCAAGATGGCTGGTCAGAGCCAGCGAGAGTGTCAGTGTTTGGTGGAGAATCCCTGAACAGGCTCCTCAAGCTCCGACCGTCTGCGCAATTAGCCGCTGTGAACTCCGACCCCGGGCCGAATAATTAATGAATAACCGAGGGGATAAAGACAAAAGGCGCGGAGTGCTTTGGGCGAGTGCGCCGCGCGTAATACATCAAAGAATGCCGGTAATTGGCCCTGTGGCTTTCATTCTTTGCCCTATTTCTTTCAATTCATTGACTCAAAATAATAGGTTCAGGTTCACTATCAACAGGTCGTAAGCCATTGGAGTGGAGTGCAAAACTTCAACAGGGTCCTGTGTGTGTGTGGTTAAGTGTGTGTGTGTGCGTGTGTGTGTGTGTCCATGGCTGATGGCTGAGCTGTAGCTGCAGACTTGCCGACACGTTAGACGGGAGAGGTTTTCGTGAGCAGTAGTGTAGACGGAGAGACTGAGGACCGTGAGGTTGTCAGCATCTTTGGTGAAGATTTGTGTAGCCCTCTGTATGTGCCATTATGCTGGAATATAACTGGTATGGACAGGTGAGTAAAACACAGCCTTCACGGATGGTTATCAAAAATCAGTGGTTTTCGTTGCTTAGTAAATGTTTCAATATTTTACACTTTTCTGGACATACTGTTAGACCCCTACAAGTAATGATAACTTTAATTGTGCTGGCAGTTGTGGTGGTAATTCTGAGAAACAGGTGACACGCACATTTGCATGGAAATGTACCATTTGGCCAGGTTGTCAATTAGCATATATATGCATATATACTATGTATGCATATATTTTCCAAATAAATGCATCTATAATGGTACAGTAAGTGTGTTAATCAAGGAGGTATCAGCTTCTGTTACTGGTGAGCGTTGCTAAGGCCTGGTGACCTAAGAGCATCTACCCAGAACTATTATCTCCCGTCTCACGATGAGATGCCTCCCTAAAACTGAAATGCTTCTGTCTATCTGGTTTGCCTGCTTGTACTCTGAATAGACAAATGGTCTCATAGAACTTATGTTGTAGAAGATTGCGAGGGAAATGTGTTGCTCGTATGAATCGTTATAATTTGTTTTACTGCTTATGGTGTGTCCGCTTACACAAACAAATTGAATGTTTGATGTTCACTGAAGGAAGCTAAAAGTAATTCTGTTATAACTCATAACAAGTCCATTTTATTATGATCTGCTTATACCAATGTTTCTTTCTCCGAGATATTCATTGGCTCATGGTTCCAGAAGGCGCAGGAGTTGAACGGCCACCGTTATGCTCCCTCTGTTTCCTTAAAGTTTTAAGATTGTTTGCGTGATGTGTATCTTCATGACGTAAGTTCCCCCTGGAATGAGGCCCCATATAGTAGATAACACTGGGACAGTTCTGATGCTGATCGACTTAGCAACTGTGTGGGGCCTGTTGTGCGTTTTTATCGCTGTGGTTGGTGATAACTGCTCGAGTTTAAGGCCCGCTCTTGTGCTCTCACGGATCAAAACACACATGGCTCAGCTGGGTTTGCCACAGACAGGGCATTCTAAAGAGACAGATCGAAGAATGCAACTGTTTAATCACATTCCCTCTGATTGACTTTTCCACACATTTTCGCACTAAACACTAGTCTCATAAAAGGCAGTGCCACCTGAAACAGCTGGACTTGTTGGTGGACAGACGAAACTATATCAAAGGTCTAGCAACGAATCATTTTAGCCGTGAATAGGTATGTGTGTGAGGGCGACACTGAAGTCCAATCGGGTGTACCTTGCAGAAGGGCACAATGTTAGCCTATCGTGCGTATTAGCGTGAATGAAAGGCTTCAATGTTTACATCTCAAGGTTCACACCAAATACCAATTAGAGGAGATAGTTCCACGTACTGAAAGACATACCTCTGATGGTATTTAGAATAAAAAACCATAAGAAACCAATTAAACACACTGACGGATCTCCTAGGACTGTGAAAGGACGTGTGTGTCTGTCTGTGTTTGTGTGTGTATCCTGGGCCATGGAATGCAGGTTAAGACACACACTCATACACACACACACACACACACACACACTCACACACACACACACACACACACACACACACACATTGACCTGCATTCCCTGGCCCAGGACACATATACACACACACACACACACACACTATGGGCCATTCACCTAGCTTCTTTGAGGCTTTGAGAGGTCACATCACGCCCCCGTCCCCAGATGGTCGGCTGCCGTCAAAGAGCCCAATTCAGGGCCTGAACACAGGGCGTCACGTGCAGCGCTAGCGGTGCACGCACATACCTACAACCAAAAGGGCTTAACTCCATTAGCCGATCGCTTAGTGCTCAGTCGGCCGAGCCTAGTCATGAGGTCAAATGCCTCACGATTTGCTTGGAGTCCAGATTGTCCGGATTCAGACGAGACTTTTTTTTTCCTCTCTCTTTCTGTTCTTCACCTCACCTCACTCATTCCTTTTCTTTCTTTATTTCTCGCTCTAAACTCACATATTTCTTCTCTTTCTTCATCTCTTTAACATCTCTCTCTGAACCACTCTTTCTTTCTCTTCACTATACTCATTCTGTCCTTCTTTCTCTGTCTTTATTGCTCTCTCTGAACTCCCTTCCCTCTTTCTTTATCTCTTTCTCTCTCTCTTTTCTTTCTTTCTCTTAATTTATTCCATCCCTCATTCTCTCTCTTTATCTCTCTCTCTACTCACCCATTTCTTCCCTCTTTCTCTACCTCTTTCTCTCTCTCAACTCTCCTTCTTTCTCTGCACTTCACTCATTCCATTCCTCATTCTCTCTCTTTATCTCTCTTTCCCTTTTAACTCACCCATATCTTCCGTCTTTCTGTATCTCTTTGCCTCTCTCTTCGCATTCCTTCTCTCTCTCTCTCTCTCTCTCTCTCTCTCTCTCTCTCTCTCTCTCTCTCTCTGGTCAGTCAGTCTTGGTGAGTTGAAAGGTTTCTCATACGTGGGTGTGCAGTGTCAGGCAATTAAACAGCCTAACGGGTCTTAGCTCTGTCTTTTGGCCTAAGGGGCACCCCGTAGTGATGAAAAGGCTTGCGTCGTCTCACGTTAGTCTCACACAGGTGCCTCTCCTGTCTCCCTCTCATTCTGGCTCTTTGGCATCTCTGCTTCAGACACTAGCCCAGACGCAAGAAACGCGAGACAGAGGGGAAGGGGCTTATTGGCATGAGCGTCCGTGGGATGTAAGATTTCCTTGGTGATGTTCTTAGCGTTCACATTACTTCACCCTTCCTTGATCAATTACAAACAGGGTCACGCAACAGACGTAAACACAGAGGGATGGGTAGGGTCGGAGGAGAATTTACTACAAGAAAGGCCAAAACACATTCCAAACAGGACCCGAACACTGAGAGGTATTGAAAGTTCAATGGGTTTGGTGTTCAATGGACGCGTGGATCTCGCTGAATAGCCCCAGAGCTAATGATATGGGTCAGAACACAGTTTCATTGATTTAGAGCTTTTCTCTTTCAAATCACCATTTTTCTCAGGGCCGCTGCTGGCCTTAAGCGGAATTGCTTCACATACCCCACCACCCCTGCCAAACAAAACAGAACATGTATTTCAGCTTGCATAAATAAAAAAACAATAACATAAGTAGCAAGTCTTACAAATGTTAACGTGAACAACTAAAGCAAATGAAAGCCCTGTGCTGTATAAATATTCTCTTCTTTAGTAAGTTG
>NC_137912.1:17033430-17038430 GCF_963457725.1 Sprattus sprattus
TGTGTGTGTGTGTGTGTGTGTGTGTGTGTGTCTGTTTGTAGTATGTATGAGTGTGTGTATGTGTGTGTGTGTGTGTGTGTGTTAGTGTGTATGTGTGTGTGTGTGTGTGTCTGTTTGTAGTATGTGTGAGTGTGTGTGTGTGTGTGTGTGTGTGTGTGTGTGTGTGTGTGTGTGTGTGTGTGTGTGTGTGTGTGTGTGTGTGTGTTTGTGTGTTAGTGTGTGTGTGTGTGCTCTATGTATTCTGTCATTTCATAATCTAATCAAGTGTGAGAAATAATAATACAAAATGATTTAACAGCATGCTTTCTCTCCAGAGTTTATATAAATGTATCAGAACTGCTCTTAGTACAATTAGAGTTTGCATTATCTTTGATTATGTGAGGTTGTTCTGGGTCACTGGTTACTGGGATAACTTCGGCCCTGATTGTTTCATTTAAGCACTTACTGGCATTTCGTCCTCGACAACCTCTGTTTGTCTCTCAATGAGACCATTTTTGTTCTGGATGTAAAAAATGACAAACCTTTTTTTAAGTAAATGTACTTTATTCCAGAAAAAAATCTGGGGTCTAACGAAAGTGAGGCCTAACAAATATGTAATTTTTGAGTTACAGTATAGTCAAATCTCACATTCAACAGATGACAGACAACAGACGGTAAGTCAGTTGTATAATTGGTTATGATTCAAGTAAGAAAATGTATTGCTCCTTCGTGACCAATGGACCTGTGTGTAAAACACACAGTGGTTTGTTTCAGGGGCTTGAGGAGAAGGGTAAAATGTGCGCCCAGAGGTAAAAGTACATCATAGGAGTATTTCTGTTCTTTCCACTTTTGGTTTGGTGCTGGATAGAAAGAGTACACAGCAGATTCACATCCTAATCCAGGACTTCAGTGCATTCTGTTTCTATTCTTATGTGTGTGTACCTGATGCTTGTGGAAGTATGTGTGTGTGTGTGTGTATGTCAGTGTATGTGTGTGTGTGAGAGAGAGAGTTTGTCTGCATGTGTGTGTGTGTGTGTGTATGTGTGCGTGTGCGTGTTTGTGTGTGTGTGCACGAGTGAGTGAATCAGGGTTACATTGGCATGCCTGTGCAAGAGCACACAATTAGATCTCCTCACGCTACGCCGCTGTGACTGATTTAGGTTGAGGGTGGGGGATACAGGGGCTGGAATGGCTGTGGTGGTGGGGGTATGTACGTGAGTGTGTGTGTGAGCATGCGTGTGTGCATGTGTGTGTGTGTCTTTCAAGGGTGGGCGTTACGGAGCCGCATTCCTTTCAGGTGTGCCTTTGAACGGCAGCCTTGTCGAGGCTGACAGGGAAGCCTTAATTGATTTAGGGGCTCAAATCGGATTTGGGCCTAATTGCATCTGGTCTCTGAAATGACTGGGTGGACTGTCTCTCCATGCAGCGCTCCCCTTCCCAGCACACAAACCCATTAGCTCAGGATGAAACTGTTTATGTAACGCTCTGGCTTCCCTAACGTTTGCCACTCTTTCACTTTCCCCCCTCTTTTTCTCTCTATCGCTCTTCCCCTTTTAGAAGTAGGAACATGAAAGGGAAGGAGAGAGAGAGGGAGACTGATTGGTGTCTATAGTTCTATGTGGTACTTGTAATTGTCATAACGAGACTTCACGTGAGATTGCACTAATCATGTCCTGCTGTGTCAAAGCTTAAATAGGGAACATTGTAAATGTCAGCAGACAGTACAGTCATAGCAGTAAAAAATACGTGGATGCTGACATTGGAGGTTTGGGGTGGGTGATCAGTACATAAAACACTGACAAGAAATCCATAGAAAATTCAAAATTAGGAATCATTACATTACCATAGCAAAAAAGGATGAAAACAACATTTCTGTATTTTGCGTTGAGATTAGCAATTTAAAAATAGATTTATAGATTGTTTGTGGTTGTTGCCAAATGCAGTCTCAGTAGTATCACTATTTTCAGAGGTGAACTGTTGTGTTCTGGTAAAAATGGGTGTAATATTTAATTTATATATGAATCATTAAAGTTGCCGGTGAGGGGATTATGCATTCCTTTTCTACTCGGATAAAACAGCTCTCAGATGTGGAAGCTGGACTTTGAAGTGGTGTCTCAGAAGCTGTCCAGCTTTTACACTATCGGATCCAGGAAGTCTCATGTTTTAAACATGTCTTGTGTTTTTGAGAGGGTGTGTGCATTTGTGTGTGTGTGTGTGTGTGTGTGTGTGTGTGTCTAACAAAGGTGTGCTTTCTGGATGGGCCTGGGTGATGAGTCAAAAGTGGCCAACTAGGACTTTCAGTTGGCATTTACAAACACACCCATAGACTGTCAGACACACTCACACACACACACACACACAAACACAAAAGCTTCTCAGAATTCTAGTCGCACATATTGAAGAACACACACACACACACCCACTCACACACACACACACACACACACACACTCACACGCACACTCTCTCACACACACACACACACTCTCTCACACACACACACACACACACACACACACACACACACACACACACACACACACACACACACACACACACAAACACAGGGTTTTCTTTCCCATGCAGATGACGTGTCCACACACAGCCCTGTAAACATTGCATAAGTGTGCTATCCTCTGAATAATTATCCCACAGAACAGATTCCTCTCGCAGCCTGAATGAGAGCTGGAGTCTTGGACACTGACTGTTTCCTCAGACTCAGAACACACAACAAATTAATGTAAAAACATGTGCCTCTCTCTCCTTCCCTCATTCTCTCTAACACAGTGGTTCTCAAACTGGGGTCCGCAACGCCTTGCCTGGGGGTCCGCGAAAAAGTCTGGCTTCCAAAGGTTTAAAAAATTAAATATATATATATTTTTATTGCAATACAGTATATAAAACATGTAGACTAATGTTGCAGGGTGAACCGGTAATGGAAAGGTACCGCGGAAACCTTACGTAAAAAACAATACGATTTTGCATATTTTTAGTACTTCATTAAAATAGCACGCAATCAGAGCGCACTCACTGTTCCGCTCCCGCTGTGAGTGAGGGCAGCCAGCCCTCACTCTCAGCAAGCGAGTGATCCCAGGGGAGACATGGCCTCATGTGCAGGAGCTTTTGCCGACCGTCCTCGGCTTCTTGAAAAAAAAGAAGTGAGATCTGGAAGTGCTTCGGATAGGAAGCAGACTGTGAAGGAAAGCCCATCGACGCACAGTGACCATCCGGTAAAACATGCTTCAAAGCCACTCAGGCAAAGGGAGGTCACACGTCAAATATGGCTAAGCACCTCTCAGACAAACACCCTAACTTTTCAGAGAGTTCTCAGAACGACAGGTTAGCAAATGTGATTACAAACATAAACACCCCCAAGGTCACCCATATACAGCCTAACACGAGTAGCCTTAGCCTAGTTTAGCGACAATCGTTTTTTTCCCATCACAGAATTTTGACGATGCGTAGTACAATAATCATAATGCAGGTGGTTAACGTAGCCAAACCGCATTTTTCACGCTAGTAATGTTAACTGCCATAATCTGCAAGTGATGCATTTAATCTTCCATCAGTGCGGTTCGTGTTTATCGTTGCAGAAGGCCATTTTTTAAAGATTGGTTAGCCGAAGGCATATCGGATGGCCCTTTTGCATGTATTCTCGTTTAAGACGTTGATCTAGATTTCAATTTGGCTGCAAGAACAAAGCCCAGTTCATTGTCAAAATTAAACTCTAGAGAAAAACGCTATACATGTATAATCAATGATATGATGTCACCATGTAGTTTTCATTAATATCTAGCTGGAGGCTAATACTAATATGAATGACATTTGTTAAGTGTTCCTGACAACCCTAATACAACAGACAAGTGCTTATCACATCAGCCATGAAGCAACAGCAGATTGTCCAAGGGTAGCCATCGTTCAGTGACAACAAGACAGGGTAAATAAACTGGACTGGACAAACTATGTGCTGAGAGACAGGCACAACCTTCTCATTGATCACACACACACAGAGATGTACAGAGATTGGTTCAGAGTGTCAGTTTTTGATATCATTAGTAGGATATTTCATGTTTGTTAATGTCTTTGTTAAAAATAAATCTTCTGCCCTTTGATGGGTCCCTGGCCGACACTTTAGCCTAGCCAACACTTTAACCGAGCCCTCTAGTGTCCAGTAAGGTCATCTGTCATGCCCCGAGGCGCCAGCATGCATGGTGCACAGGGACACAGGCCTGCTCCCTCTGAAATGTGATTCAGCTCGTGTGTGTGTGTTTGTGTGTGTGTGTGTGTGTGTGTTTGTGTGTGTATGTGTGTGTGTGTGTGTGTGTGTTGGTATGTGTGTGTGTGTGTGTGTGTGTGTGTGTGTGTGTGTGTGTGTGTGTGTGTGTGTGTGTGTGTGTGTGTGTGTGTGTGTGTGTGTGTGCGTGTGTGTGTGTGTGTGTGTGTGTGTGTGTGTGTGTGTGTGTGTGTGGTGCACAGGGACACTGGCATGCTCCTTCTGAATGTGATTCAGCTTGTGTGTGTGTGTGTGTGTTTGTGTGTGTGTGTGTGTGTGTGTGTGTGTGTGTGTGTGTGTGTGTGTTTGTGTGTGCTTGTGTGGGTGTGTGCGTGTGTCAGTGTGTTTGTGTGTGTGTGCTGTGTTATGGCTGTCATTGCCCCAGAATGGCGTCTAACTAGAGGTAGATTTAGTGCTGTGGAATTTGCGTGTCCGTGTGTGTGTTGGGGGTGGGTGAGGGAAGGGAAGGGAAGAGGAGAGGGGGACTGTGTTGAGGAAACTGAGATGAAATGTGGAGGATGGATGAATGGAGAGAGAGGAGGGACAGATGAGAGAGGTCTTGTGTGGCTCTGGGCTAATTGTTTTGTCCTCTCTCTCTGCATCCTGCTGACATCCCCCCCCCCTCCCCCGCCCCCAAACCACACATACACACACACCAAGCACCCCACACATGCACACACACCACGCACCCCCACACATGCACCCCTCAGGTTGACATTTGACCCTCTGCTGCTTGTTTGCTAGGCTA
>NC_137912.1:17043430-17058430 GCF_963457725.1 Sprattus sprattus
AGTGTCATTCATCTTCTGGCAATAAAACACGTATGTGAATGTTGTGTGTGTATTTGTGTATACGTGGGTGTGTGACAGTGTGAGGTGGTGACTCTGGCAGAACATAAATACAACACTGACAGGATCTGGGAAGGGCTTATAAAGGGAACTACACTTTTATTTCTTTTTAATCTGCTCATTATCCCCCAAAGCGCAAAGGCCTGTAAATCAAAGCAGTCCAGATTTCCAGATATTTGTCCTTTTCTGTCCTCAGAGGCAGCTGTGTGTCTGTGAGTAAGTGTGTGTGTGTGTGTGTGTGTGTGTGTGTGTTTGTGTGTGTATATGTGTGTTTGTGTGTGTGTGTGTGTGTGAGAGAGAGAGAGAGAGAGAGAGAGAGAGAGAGTGTGTGTGTGTTCACACATAGACAAGCCATTGTCTGTCGGCCGCATTAACCGGACTGCAGAGCCATTGCAACTGGAATCAAATTAAAGGGCCTAAGGACTTAATAAGCGTGTCTCCTGCATTTACAGTCGAGAGAGAGAGAGATGTGGAGAGGGAGTTAGATAGAGAGAGAGACAGAGAGAGAGGGATAGAGAGAACGAGAGAGAGAGAGAGAGAGAGAGAGAGAGATGTGGAGAGGGAGTTAGATAGAGAGAGAGACAGAGAGAGAGGGATAGAGAGAACGAGAGAGAGAGAGAGAGAGATGGAAAGAAAGTTTGAGAGGAAGAAAGATGGAGAGAGAGAGAGTTCTGTTCTGATGTTATTTTCTGTTTTTCTAGAGATACTAACTACCTGTATAATTAGAAATGCTTTCACAATACAAAGTTAGTTTACGGCATGCCAATGAAGCTAATTTAAATTCCAATTTGAACTGAGAGTTACAGAAAGAGAGAGAGAGAGAGAGGGAGAGAGAGATGGAGAAGGAGAGAAATTGAGGGATGGAGAGAGAGAGTAAAAGAGAGGTAGAGTTAGAAAAAGAGAGAGAATTATGGAGGTGAAGAGAGTGATGGAGAGTCAGAGAGACAGTATGTCAAGAAGAGCCTCCAAACACACAAGCAAAGGACAGGAGATCCTGGCCTGTTTCTGTACTGGTGCAGAGATGCTGATACTGACTTGTTCAGTTCCCTCCAGTCATTCTTTCACTTCTCTCACTTGCTGTTACAGTCCTGCTGCTTGCTCTTTCACTTTTCTCTCCCTAAAATACACGCACGCACACTTTCAGAATCAGAATCAGAATCAGAATTGTATTTATTGCCAAGTAGGTTTACACCTACCTGGAATTTGCTCCGATGTATAGGTGCATCCAGTGAACAATCTCAATAATTGAACCTTCTTTGTGTATGTGTCAGTGTATTTCACAATTTAAAGGTGCGTGTATTTATGTAAGCAAATGAGGGTGCTTTATTTATATATATATACGTATAATATTAGAACAATATATGCAAGTCTTGATTTTTAAACTGAGTAAAGTAAAGGGATGAGAAACAGTGCTGCATTAGGATTCAACTCGGGGAGCACTTTATTAACTATAGACCACAGGACTATTGGCTAAAGATTCTTGAGCTGTGCTGCTACAGCTGTTGGAGGCTTAAGTGATGAATGTGACTTCTTTTTATAATCCATAATTTGGGGAATTAATGTCAATCCTCTTTGGGATTATGAAACTTTTGTATGAAATTGAATTTGACATAAACCAATTGAATGTTTCCCGCTTCATGGCATCATTCAGACGTAACAAATGTGTTGCCTCTTCTGCGGGATCTAAAAATACCTCAGGACCCAATAAAACCATGTTGCAGATGCACTGTGTGACCCAAGGGAGAGGGTCAAAAAATAAACATTCCATGACAAACACACAAAAGAAAAATCCTCTCCTTACACTCTCTCTCGCACACACACAGAGGCTCCAACAAAAGAAGAATATTCTTCCCACATTTACGAGATGAGGCCAGTTAAAATTAGACGGAGTGCAGCTTTTTGGGTCCTAGTTATTCTTCGGTTATCAGCGGAAGACAATGCATCCACAGAGCAGCCGTGGTAAAAATGGCTGCAGCCGGGTTATTTAAAAACACACGTAGAACAAATGCCATTTGTGCCCTGGGTTCCCCCTAAGCATAAGGGGAATAAAAAGAACCAGGGGGACCTTTGTGATTGGGCGGCCTGCACGCCATGAAAGCTTGGTACCCACCCCTCAACTGCTCCCCCCTCCAACAACCCCCCCCCCACCCCCTCCCGTTGAAAAGACTGATAGAGGCCATAGGCAGATATCCTGTTGTGATCAAACTGAGGGCAATCTGATGGGTCTCTGTTTGAGGTGATTACCATGGCAGTAAAAAAAGGGGGCTAGCCTGTTCCACGCTCTTTCCGCTAATTAGGTCATTTAGTGTTTGGCCCTGCCTTCTTATAAGGGCCCACTGGTTGGAGAGGAGGGGACAGTCACCGTCTCTGACACACCAATACTTCATCTTCTTCAGGAGAGAGTTGTTGCCACCAGCAACAACCAAGTCAGTGACAGTAAAGGGATCATTTCTGGGATCTCTGCAAAAACAAAACAAAACAAAACAAAACAACAACAACAACAGAAGAAAAAACGAAAAACTGAAAACTAAGAAACAAAAAACGGAAAAAAGTTCTTGGCGAACTGAAGACGGCGTGCGATGAGAATGCCCCATCTAACCGACTGTAGTTACTACAACATGAGAGACGGCATCCGAGTTTCCAACGTAAGGAGCTTTCTTGCATTTGGGGTTTGTGCACGGCTCGCCTTCACATTGAAGGGAAGCAGTTGAGAGGGCCGTTGTGTTTGCTGGTGCTGCTGGTGGTGGTGTTATTTTAGTGATGTTGGAGATTGGTGAGGTGGATCTCGTAGTGTCTGTCTGAGTTTGTAGCTGTGTTAGCAGCCTGGCTCTTGGCTGGCTCTGCTTTACTGGTAGTGTCTGAGAGACAGTTTTTTCCCTATCAGTTAATGAGTGACCTGAGTATGACTGCAATGTTGGTTTGTACACTAAATGTCTGTTCTATGCTTGCTAGAACAATTTTTTATGGTGTACACCTCCAGTTAATCTGACTCACTTGATATGATTTATAACTGTTTATGTGTTATGTTTGATATGTAATGGATTTGTATGGGTCTGTTACTCTTTCTATGATATGTTCTTTTTTAGTATGTGTGTACATGTGTGTGTGTGTATGTCTTGACTTTTTAAAAGCTCTAAATGTCTCTATCTCTCTATGTTCACCCACCCACCCACCACCCTTTCCTCCCAGGTGCAGAACCACCTAGAGAACCCAAAGTACCACTTCCACCAGGCTCAGGCCCAGCAGGTGAAGCAGTACCTGACCCTGAGCTCCAAGCTTGCCGGCCAGGCCCACCCAGGTCCCCACCCCCACGCCGGGCAGCCGGTGGGGGCCGTGCCAGTAATGCGCAATGGGCACATGCCCCAGGAAGGAGACGGCAGCACCCAGGGCAGCCCTGTCACCCTTCATTCCCTGGCAACCAGTAACCATGACAGCGAGGTGAGTTGGATAGTTGCATATGTGTTCTTTAAAGCTTTAAAAGTCTGAAACTTTATTATGCGTCCACCACACTCTCCCTGTTCCAATAACTTGGAGAAAACAAACAAACAAACAACATCAACAACAATAACAACTACATGTAATCACGGTTGTCAGAGCAAAGGGCTACACTGAAATGACTTCTCTTTTTTTAGTTTCCAATGGATGAAGTTATTGATGACTTAATTAGTCTTGAATCCGGTTTCAATGATGGGGGCTTGGATTGCATGGAGTCTAACATCCTAATGCAAAGCAATGTAAGTATAGTCCACTGTCAACTACTCTCTGGCTATGTGATTGTTTGTGTGTGTGTGTGTTTGTGTGTGTGTGTGTGGCCAGTCCAATTTCATTGTTTTAATACCTTGCATATTAGCATCAGTATTAAACTGTGATTAGATTTTCCTTTGTAGGAAGTATAGCATAGAGTAAAGCAGAACAAGCAAACAAGTACTTGCCAATCACCTAACAATGCAACTGGTGGTGTGCCTGATGGTTTAACACTGAAAAGTAAATGTGGTTGAAGCAATTAGAGTGCTTCAAAGACACTGGTAGGGATGAAAGGCTTGTTCACCCCAAGGCAAACATCACTGTCATCAGCCTCGGGGACAAGCTTGGGAAAAGGGGGTCTCTGTCTCGGTGTGAGGTCAGATTAAGTACGCCCAGGAGTCAAAGTTCAATGTCTTAGCCTACCTAGTAAGAGGACTTAAGGCATTTTCTCTTTTTTTCTTTCTCTCACTCTCTTGCTATAAGCCTAACGATACAATGGATTACACAGATGTTGACAGCTAACATAGTAGCATTTGCTGATGCAAGGAAGGGGAGAGAGAGTGTTAATTAGGGAGTGAATGTTTTCATTCCCTTTTTTACCCTCCTCACACTGGGGAAACTCAGCTCAGTGTGTGTGTGTGTGCGTGTGTGTGTGTGTGTGTGTGTGTGTGTGTGTGTGTGTGTGTGTGTGTGTGTGTGTGTGGTGACATTTCATCCACGAGGTGAGAAAAACTGAAACCGACTTGAGGAATGCGAGTGAATGGAACGCAAATATGTAAGCCATGTCGCGCAGTGCTACCACTGAGATAGAAAATAAAACGGACTCTTTCAAAACGAGTATTTACAGAGAACAGTGAGGGAAAGAATGCATGGGAGTCTGAGGGGAACAAGTAGGCCTAGTATGACAGGGATGCGGGCTAGCATTCCTGAACTGTTAGTTGATGCTAATGCTCGCTAGTTCTCGGACAAAGAGATACTTGAATCTTCATTAGCGCCACACCTGAGTCCAACCCTGAAATATGCCACTCTGAAAGAGAAACTGTCGAGCAGAAATCCAAGCTAAAGAAGGGACACTTTCAGACATAGAGAAGTGGATTGAGAGAGAGAGCGTAAAGAAAGAGGTTAGGTGAAATTAAGTGATAAAAAAGAGGGGTGAAAAAAGTGTGGTGTGTGAGAGTAGAAGAGATTGGTGCATGGCAGATAGAGAAAAAAAACAGACACTAGTTGATAGAAGCCTCAAGAGAATGAGAGATGAGAGAGAGAGAGATTATGATTATACAGAAGGAAGGCAGTGAGGCATTGGATTGGACTAATACATACACCCCCGATGGGCCTGTTCTGAAATGATACCATGCTTAAATGGATCAATTCGTTTTAATTAGTCGCACGGAGCAATGCGTCTCAGCTCTATGGAGTGTCAACACATCCGCCAACACAGATGGGGATGGATGGAAGCGATTACCAAACCGGCAGGCGGACGACTGTTGCAATCCTTCATTTTGATTAGCAGCGCCCCACCTCATGCATGCACATAGACAGTCTACACACACACACACACACACACACACACACACACACACACACACACACACACACACACACACACACACACACACACACACGCACACAGACACATTTGCATCAACTAATGCTAGGATAATCACTAATGCAAAATCAGGGATCACATAATGGCATCTCTATCTGTAATGGCTTTCTCTTAATCTCTCTCTCTCCCTCTCTCTCTCTCCCTCCGTCTCTCTCTTTCTCTCTATCTCTCTCTCTCTCGTTCTCTTGCCCTCTACCTGAGGTACCAGGAGAATCAGATTGGATTCAGACATTTGCTTTGAAAATCAGCATTTCATAGTAAAGCATACAGGGGCACAAAAAGCTTGGGGCACAAGAACACACACACACACACACACACACACACACACACACACACACACACACACACACACACACACACACACACACACACACACACACACAACACACAGACCACTCTCCACACATAGCTTTCTTGATCCATATCTCCACATTCCATCAGTGTCACACAGATAAGGAAGAAATGTCTTCATGCTCTTGGGTGGTTAAGGGACAAATGACAGAGTACCCCGTCTTTGGCATCTGTGTGTGCATGTGTGTGTGTTTGTGTGTGCATGTGTGTGTGTTTGTGTCTGTGTGTCTGTGTGTTTGTAAGAGCAAGGGAGACAACGGGGTAACCCCTTGAATAAAGCGGGGAGCTATTTTTAAAACACACAGCTGTCTCTGTGTCATGGAGACCCAGTTCAAGAAGCACTGTTATTACTGGGAAACATGGAGAAAGCCAGACAAAGGCCTCCCATCCCTATACAGGATGGAGAGAGTGAACACACGCACACACACACACACACACACACACACACACACACACACACACACACACACACACACACACATACACAGACCTAGAGGCCATCTCAGTGGTGCCCCCAGCAACCCCCCCCCCCCTCTCTCTCTCTCTGTCTCCGTGTCTCTTCCTCTCATCTATAAAGAGTTTAATACATCTAAGGGCTAGAGACAGGAACTCAATTGAGACCTGACTCCAGTGTCTAGACAATGCAGTGTCATGGTTTGTCAGGAGGAGTCTAAGAATGTGGAAGTCTAGAAGCTGAGCTTCTGTGCAGAGAGGAGGAAAGAAAGGGCTGAGTGGACCTCTTCAGTACGCTCATATCTTTTTTTTTTCTCTTTTCTTCCTAGGTGTCCTTGAACGGCGGGATGCTGGACATGTACGACGTTATGCCAGGTATGCCTGCCCCTCATGGTGGACTGACAACCCTCTCATGCCCCACAAAGCTCACTGTTAAGAGAGAGGTCACAGGTATGCACTCTCGCTGCCTAGAGCAGAGCTAATGCTAAAAAGAACAGCACCAACACATTTTTTAAAGACAGGAATGGATGCAATTCTCACAATCAGAGTAAACACGGAGATGAGGGGATCAACATTCATAGTTACATTTTATGAAATTTGTATTGGAGAGAATAAAGGGGGGGGGGATGGATGGAGATTGGTTATTTGTAGACAGTGGCACACAGGGAGAGCTTATTCGAGTAAAACTTTTCAAAGTTGTGTTTGAAAGAACTTGATTCAATGGTGAACACAAAAAGTAACCCAATTAAAGCGCAACTGAATCATTAGAGGCGGTTTAAGAGATACTGCACGTGTGTGTATGCGTGAAATGCACTTAGGGAGGAGAAATTGCCTGATTTAGGTCCTGGTTCCACGGTTGGATCATGCCTGTCGAACGTTTTTTAAATCAAATGTGGCAGAATTTCAAAAGAAAACACAAAAATATATATTTCTTCCCTCAAATCATGCTCAAAACTTGTTTGGGTTGCGGTTAAATCTCCCTCTTCTCTGATAATCAGTAAATCATTTCATAAAAAAGAGAAAAAAAAAATGGCAGTGTGTTTGCCATGGCGCATACAAGAAACACAGAAAAGCCTCTGTGAATATGAACGCTGTCTTTTTTCTCATGAATGTCATGCATCAAGTAGAGCTAATTGATTTAGGAAATAGAAAGGATGCCTGAAGAACACTTCACTACGATGCGCAAATAAGTAAATTACAATCTTTTTCATATAAGTGTGCTCGGCCCAGACAATGGCTGTTTTACATGCAGTTTTAAATGGGCCTTATTGAATCAACAGAAAACAGATTGAGAAATCCAATCACGCTGCCCAATTATGTAATTTGGAAGAATGTGAATGTGAATATGAACACTTGAGGGAGTATCTCTCGCCCCCTCCGACCCCCCCGCTCCCCCTTTAACCCGCACGCCTACCCTAGCTCATCCTCTTTTTTTTTTCTTTAAATACTAAATTAGCAAATTTGTTAAGTTGACTTGATTGTGAGTCTCAGTATGTTAACAAGGACACAGAGCCTGCCACTGAGGGCCAAAGAGAGGGAGTTCTGTGGGCTAGGAAGAAGGGCCCTTTGAGGGTGGATGGAGGGGGTAAAAAGGTCAATCCTGTTTGTGGTCGGAGGGGTCGCGTGGTGCTGGGGGTTGGGGGGGTGGAGGGTAAATGGTTGGAGGGGTCCCTTTGGGATGGGATGCTGGAGTCAGGGTCAGACGTTCCATTGTGGGTCTTTGATCACTTCGACTGGCCAAAGAGGGTGCAAGGGTTGAGCTGACTGATGTTCTATGTGAGTGTGTGTGTGTTTGTGTGTGTGCGATTGTGTGTTAGTGTTTATGTGATAGCTTGGGGTTTCCACAACTTACGTGAACTTTCTCTTTATTTCTCTCTCCTTTGTTCTTTCTTCTCTCCATCATCTTCACAGAAAATGACACCAGAGTTATGGCCAAAGAGCGACAGAAAAAGAACAATCACAATCTGAGTAAGCACTTTTGTCACTGAAGTAACATTTTTACTTTGTTTTTAAAAGCTTGATTTAATTTGCCTTTTTCAAAAGCGTGAAAATAGTTAAACAGAAGGTATTAACTTCACTGTTTGTATTTCAGTTGAGCGGAGGAGAAGGTACAACATCAACTACAGAATCAAAGAGCTGGGAACTCTCATACCAAAGTCTAATGACCCGTGAGTTTCATTTTATTTGTATTTATTTTTAGACATGCAATTTTCCCACTATTCCTGGGGAAGTACAAGCTTTGGTTTTGTATACAGTCAGACACCTGCCTTCCAGAAACTTGCGAATCAAGGTGCAAGTATTGCACCTAGCAGGATAACTCAGTTAGCCGAGTAGCCTCAAAAATGGCATGAAACAACCTCTCTGAACATTTGTTAATAAATAGCAACAAAACTAGCACATGCGCTATCCAAAAGTCAAAGTTGTGGTGGTGCCTGCCTGACTAATGCATTCCCTGGGCGTGTCTCCACAGCGGCGAGGATGAAAGGATAGAGGCGTGGGGCTGGTCAAAGAAATGGTAAAATAAAATAAAAATGAAAACATTCCTTTCCATTTATGGCCAAAATTGGTTTCAATAGTTAACTACACAAAAAATGGCAAAAAGTAATTAAATCACTTGAATCACTATGAAAGTATAAATGAGGTTGAACAACCAGCAAGCTACTGCCAAATGTAGTTACACTACTAGTTAAATTACATGTAGCTCAATACTCCCCAACACTGATTTTGTTGAATGATGAAAGAAAAACAGCCAAACAAAAAGTCCAGTACATCACAATAGACCTTTCTAAGACTGATAATCTTTTATTCTATTCACCATTTCAAAGTGTGTCCAAACTCTGGGTAAACAAAATCACACCCATACTTTGTTCGTACTGTTTGTTTGTCCTTTCTTGATTATATTCCTACCAAAGGCCCCAAAGGGCTGGCTTAAGTTTCTGATTCATGTTTGAATAAAGAGTGCTGAAGTCTCTAGCTTCTTCACTGGAAGCTTCCAGAGTCCTTGACTGAGACTGAGGTCAAGAGGAGGCAGGTTGGAGCACAATTGGCCTCGAGAATGAACCTCAGCCCAGAGTGGGAATCCATTGGCCCAGCTCAATTGAACTTTGGATGAAATTTAAATGGAGGGCGACTGTTGTCGCCGTGCCATTAACACAAGATAAAGGAGATTATTAACTGCGATCAGAACTCAACGTCTTATTCTGGTGGAAAGGGACGGTTTTAACCAGGTCTCTCTCGCTTTCTCTCTCGTTTTAAAATCGTAATAGTATCAGGAATGCACTTTGCTTCCTCCTTAAGTCCAATCTTTTTTTTTTTATATACCCTTTTTCCGACACTCATTTTTGGCTCAGGGATTAATTTTACCACACAAGGACCCCTAGAATGGACTTCTCCAGATGTACTTAAGTATTCTATTAAAAATCCCATTCAGGGGTCCGACATAATGTCCGAGAATGAATAATTGGTCGTGTAAATCACCATCTCTTATTCATATATAAAAATGGAGCCTTTGTAAGTTTTTTTTCCGCTCACTCAGTGCGTTTCTTTCAGGGTGCAAGCATTCTTGCTGACACGTGGACTTGTATTTAAAAGGTTATCTTTCTCCCTCTCTCCCTCTCTCTCCCTCCCTCTCTCTCTATCTCTCACTCTCTCTCTCCCCCCTCTCTCTCCCTGTCCTCTGTGTGGCTCTGCAGTGACATGCGCTGGAACAAAGGCACCATCCTGAAGGCCTCGGTTGAGTACATCAAGTGGCTGCAGAAGGAGCAGCAACACAGCCGAGAGCTGGAGAGCCGACAGAAGAAGCTGGAACAGGCAAACCGCAGACTGCTGCTCAGGATCCAGGTATGGGCAGACTGAGAGATGAAGAGTGGGGCAGAGAAAGAAAGAATTTGTTTGTGTGCGTGAGTGGGGCGGGGGTCATTGTCGTTCTGTTGTTCTGACTAGTGAGAAAGAGGTGGGAAAGAAGAGAAAGAATGAATGAAAATATGTGTATGTGTGTATGAGGAGGTGAAAAAAAAGGAGTGAACAACACACAGAATGACAGCTTAATGGGACAAAGACAAAGAGTAAAAAAAGTAAATTGACTGACAGACAGACAGACACACACACACACACACACACACACACACACACACACACACACACACACCAACAGATAAAGAAATCCCTTGCACCTCGTTCTTTCCTCTCGCTCCTCCTTCCCTCCCTCCCCAGTCCTGGCCGCTCGTCTGCCAGACTTCCCATTGATGTCAGTAACCGCTGTGTCTTCCCCTTTGCTTTGAAGTGAGGCCGGCTGCAGTAATGATTTGATTATTAAATCCTGCATCAGAGGACCACACCTCTCTTCCCCTCACCCAAACACATGCACACACACTCACACAGACACATGTGTACCAACACACATACACTACACATACCCACACAGAAATACACACACACACAAGCACACAAATACCCACCAATACACACGCAAACACACACACACACACACACACACACACACACACACACACACAGACACACACACACACACACACACACACACACACACACACACACACACACACACACACACACACACATACACACATGGCTCTAATACCAAGGCCTGAATAAGAGAGAGAAGGGGAGAAATAAATGAGAGAAGGTTGGCTAGGATCATGCATTCAAATTGGCCTCATATCGACACACTGTACTAACGGCAGGCATACTGGTGAGAGAAGACAAGGTAATTAGACTCCCACAGTTACCAGACTTCTGATCCCCCACAGCAGTCAGAACATCTCATCTTAGTCTGGTGTGCCGGGGAATAGGCCATGGCATTCTGAACCGGGCCACAACATGTTGTTATGGAGGCATACACAACCTTTTTGCATTTCGAGGCCTTGGCTAGGAAAAGTGCTCTACAGGGATGGAAAAGCGTTTTTCTGCTCAGTTTATAAGTCAAAAAGCTCTGTAGGGTGTAATTGAACACTTTAAGTATTCTGTGACACAGATGGGACATTGTTCCGCATTGTCGCTGGCCAAGAATGGCAAAGACAAACAGATAAACAATGTTCAACATTGTATCTGCATTGTGGCATTGTTTCACCCTATATCAGCATTGTAGCAGTGTATAACGTTTTTACAGCATTGTGGCAATGTTCAACATTGTTTCAGCATTGCAGCAATGTTCAGCATGTTATCAGCACTGTTATAGGGGGCTCTGACTGACTGACTGAGATCGATCTTTAAGTAGCAGAAGACTCAAAGTCTTCATGTACGCCTCTGTGAGGTGAAAGCCCTTTACTAGAGCACTACTGGCCCAGACTGATGATGCACTGAGCCCACTGATGGATAAGCATTTGCAAGTGCCCCCCCCCCCCCTCCTTTTCTTTACACTGTCCCTGTCATGTTTATGATGGTGAAGCCCAAAGGATGGATTAGTCCAAGAGGGAAGCTGATGGTGGGGGGTGGATGGGGTGGTAGATGTAGATGTATCCAGCCATTGGACACACGCTCTGGAGATAGCCAAGGGCTAGATTAATCACTCCCCCAGTTCTAAATTAGGGAGCTGTTTAAACACTATCAGTCACCCAGGCTGTGGTGAGTGAGCGCCGATGTGGACTTGGGGAAGCCTTGGCCAGATAGTGAATACAGAATGGATCTGCCTGTCATTTGGTTCGGATACACTGCTGCCTACCACTTGATTTTATGGATAGAGGATGTTTTTGTAGTGGATTTTTGTGGAGACAGTAATGTATCACACATTTAAGTGTATTAGCTGGTAATAAATAGTTTTTCACTGTAGGGTTTCTTTGTTTTCCGAGTACTACAGTGGTAAAAGCCTATTTCCTAGCATACTATGTTTTCTGTGGTCTTTCTTGTTTGGTAATCTCTGAGGTTTAACTCTCTGGTCTTCTCGTCCTCTGCGTTCTTCTCTACCAGGAGCTGGAGATCCAGGCGCGAGCTCACGGTCTGCCCAGCATGGCCACCACTCTGGGCTCAGTAGAGCTCTCCACCCACCTCCTTAAACAGCAGCAGGGACCACAGCCACCACAGCAGCCGCCTCTCTACCCCGAGGATCTCAACGGCGGGGGGGAGTACCTGCCCCGCACCCCGATTGCGGGACCCCAACCTGGTGGCGCCGCTGCTGTGACGGCGAATGGGCTGCCTCTCGGGCCCAGCGGAGGGGCTGCAGGTGGCATGCGCTCGTCGTCTTCACCGTTAGGGGCGTCAGCTGGGGAGCCCGGCGACGGCTCAACGACTTTCTTGGACCCCCTGTCCCACTTCACGGACTTCTTCAGCGCCACGCTGAAGGAGGAGCACCGGCTGGAGGAGATGCTGATGGACGACCCGCTCTCGCCATTCGGCACCGACCCGCTTCTGTCCGCTGTCTCGCCCGATGCCTCCAAGGGCTCCAGCCGCCGCTCCAGCTTCAGCACAGACGACGACGACCTCTGATGTCCTGGTCACCTTTGACCCTCCTGACCTCTGACCCTGCCAGTCCGACATGCTCCCAACAACAACAACAACAACAGACAAATAAGACATTTGGGCTCCATGAAAGTCTGACACCCAGTACCCTTATCTCCTGAACTCCTTTCCTGTCCGTGAAGAGTGGAGAGAGACAAAGAATGCAGCTCCCTCTTCCTCCTCCCAGATCTTACCACCATTCATTCATTAACTTATTAAGAGAGAAAAAGGGAGCCAATGATAGTGGGAGGTACTGACATAACTCTGCTGAGAACACTGTACAGCCTGTGTCACAACTGAACAGAATGACTCTTTTACTGTATGCAGTTCTTACACTGACCACGTCTGCGCTCTGCGCCGTGCAGAAGAGATGTGTATTAAACGTGCTTTATTGACGTTTATGACGTGAAGATGGCCAACGTTGCCTTAATCAACCACTTTGTAAAAAAAAGTGGAAAAAGCAATGCAAATATAATCGTACTAGCTAAATACTTAACAAACCCTTCTATTGTCTTGTCTTAAGTGTATTTTTTAAGAAAAGATATATGTGTGTATTTATATGTCTAATCCATGTATTCTTGAAAACAATATTTCTGACACCATCTAACATGATACTTTTTTATTCTTGTTATGGGGGGGTGGGGAAAAGAGAAATAAACCCCTTTTTATTTTCAATGAATCAAGTTTGTCTGCTTTTTATACAGTATTGTTGATGCGTCAAAATTTAAATCTGCAAAACTATAAGCTAATTCTCAACTAACTCTTTTTCATAAAACACATTTTAACAAAACATTACACACAACAATCAGACATTGAACACTTGTGTCCCTGTTCAAAGCACTGTCTGTCAAAATGCAAAGCATCCGTTTCAGTTCCAAAGGTAGGACATTGGTTGTGATGCTGCTGTGTTGCTATGACAATACCCAAATAGGAGGTTGGGAAGGGTCATTCAGTCTCCTCTTATGTATCAAATATTTTAGAAATGTTATACTTCTTACATTACAAAAAATTGTGTATGATGTGTTTCTCTACCGAACTCTTCGAAATACTGTATTGGTAATGCACTCTGACCCTGTTACTGTTACAACCCTGAGCACCAGTTGTAAAAAATGTAATTAAGATATTATTTTGTCATGTCAAGAGCAACCCTTGTATAACTTTCCCTTTCTCATGAAGTGAGAGGATAATCTCCTAAAACCTGTGATTGGGTAGCACTTGGCGATGCGTTGCAGTAGGTCAAAGGTCAAGTGTGCTGATGACCCAGACATTCTCCTTGAACTCATGGGCTGATTGCCTCACAACAGAAGGTGTGTGGAACACGGGACAAAAGGTGTCTGTGTTTATACCATACAGGATAAGAGAGCAAGAGAGAGAGAGAGAGAGAGAGAGAGAGAGAGAGAGAGAGAGAGGGAGAGAGAGAGAGAGGGAGGTTGAGACAGAATAAGACATACAAAGGTAGAGTGAGACAGACAGAGAAGCTGAGAGAGAAGCAGACACATAGAACACATATTCAAAAGAGAGAGAACAAATTGATAGAGCAGCAATGACAGGCCAACATTGGCAGACAGTAAGTAAAATAGAGAGATAGAGAAAAAGAGAGAGAGAGAGCTGGAGAGAGAGAGCTGGAGAGAGAGAGCTGGAGAGAAAGAGAGAGAGAGCTGGAGAGAGAGAGATAGCGAAAGCTGGAGAGAGAGAGAGAGAGCTGGAAAGAGAGAGAGAGAAAGCTGGAGAGAGAGCTGGAGAGAAAGAGAGAGAGAAAGAGAGAGAGATGGTGATGACTGAATGACAGAGGGCTGGTGAACACCACTGTCCAGAGGGTCACTAACGAGGTGGAGAATAGCCATAATTACCCAGCTGCTCAAGAGGCCATTAAAATAAGAACTAAGAAGAGAAAGAAGAAGAAGAGGAGAGGAAAACTGTTCAAGAAGTAACACTGCACTACTTATGAGGAGGAAGTATAACTATCACAGACTCTCCTCCTTGTTATATTTGCATGTGTGTGTGTGTGTTTATGTGTATGTGCGTGAGTATGTGTGTGTGTGTGTGTGTGTGTGTGTGTGTGTGTGTTTGTGTGCGTATGTGTGTGTGTGTGTGTGTGTGTGTGTGTGTGTGTGTGTGTTAATTTTATATTAGACACTCTCAGAAGTCCCCCAAGAAAGCCTTCTCTCCCTCGCCGCTCTGAAAAGTTTATTGGGGTTGAATTAAAGTTTTATTTAGGCGCTTGTGTTAGTTGCATGCGATGGGCTTTTTTGAAGAAACGTTTCATTAGGAGATATTTTTCCAAGCATATCTAAAATAATGCATTAATAATACAACAAACACCACAGACCAAACAA
>NC_137912.1:17068430-17070930 GCF_963457725.1 Sprattus sprattus
GCAATAACAGAGATGCGGACAAACAATTAGATCTGATGTAGTGAGAGGGAAAACCCCAGACTAGAGCACCTTACTTGAGGCCCAGACCAGACTAGCAGCCACCCCACATCTGATAAACTCATCTGAGGCGCTCTCATTGAGCCCCAGAAAGAAACATGAGAGAGGTGCTCGTGCCAATTTCATGGAACTGTTCCAGAATAAGCTTCTCTTTGTGGCCCCCACAGATGTGGATTTTCTTCCCTGAGCCTGACACATTTCAGTGGGGTGTGTGTGTGTGTGTGAAGGGGGGGGGGGGGGGGTGGTTGTGACAACCCTGCCCCTCCACCCCAGCCCAGGTCAGGCCTTCAGCCGAGCCCAGAGAGGGGTGAGGTGGCTGAGGAGCAACGCCTGCTGCTGCAGCTGACCCCTTTCTCCTGACCTGGTTAAACCAACTCCAGGCTCCCGTGGTCTCGCAGAATCAGCGCTCCACTGACAGAGAACAGAGGAAAGCACACAGATGCAGACTCAGATGAGGGGAATGAGAAAGGAAAGAAACTGCCTCATTAATGTTAAAAGTGAGAATGCTGGTAGGACTTTCACAGAGGTAGCTTCCAAATGTAGTGTGCGTGAGAGTATGTGTAGCTATAGTATGTGTATATGTGTGTGTGTGTGTGTGTGTGTGTGTGTGTGTGTGTGAGAGAGAGAGAGAGAGAGAGAGAGAGAGAGAGAGAGAGAGAGAGAGAGAGAGTGTTTTAGTGTGTGAGGGGGTGTGATAATGCGATGATGTGCAGGTGCATAGCTTACATGTGTGTCACTTTGTGAGGCTTGCGTGCAAGCATTTGAGAGAGAGAAGGATATGTTTGTGTGTGAGAATGTGTGTGTGTGCGTGTGTGTGTGTGTGAGAGAGAGAAAGTGTGTATGAGAAAGAGTAAGAGTGATACTGTATGTGCGGATAAGTCAGTGGGTAGGTGCACATTTCGTGTTAATGTGTGTGTGTGTGTGTGTGTGTGTGTGTGTGTGTGAGGGGGAGGTAGTTGACAGACATGAGATTGCTTTATCTTGTGTGCTTGCATGTGTGTGAGAGTGTGTGTGTGTTTGTATGTGTGTGTGTGTGCATGCATGAGTGTGTGCGTCTGTAGGAGGAAGGTTGACAGTCGTGAGATTGCTTTACCTCAGGTTGAAGGGTTGGACCTTGAGAAAGTGCTACACTTATGAGCTCTTCTTATGCAACCTTTCCTGCTTTCAAACACTCCGGCTGTTCAGCGGTGGGAACAGCTCCATGGAGATCCCCTGGGAGCAAATAAACTGACAGGGTGACAGCACTGCCGTGAGTCAACCCCCAGCACAACATTTGTCATGGACGGACTCAGAAAAAAGTTTGAGAAGATTAATTATTTCTGAAAGCTCCCTTTTTTTAAATTTACGTTTGTTTTATTTGTGGTTTCACAGAAGAACAGCTGTGCACAGATGTGGTAATAATCATTACTAATGCAGCACTTGTAAACACTGCGAGTGATGTATGATAGTTGTTGAATTACAGTGTACTTAAGTGAGGTAAAAATCGACATGAATATATCCAATGAGTTCTTAGAACAATTTGTTTCGTTTTTCACAGGACCTGAAAAAAGTGGAAAATAAATAAACTTCTCCATCTTTAGGGCTTAATCTAATACTCATGAATAGTTGAGAATTCAGCTCAGTCACTGTCAGAGCTTTTGGCTGTTAGAGTTTATCCAGTATCTAGTCAAGTTTAAATTGAAGAAGTCCACCATTAAGACTGATGGAGTGGAGAATGCTAGTGTGAAGGTGGTGCTGGGGGTGCTGGTCCAGTGGGTCAGTCTCTCTCTGCAGCCTCCAAAAGCACCAGAGAAACCCTCTGACAACTGATCTCCACCTGGGACTACTGCTCCAACCTGACATGTCTCAAACACACAGGAAATGAGGAAACGCAGGGCTTTTTTCTCTTGCAGGCCCGCACTCTTTCTTCTTTTTCTCATTTACTCTCTCTTTCTCGCTTTCACATTTTCTCATTCACTCACTCGTTCTTGTCTTTCTCTCATTTCCTCACTTTCTCTCATTCTATCTTTCCCTGCCTTTACCTCTCTTTTTCAGTCTCATTATTATACGTATACATACTGTATGACATTCCCTTACTTTTTCTCTCTCATTCCCTCTTTCTTTATCTATCCCCTATCCTCTCTTCTGTTTCTTGCTCTTTTCTATTTCCTTTCAATCCCTCTCTCTTCCTCTTCTCTTGTTGATTTCTACCCTCGCTCTGACGGCTCCTTCATTTCTCATAATGAATCTATTAGAGTCAGTGCAGATGCTCCACCTGTGGAGAGGAGAGGGGAGAGGGGAGCTCGCCCCACCTGTGACCCAGCGGGAGTGAGCTGAAGGTGGGCCTCTTTCACCGACACGCTGGGGGGCCAGGGAGAGCTCAATGCCACACACCTGTGGAGCGCTGCTTAGATAAACAAGAAAAAGCTGAGAGCTGTTAACACACACACACACACACACACAC
>NC_137912.1:17088430-17090930 GCF_963457725.1 Sprattus sprattus
TCCACGGCCCCCCCCCCCCCCCGCGGGACTTGTGTGATATTTAACTACGGCTTCAGTGGCATTTACTAATTTTATATGTGCAGAATTTATGTCAGGTCCGCATGCAGAGATCGGCGGCGCCGAGAGCAAAGGTGGCCTGTGGGTCTGTCCGCTGTGTATACAGTGGTATTAAGTGAACTATTCACGGCACGTCCGCTCAAGTGAGGCTGGGCCGGCTGGGTCTGGGAATTGGTGGTGGTGGTGGTGGTGCCTGGTCCCCCCGCCTCACGTCACAATTAAAGTCTGACCTCAACATTTGAGGAGAGTGACCTGAGAGGACCAATTTGTTGTCTTTCTCTGTCATGCTCTCTCTGTGCTGCTGATGCGTGTGTGTGTGTGTGCGTGTGTCATGTCTTTTAGGAAACATGAAGTCTGCTAAAGAGGAGAAATGTGTTTGTGTACAAGAGGAAGTGTGTGTGTTTTGGTGTAGGTGTGTAGATGACTGTGACTGGATGTTTAAATGTGTGTTGATGCTTGTGTATGTGCATAATGGTGTGTGTGTGTGTGTGTGTGTGTATGTGTGTGTGTGTGTGTGTGTGTATGTGCATGTGGGAGTGTCGGTGTGTTGGGGGCAAGGTTCTCAGATTGGGCCGTGATCCTTTTACAGAGACACACTTCATATGTCCATAACCTGATAAATAGGGATTCTATTTCAGTCAATGTGTGTTTTAACTTGCCGATTTTATACAGAGGCTGTATGAACACAAAATACTTCTGCTGTGCCCAAGAGTTTCATGGACAAGAAGAAGTTTTCTTTTCGTCTGAACCTGAGGAGAAGGTAAATGAGAACAGATGAAAAGACAAACATCCTTGGACTAGCAGAAGAAGCCACCGCTAACTGAGAGAAAGATGTTTTTCTGGCTTTACACACTCTCTGTACTGACCTGTGACCCCATCTTGTTTGTGTTCAGACCCATCGCTGTCCTTTGTAGAGTGCAAAAAAGAGCAGAAGCTAAGGTGTTAGATGTTGTTCAGTGAGAAGAGAATCTCTCCCTTTCAATCTCCCTCTTTCCCTCTCTTTCTTCTTCTGTGCTGTAGTATCTATTCCTCTCTCTTTCTAAGCTTCTCTTCTTGCTGCTGTTAATTTAGGAGAAGTGGAAAGAAGAGTAGAGTATTAAGGTTCACTTCAGCCATACCTATGATGCCTCTGTCTGGTGTATGTGTGTTTGTGTGTGTGTGTGTGTGTGTGTGTGTGTGTGTGTGTGTGTGTGTGTGTGTGTGTGTGTGTGTGTGAGGTCGGTCAGTGGTCAACAGTCAGGTTCCTGAGAGCCTGCAGGATCTTGAGATCTTGAGGGGTAAGCATCAGTGTGTTTGTGATGTGTATTTGTGTGGGCCGTGATCCTTTCCGCAAACATCCACCCAGAGAAACACGAAGACACTGCCTCTCCGCAGGTGAGCAACTTACACCCCCCACCGCCCGCCCCACCCCACCCCCTAAGAGGAAAGAGCCGCCTCTCTCTAATGCAGCGGCTTCACAGTGTGAGCCGCCCGAAAGGGAAAAAGCGGAAAAGAGGGAGACGAGCAGGTCCTCCAAATCCTCCCCCCCCTCCTCCTCCTTTCCCCCCCCTGTGGAGAGTGGAACCGGGAGGCGGATGATAAAACCTTGCTGAGAAAGAGCCTGAGGAGGGAGGGGTGGTGAGGATTGACCTTCGGGGCTTTACAATCAAATTGCCACGCCATTGTATTACTTCCCTCTCCACCGCTGTGTCTGCTACTGCATGCTACGTAAGCTACTTATTGATACAGCCAGCTATCAGACCACCCCTACCTGAGCTGATCCGGTCGGCGTGGCGACGAGCAGGGATTGGGAGGAGGGGCTGGATGGGGAAAGGGTGGGGGAGAGCAAGGGCCTCGCTCTTTATTTCCTTCTCCCTTTCTCTCTCTTGTGAGCGCGTTCGGAGGCTAAAGCCAAATCTCCCTGGGTGAATCCAGCCCTCCCGTTTCAATAAAATAATTAGCTTTTCGGTCGGGTACGGTCGTTAATCAAGCCGCTGTAACATATGCAAAAGCCGGGGAAAAAGTAGGAGGAGGAGTAAGAGAGAAAAGTATTTCTCTTATCCTTTTCTAAACCGGTACCAGTCGGCTACTTTTTTTTAATCTTGCGAAAGTCGCTGATATGCACTTCTCGTGGCCTTCCCTCCCTTCCTTTATTTCTCCATTTTCTTTTCTTTTCTTTCCTTTTCTTTTTGGCAGGAGGTGGTCGGTGGTGGAGTGGGGGGGTGGGGGGGTAGAGCGGCATATATCAAAAATTGCTTTTTAATTTTATGTTTAGTCTACAAGAATGAAGATTAGTGTGCTCACTGCCCGGGCCCTGTACAAGGATTGTGTGTATGTGTGTGTGTCAGTGTGTGTGTGTGTGTGTGTTTGTGTGAGTGACTGAGTGTGTGTGTTTAAATAAATCAGCTGGGTTTTGTAGTGAGGCTTGGGGCCCAGTCATGATTCAGTTCAAATAAACACACGC
>NC_137912.1:17095930-17110930 GCF_963457725.1 Sprattus sprattus
CACAGCCAAATGAAACACCCCCTCTGTCCTCCGCCACCTGACACAACGGATGATATATGATCTTGTTAAGAGAGGGGACAGAGGGAGAGAGCAGTCAAATCCAGACAACATCTAAATCTGATCTCGCAACCGGCAGGATGGACTTGTCACAGCATCTGCGGATGGGACGAGGGCCGCTCCGGAGGCGCGGATAAGCCGGCGGAAAATGGGGGATGAGAGGCGAACGTGACGGGTGATGCACTTCACGTTTAACAAGCTTACAGTCCCGCAGTGTGTGTCAGCACATACAAACAAGAGCTAAGTAGCTTAGAGATCAGTGGCCTGAGAGTTTGTGTGAGTGTGTATATGTGTGTGTACTTGGTAGCCTACGTGTATTTGTGTGTGTGTATGTGTACATGAGTTTATATGCAAACGTGTCTGTGTGTGTTTGTCTGTGCCTGTTTGTGTGTGAGCGTGTGTGTGAGCGTGTGTGTGTGTGTGTGTGTGTGTGTGTGTGTGTGTGTGTGTGTGTGTGTGTGTGTGTGTGTGTGTGTGTGTGTTTCTGATTTCCTGAGGTGTTGTCTCTCAGCCTGGGCCTTAGACAGCTGTAATCCATGTTTAATATCAAGGGGCCAACTGGACTGCAGGGCAACAGAGGGAAGCTGTTGCAGCTGCCCGTATTTGGGACGGATAAAAAATTGAACAGTAATCAAACACTAATCAAGCCTCCTGTTTACCTGGCTCTGATCTCTGACTCCCATGTGTACATGAACGTGTTTTCAAAGGCCCATTGTGTGTGTGTATGTGTGTGTGTGTGTGTGTGTGTGTCATTGTTTGTGTGTGTTCTCGTGCAGCCAACTTCCTTGCCATGATGGGTGTGTGCAGTCACAGGCACACACAAAAACACACAGTCACACAGAAGCCAGTTAAAGCGTGCCAATTGGATGCAGCCCTGACATACTGCCACTGGAGACCTTTGTGTGTTTACCAGTGGTTCTGGAAGGACCTAATGTCCTAGACACAGATGCATGCTCACACACACACACACACACACACAGTTGCACATACATTTGCACACACATAAACACCCACACAAACGCACATCAGCACATAGACACCAACACAAATGCACACACAGGCACTCAGAACACACATTTGCACACACATAAACACCCACACAAACGCAATCACACACTTGGACACACACACACACACACAAACACACACACACACACACACACACACACACACACACACACACACACACACACACACACACACACACACACACACACACACACACACACACACACACACACACACAAGTGAAACCTGCAGAGGTCAGTGTGGTATCACCACATTTCAGACTCTTTCCTGGCCAAAAGAACTCTCTCTCTCTCGCTCTCTCTCAAGCACACACACACACACGACAATCTCTCCTGCTCCATCTCTTTCTTGCATAACACACACATACACACACACACACACACACACACACACACACACACACACACACACACACTGTGAATCAGTGAAATGGAGGCTTGTCTTAATTTCTATGACATGCCAGAGAGCCGTGCTCCATTTCCCATACACCCTGTGCCTAAGTGACCTTAATGAACCAGAGGATGACAAACTATTTTAGACGGCATCAGCACTGTTAGTTAAGAGCGAATAATAGCATCGGCCCCTCTACCCATATCACTCTCCTACCCACCCCCCCAAAAAGACTAATTCGAACCATCATCCCATGTTTAACATTCTCTCAGTGGTACTATTATAGGAGAAGCGGTGTACTGAAGGGGAAGCACTGATATTATCACCTCTCCTCTCCTCTCCTCTCCTCTCCTCTATCCAATCCAATGGCATTGTGTGGTCCTCTCTTTGTTAATTAATTTGGTACCTGCCAGTCTCATCACTGACTAGAACTTCAACACACACACACACAAGGACACACGCACACAGTGGGTATGAGAGGAGTGAGAGAGAGAGAGACCGAGAGGAAAGGAGAAAATAGCAAACGGAAGGAATGACCTAAAAGTTGGTGCATCTCTCTTTCTCTCTCTCTTTCTCTCCTGATTTTAATTGTGAGCTAAGAAGTAAAAAGGCGGCGCTCTGTGAGTGTCAATGAGTTGCCGGGATGTCTGCATGCTTCTGTCTGTGTGTGTGTGTGTGTGTGTGTGTGTGTGTGTGTGTGTGTGTGTATGTGTGTGTGTGTGTGTTTATGTATGCATGCGTGTGTGTGTGTTTGTGTGTGTGTGTGCGGGCGGCAGGCAGAAGAGAGCCAGTCCCCAAGGTGCTCTCTATGGAGCCCTAGATAAAGATTCCCTCGGGAATTCTTTCTCATTAGTTCTCAGACACAGTTCAGTAATTCTGAGGTGTCAGGTTACTATTTGTCATGAGACCACACAAAAAAAAAGAAGAGGGAAAGAAAAAAATGTCAATCTCGCCATGCTTTGGTTCATTTATTTGGGGCGTCCCTACTGAGGAGAAATTAGAAGCCACACTCATGTTCAAACAAAAGAGGCTTTGGTTTATAGGTTGGCACTGACTGACGGCACGGTTTGCCTTAGCTTGTGATGGCTATCGGCCTGCAATGCAGTATGTCTCCCTCAGCACAAAGGGCAGGTGTCCTTTCTGAAGGTCTTACATGTTTTCTGGTCTTATCTATCTGTCAAAGAAGCGGTACATTTGGCATTGGGTTTTACAAGCACTGCTTCTTGTATGTCAGTGTGTGTGCATGAATTAAGTTTAAAAAATAAAACAAGAACACAACAAAGGCCAGTAATCTGTGCAGCAAAGGCAGAGATTTTATGGGACGATGAAGTTCTTTCTGTGTGTGTGGGTGTGTGCTGTCTGTGTGTGTGTGTGCTGTCTGATTCGTTTACTTAGCAAGTTGTGAAGAGGTTCTTCAGGGTGGGGAGAGGAGGGGGGGGGGGGGGGGGCAAACCTTGCGCCACAATGCCGTTTGCGGGCGAAGCAGTTATCTGCTAACGCAATATGTGCCCCTCGAACAAAAGGCGTGAAAGCGGGCGCCTCAAAAGCACGGCGAGTTCAAGACGTCTTTATTGCTCCGTTAGCGGCATTAATTCTTCCCCCACAAAAGGAGTCTTTGCTTGTGTGTCACGGTGCAGACAAAGCCATACCAAGATAGATGAAGTGTGGAGGACGTGCTCTTGTTGAAGGCGAAGAGATCTATTCTTCGCAGCCTGACTTTGACACAGCAGAGATACAACTCACGACCGTGTGGCCCTCTCTAAAAGAAAGCAGGAGGAGAGCGAGAGAGAAAGGAGGAAAATAACACACACACAGACTCACACACACACGCACACACACACACACACACACACCGTCAGCACACTGTCTGGCCAAGATACCTTCACGACTTTCCAACAGAGGCAAAAAACTCAAAAAGAAAAAAAAGAAAAAAGGCAAGAAAGAAAGAAAGAAAAAACTCTACTGTCTGCTTCTTTATGAATTCTGCATAGCAATCAATACTCAGTCCTTCTGCCTCACTTGAAAATAATGAAACATAAAAAAATCATGATGCTCATTTTGCCAATAATGATAAAAGAACAAAACATCCCCCCCCCCCCCACAACCAACCAACCCCCTCCCCCCCACGCGCTTTCACACACAGACACAGACATTCACACACACAGACAAAACCTGTTGTTATTCACTGACAAAGGATCAGAGAGAAAGAGTTTGTTAGAGGGAGCTAGTGAGACTGAGAGCAGCATATCAAGCATCCACATTTGTCCAGTTCCATACTGGTCTAATGGTGCTAACTGTTTAGGCTAAGGTGCGCCTCAGCTCACAAGCCTTTTCATTCTGAATATGGAGCATAGGAGAGGCAGACAAAGAGACGCAGAAAGAATGCAAGACAGGCAGACAGAGAGAAATGGTTGAGGAAAAAAACATTCTGAACATGGAATGAAAATATCTCCATATAGATACTTTGCAGTCTATTACAGCTCTCTCTCTCTCTCTCTCTCTCTCACACTCTCAGTCACACACAGCCTTTCTCTCTCTCTCTCTTTCTCTATCACTCTGCCTCCCTCACACACACACACACACATACACACACACATACTCAGAATAATGATCAGTCTGCTTTCTGTCATTTGCCTCTGGGGGTGTGGTGGGGTTGGCTAGGGTCATGCACTTGTCCACTCTCAGGCAGTCATTTAACTCTCCTTAACACAACAAAGAATTCCGAATACATTCCGACCGTATGCAAAATGGCAGATCCGATAAAATATGGACGTGTGTGTGTGTATGTTGTCTGTCTCGATAGTTTTCATGTACTACATGTGTGCTAGACTTTGTGTACTTCTTCCAACATCTCAGGGGAGGGAAAGACAGAAGCAGTCAGAGGGAAAGAGAGAGAGAGAGAGAGAGAGAGAGACTCATCACCAGGAATGACCTTGAAAAAGTCAGGAGCTTCCTGCTGTTTTAATGCGGCCCAATCTGCAGCATTATCAGTCATCACTTCTTCATTATTTATACGTCCAGAAATGAGAGGAGGGATGGAGAGAGGAGAGAGAACGACAGAAAAAGAAAGAATATGAGAGAGAGGGAGAGTGGAAAAATCACACACACACATACACACACAAATAGCTGAAAAGGCAGGATTTGGCTGGTCCAGGTTTAGCGAGCCCACATACATATTATGAGTGTGTCCCAGAGCAGAGCTCCATCACACGTGAGTACCCACTCTCTGCTCACCACAGTAACACAGGGCCTGTCAATCAAGTTATCTGCCCACCAAGAGGAGGCATGAGACATGACTGACACACACACACACACACACACACACACACACACACACACACACACACACACACACACACACACACACACACACACACACACACACACACACACACATACAGACACAGACACAGACACAGACACAGACACAGACACACACACACACACACACACACACACACACACACACACACACACACACACTCACAAACACACACAGATACCTTGCATTCCAACATACTCAGTCAAAAATATATGTTGTGCCTGTCAAAGATACACACACATAAAGACACACAGACACCAAATGCACGTGTACACACATACCCTATCCATCCTATAGACAAAACCAAATGCACGTGCGTACCCTGTGCATCCTATAGATTATCCGAATGCATGACCCCTGCTGGCTAGGCCTGGTGGGCTTATTCAAAGATTCTAGAACTCTCTGTGATCTCTGGACTACACTGTGACAAGAATGCATGTTTAAATGGATTTCTTCTCAACTTAGCTGAGCATGTGTCTGAAATAATTTTTTCACCTTGTTGGTATTTCCTTCAAAATGTATGACAACTCATGATATATTATAAACCATACAACATGTATTCATTAAATACATGATGTATTACTACACATACAAAAGGTATTAAGTGATAAAAATGGTATTTGAGATTAAAATGTAACTCTTTCTGTTTGTTCAAGGATAACTTCTCAAAAACCCACAAAGTGCAAGCCATTAATGCTCAGAAAAGTAGGGGAAAATACTTAGCGTTGCCATGAACAACATCTGAAGGATGTGGATTAAGAGTCTTTTGCGTGGGCCTTGTTGGAATTCTCATGTCCAAAATACATAAAGATATTTATAGTGCTCTCCTTTGAGTTGCTGGGAGAATTATGTAAATTACTATGACACATTCTTTAAAAATCAGAGGAGAAAAATAATGAACGCAACATAATGCGCAACCCCCCCATCCCCCCCACCCCCCCTGACAATAAACTAATTCTAGGAAATATCGCCTACCCCCATGCATCCACCACCCCCACCACCCTCTTCTCCTTGCAGTGATCAGGCAGAACAATGGAGGTTCATGGACAATTAAAAGGCACGTGATGAAGTTTCCTGGGCTAGCACGGGCGAGCATAAATGTCCTTTATGGTGCGTGGAAATCGCACCCCTCCATTAAACAATGAATGGCACAGTGATCTCGCCAAGCCCCAGAAGCTTTTCTGTTCTCCACACACGTCGCTGAGTGGCACTCTAAATGGGGTATGAGTGTTGCAACTGCAAGATAACATTGTACCCTCATCACTGCCCCCCACCCACCCCAACCCCCCTGCAATCTCACCCCCCTCACTCTCAAAACACACACACACACACACACACACAAACCACATCTGCATCCCCGGGCGGGGGTAATCTCCTCGTCACCATGACGATGGCTGACACCTTGGGAGGGGTGGAGTGATGCTGGGGTGGGGGGTGTGGTTCATCAAGACTTATGCTCCATGGTGCTTTCAAGGTGACAGGAAATTGGGACTTCCTGATTGGTCCCATGTTGTATTGCTCCTACAGTCAAAGAGATGTACAGACATCCATGCACACACACACACACACACACACACACACACACACACACACACACACACACACACACACACACACACACACACACACACACATACACACACACACAAAAATACACTAATAAGTACAAACCCAAATAAATATTCACACCCCTACCCACAATTTTGTGCACACACAAATATTTCACTATACATGCAAACGCCCACTCAAACACAACCATGTACAAATAATACTGACAACCCAATAAATCACTCGCCACATAATAAATAGACATATACACACATGTGCAAAACATACACCCACACACAGGCACAATACACACATGGGGCACTAATTTATGGATGTTCCTGTCAAGGCATGGCACTGAAAAACAAATGCAGAGAGGAAGACATGGAGAGGAGGGAAGAGAGAGAGGGAGTGTGAGAGAGAGAGAGAGAGAGAGAGGGAAAGGTTGAAAGGAAAAGGTTAATGTTGCTCCATGTGCATGGATGACAGCGCTTAGACCTGAGTGTACAGAGCAGAGGGAAGACGGTTCAGACAACGCAAGAGGAAAAAAAAAAAGTCGTCAAGGGACTTCCATCTTCACATTCACCAGCCACCCCATATTCCCCTCCCCCCACCTTCCTCCTACTCAACCCACCCCCGTCAACCCCCCCCCCCCCCACCCCCCCCCACCCCACCCCACCCTTCGAGACAAACTTCAGATTTATTGCCAGCCTTTGGAGAGTAGGGGGAGTGACCTTGAGAGGACCTCGCAGTCATCCATTCCGCTCAAATGCTACCTAATTAGCGACAGCGCAGTCTAGGCTTCGCCCCGTCACTGGACACCGTAATCAACCCAAAGTCACACAGGCAGCCAGGCAGGCAGACGGGCAGGCAGACGGGCAGGCAGGCATGCGGGCATCCGATGCAACCCGAGGTGTGCCACTCTGAGGCACCCCTGACCAAATAATCACTGTATCAACAGCAGTGGCATCTGTGCCACAACTAAAGTAAATATGAGAACAAGGTGAAAACAGGGAGAGCGAGAGAGAGATGAAGGAAATGAGGAAAAAAAGGATGACACACTATCACAGACACCCCCAGACTCACCCAGCACCCCCATGCTCTGAGGAGGGAGAGGTAGACTACTGCAGATTAATTAAGCCATGAGAGCACTTGGAGAGGGGACTCATGATGTGTCAGGAAGCTTTAGATTTAGTGAGCTCTGCCCTCGGTGAGGGTGCGCATGCAGTTACTAGAGGTACTGGCCTGTTTGTTCCTCTCTTTTCCTCTCTCTTTTTGTGTCTCATTTCTCTCTCTCTTCCTCATTCTCTCTCACACACATTATTTCTCTCTCTTCCTCTACCTTTTACCCCTTTTTCCCCTTTTCTCTATGTCTTGCTGATTCACTTTCTTCCCCTCACACATTCTCTCGCTCTTGGACATATTCATTCTCTCTCTTCCTGTACCGCTCCACTGTTTTTTTCTCCCTCTCTTTTTCATTCACTAACTTTTTTCTCTCGCACTAATTCACTCAGGCTCTCTCTGTCCTTCAATTTCAGGTCTCTTTCTCTCGTCTTTTCCTGCGAAGAACGTGTCCCCCCCCCCCCTTATTGACAGTCTATACGACTCTGCAGCATTGAGCCTCCTGCACTCACCGTATATCAAACCTCGCCATCCTCTCTCTACACTACAGGGAGCAGGGAGCACACTCGTCTCCCCCCCCCCCCCCCCTTCTTTCACCGCTCACTTTCCAAAGGGAAGAGGAAAAATATAATATGGCAATTTAGCTAAATAATTACCGCATTTTACAGCTACGCCTACTCTGGGTCTGCTGGCGGAAAAAAAAGCTAATAATTCAATTTCTTGGTTCCTGTAATTGTCACTTACGTACCTAAAGGTCATATCATTCAACCAGAAGAATAGGGCTGGTGACATGCTCACTGGAGCAATTTAGCCCAGTAGTGTTCACCTTACTTCATTTCACTTCACTTCAACTTTACTGTCATATGTATTCAAAATGCTCAGAGATACTTGTGCTCTGACTCTCTATGTCTTTGCATAACGGACACACCATCACAAGGACCCAACAATACACAATATACAATATAATAAATACACAATATACAATACAATACATACACAATATACAATACAATAAATACACAATATACAGTCTGGTGCACATGGTTTTGCTATTCATCAACCTAACTGCCAGTGTAAAGAATACGCAGTACACTTTAAAATTATACAAAATCAATGTGGTAGCATTATAGAGTACACAGTATTATTATACAAAATAAGTGTGGTAACATTATATCAGTTTGATAAAATGTATAGTAGTGTGCATGTGGTTGCGTATGGTTGCGTATGTTGAGAAGAGTGCGACTGAAATTTGCGGAGAGAGAATGTGAGATTGGCAGTAGGGATGGGAGAGTTTTTTTTATGGGGGGGGGGGGGGGGGGCATTAGATTTGCACACATTTTTCCAGGCAGCCATTTTAAGGGGGGAGGGGGGGGGGGGGGCAGACAGTGAATGATTGTCTCAAAATGGAGATTATTTTTTTCTGCAGGGTCGCTGTTGGGTTAGGACCTGGCAGTCGTTTCGTTAAAAAAGCCGATAGAGAGATAAAGACAGAGAGAGAGGGAGGGAGAGAGAGAGGGAGAAGGTGACTGCCGTCCAGGCTTTGAAGTAATTGCCTAATACAGCGCTGGGGTATTAGAGTCATTGAGTGGCAAAAGGGAGCACACAGCCAGTTGACCCTAAGCCACTTTGGAGTAATCTAGTATTCAATCCAGCGTGTAATGACTGCCAGCACTGTCAATCCTCCTCTGGGCTCTCTCTTTCTCTCTCTCTCTCTCTCTCTCTCCCTCCTTCACCATCCACATCTCTCTTAACACACTCTCTCATTCTCTCTTTCCTCTTCTTTCCTTCTCTTGATCTGTCTCTCTCTACACCCCCTTTTCTTCACACCTGCTCTCTGTCTCTAATCTCTTTCTTTCTTCTTTTTCTTTCTTTCCATCATTTCTTCCATCTCTCTCTCTCTCTCTCTCTCTCTCTCTCTCTATCTCGTTCGCTTAGTGCTTGTAGATAGCCAGACTGTATTATGGCACAAAGGAGGATGACGAGAGAGAGTGAGAGAAAGAGAGAGAGAGAGAGAGAGAGAGAGAAAGGGAGAGTGGTGGTCCTTACTTTTTTCTCTCCTCTTATCCTCTATCCATCCCTTCTTCCATCTAGAGGCCCATACAGACCCCTTGCTTTTGTCCAGAGCCAAGTCTCCATCAGTACAAGGAGGATGAGAGCGAGAGACACAGAATCAGGGTTTTAGAGATAAGAGAGGCGGACATGCAAAGCTGTGCTGTTCTGAGGCCAGCGTTTGCTCTTTCTTCTGCCTTCCTAATGAGCAGACCACGAAAAGATCTCGGACTCCAGCAAACATCTTACATCTTTATCTGGCCACAAGATTGTACTGGGCCAGAATGTGAGAGGATATATATTATCTCTGGGGTTGTTCATCTCTTTGTGTGATACTTCTATATCAGGAAATCTATTTCAGTATGAAAGGGCCATCAGCTATTTCAATGTGCAATTCCTGGAGAATTCCGGCCAATTGTTACACACCACAGAGAGAGATAATGAGAATTATTCTGCAATGATTTTGGGGAATCACTGAAACAATTAAGCAATTATCGGTCGCAGGGAAAGGTGATGAAATTATTTTTATCCTCTATAGTATATTATGTAGGCCAACACATTTAAAACTAGCAGGTACAAAATTCTGAAACATTTCTGTCAGATCTTCTAACCCCGATTTACATAAGCTTTATCTGTTTATCTGATAACTTTATCTTACACTTAGTAAAGCAATACATGAAAAAGCAGGCAGTAGAGAGCAACACACACACACACACACACACACACAGAAAATAACAAGCCCAATACCCACATGGGTACCCACAGGGGCAACTGAGTTCAAGGAGAGAAACTCAAGGTAAGTACAAGTGCACACACACTCACACACACACAGACACACACACACAGAGCCACTCACAGTCTACCCACATCCCAGAGAAAGGCACCTGTCACACTATTTGAGCAGATGCAGAAAAAAAGAAGGGAGGGAGGGAGGGAGGGAATAAAACGAGAGAAAAAAACACCGGCACTCCACAACACTGTCATTCACATTCATAATACGCATTGCGTCATGAGAGAGGCCATTAGGGACCCAACCTGGGGACCATTAAATCATTTTAAACCACTGTAACCTCCCATTAGTGTCAGTGGCGGGACCACATAATAGTCTGTATTATAGAGATCACCACTGCGGCCCATTTGGACTAAATCACAGCCTCTATCTCTCTTTCTTGCAGTCCAAACCCTCCACCCCTCCACCCACCCCCCCCCACACACACACACACACACACACACACACACACACACACAACATCTGCACCCCCCCAATACCACCTCGCCACGTCGCTGGACCCTTAGAGTCTTCAGGACGGGGGGGTGGGGATGTCGTGAATTAGGCGCTCATCCGGAACGAGGGCCCTCCCAGTGCTCTCCTGGGGAACCTCTCTTTCTCTTTCTCTCTTCCTCATCACACACTCAGGGCTGGCCACTTTGAGTACCAGGCTGCACCTAGTAATGCCAAACTCTCACTCAAAACCAGGTGGACAGACACACATACACACACACACACTGGACTGTCCTCCACTGTGCTCCCACTGTCCTCTACAACCGCATAAAAATCAGCTCAACAAGTTTTACAACGGCGGGAAAAAAAAATCAGATGATGGATTTTTAACACGTCTCACAATAAAATAAGACAGAAGGAGAGATTGATAATTTCCACGATATTTTACTTTTAATCAAAGTCCTGACATTTCCGCCAACTTTGGCGACCGCTGCCCACCAACTGTTTCACTGCCAGACTTCAAACCAGCCGGAGAACCCCTCCCTTCTCACTCGGCATATTCAGCATTAATGCAGGACTATTCCTGAGAGGGAAATACAATATTCTGAGTGTAGTGAATTTACGGTCTTGTTCGCAGGCACAAGTCCTTTTTGCTTCATCACAGAAAGCGGCTTCTTTTTGAAAGGGCATACTTTTCACATTTAAAAAAAAAAAGAAAAAAAGGGCAGACAAAAATGTTACTAAACTGGCCTCATTTTCCTCTTATCAACGAGATAATCACAGCACAGGGAGCAAGTGTACAGTGAGCCCACTGTCCACCAAGCGTAATTGAACAGCTTGTTGGCAGGAGAGAAGGAAAGATAGAAAGAAAAAGAGAGACACATTGACGGAGAGAGAAATGAAAGAGAGGGAGGGAGAATGAGACAGCCAGAGATTGAGTAAGAAACACTCACCCATGAGACACTCTGAGAGTGAGAGACAGAGACAGTGTGGTAGATACAGAGACAGTCACCCTGAGACACTCTTAGAGTGAGAGACAGAGACAGTGTGGTAGATACAGAGACAGTCACCCATGAGACACTCTGAGAGTGAGAGACAGAGACAGTGTGGTAGATACAGAGACAGTCACCCATGAGACACTCTGAGAGTGAGAGACAGAGACAGTGTGGTAGAGACAGAGACAGTCACCCATGAGACACTCTGAGAGTGAGAGACAGAGACAGTGTGGTAGACACAGAGACAGTCACCCTGAGACACTCTTAGAGTGAGAGACAGAGACAGTGTGGTAGAGACAGAGACAGTCACCCTGAGACACTCTTAGAGTGAGAGACAGAGACAGTGTGGTAGAGACAGAGACAGTCACCCATGAGACACTCTGAGAGTGAGAGACAGAGACAGTGTGGTAGATACAGAGACAGTCACCCATGAGACACTCTGAGAGTGAGAGACAGAGACAGTGTGGTAGAGACAGAGACAGTCACCCATGAGACACTCTGAGAGTGAGAGACAGAGACAGTGTGGTAGACACAGAGACAGTCACCCTGAGACACTCTGAGAGTGAGAGACAGAGACAGTGTGGTAGATACAGAGACAGTCACCCATGAGACACTCTGAGAGTGAGAGACAGAGACAGTGTGGTAGAGACAGAGACAGTCACCCATGAGACACTCTGAGAGTGAGAGACAGAGACAGTGTGGTAGATACAGAGACAGTCACCCTGAGACACTCTGAGAGTGAGAGACAGAGACAGTGTGGTAGAGAAAGAGTGACAGAGAATTAGGGACGACTGTGACGGAATGGAAGGGTAAAGAGATTCAGAGAGCAGGGGTTACCTAATAAAACCATCAGGCCTAAGAGGTGAGAACAGGTTCCTTGTGAAATATGCAACAACCCCACGCGCCCCTCAACCCTTCGTACCCCACCACCCCATCCCCCCCCCCCACATGTAAATCTCGCTCTATCTTTTTCTCTTTTCCTCTAGATGATAAATAGTGTCTGTGCGGGGCCCGTTGGTCTGCCCTATGCATTCTGGGAGGAACAAAGCCATGATGAATGGTTTAAGGCAACTGCTCAGGCAAACAGCCCAGCCTGCTCCGCTGATACACACTCCATGGTGACAGCCAGGAGACTCGGCTGACCTGGGAAGTGGTCTTCAGGGCCCCCTCCCCAATACACCACCACCCCCCCAGAGGAGCCAGCTGATGGAGAGAAATCGCCATTAGGGGGAAGATTAAGTGGCCCAGGCTTCCTACCGCATTTAATTATACATGCAAACCTCTCTGGCACACCTCTGCACAGGAGAGAGAGAGACAGAGAGAGACAGAGAAAGAGAGAGAGAGAGAGAGAGAGAGAGAGAGAGAGAGAGAGAGAGAGGTGGTGAAAAAAGAAAGAAATGAAAGAAGAAAAGAAGGAAAAAATGTATGGAGGCTGTGGCCTTTGTTTCAGTGACTCATACCACTTTGATTGCCTATTGGCTGTTGCTCCTGACAACCCCTGACTGGGAACACTAATCCCATTGGCCCACTGTGTGCCCCTGTCAGGAGGGACAGAAAGAGAAGGACAGAGAGAGAGAGAGAGAGAGAGATTCTGGGGGGAGACAGAGGTGTATGGGGAAAAGGAGGAATACGGAAGGGGTAAATTGAGAAATAAAGAGAGTGAGGAAAAAGAGCCTTTGTAGTTTTCCTTATAGTACGGAGGCCAAGAGGGATGGAGGAGCCAAACATTTTGTTTTAAAATATATCTACCTGTCATATTTACGGTATCTCATGAGGGTTGGCGATCGGCGCTTGGCATTTTCTAAAACTCGGCTGACAAATATGCCGCACCAGTCTCAGCGGCGTTGCTCTTACCACGCCTCACTGTTTGACAAATGTTTGCATGCTGTACACAGCACTCTCAAACCCCTCTCATCAATCCTGCTACCAGAATTGGGCTCCAACACACTGCTTTTAATACACTCAGCACTCATCATCATCACTGTCATCATCATCATCATCATCATCATCATCATATTCATCACACATATATGCATACACTCATGCACACTCACACACACATACATACTATGTCAATTAGGATCATTTGTGCTACTATATAGGAAACTGCCATTTAAACTTCTGAAGGAAAGCAAGATTATTAACAGATCTGAACTCATACTAACCTCACTTGATTTTGACCCCGCCACACACTGCTACACACACACACTCACAGTGTGTCGTTACGATTTACCATTTTAACGGGGAATGTGGGTTAATGGGTGCCTTTCAACGCTCCTGTATCACGACTCCCTGAGTACAAATCTTACCGGAAAATCCGACCACGGCAGGAGACTACATGTTGAGAGGGTCAGAGAGAGAGACTGAGAAAGAGAGAAAGAGAGGAAGAGAGAGAGAGAGAGAGAGAGAGAGAGAGAGAGAGATAGAAAGAGAGAGAGAGAGAGAGAGAGAGAGAAAATAAGAACACATTTCTGCTTTGGGAAAAACACATACACCACACAAACTGAGGCACACTCTCAGAAGGGTTGGGCAGAGGGTAGAGTGAATAATTCAATTCTGTGCCACAAAGCTGCAAAGCTCATCTTGTTTTCCACGTTCAACCAGCAATCACTGCGTGAAAAGAAGTGTATCCGGACTGGAATAATCCTGTGTACTCCTGGATACTCCACAGATAACCGGATGTATCCGGGAGATGTCCAGCCACACTGCTACGCAGACCCAGATATTCCTGGATATGAACCAGGTTTGGAGGCCTGCCTAGTGCTTTGTCTAAAACCAAAAATATGGGATTTTTCTCCCCAGACCTGAGAAATCAAAAGGATTTTTTTCTCTCTCTCTCTTTCAGACAACCCACAGGGTCAAGGACAACTTGTTTAACCAGACCGCTATTGACTGTCGGTATTTAGCACTGATCACAGGAATCATTAGGCCAAGAGATAATCAATACACACAGGATTAAAACATCTCTCCAAAGCTAATCAGGTCTATAGGATTCCTCAGGCTACCCTTTTGTGGTCAGAGGTCATTGCTACTGTGCAATAATCCATCTGTGTAGTTTAAATATGGATTCTTATCATGAAAACAGGGAAAAATCTATTTTTTTTTTAGTTCAGTCACCTGCACCTTGGAATAACTCCTTCAATTTCAAACACCTTTATTAGATGCACGTGTGGGAACGTATTGCGCAGATATTTCAGTGTCACTGCTTTACAAGTTAGATTAGGAGCTAATTAAATTGAAAGGTCTACCTATATAGATCCTGGGCTGGA